>NC_092720.1:30694254-31015894 GCF_047496885.1 Scyliorhinus torazame | reverse complement strand
CAGAAAATGAAAAATGAAATGAAAATTGCTTATTGTCACAAGTGGGCTTCAATGAAGTTCTGTGAAAAGCCCCTAGTCGCCACGTTCCAGCGCCTGTTTGGGGAGGCTGGTACGGGAATTGAACCGTGCTACTGGCCTGCCTTGGTCTGCTTTCAAAGCCAGTGATTTAGCCCTGTGCTAAACAGCCCCTAATAATAAACATTTATTGTCACAAGTAGCTTCAATGAAGTTACTGTGAAAAGCCCCTAGTCGCCACATTCCGGCACCTGTTCGGGGAGGCTGGTACAGGAATTGAACCCACGCTGCTAGCCTTGTTCTGCATTACAAGCCAGTTGTTTAGCCCACTGTGCTAAACCAGTCCCAGGAAGCAACATACCATCCTGGAGTCACGTCAACGACCACAGAAAAGCCTGTCTGTTCCGCTAACTGACAAATCCCCTATCATGACTGCTCTTCTTTTCTTCGTCCTCCCCTCCTGTACAGCAGAGCCACCTGTGGTACCACAAACCTAGTCCTGACTGCAATCTTCTGAGGATCCAATGCTCAATATCCACAACGGAAAAATGATTGATGGGCAGGGCCCCGGGGGACTCCTCCACTACCTGCCTAGTTCTCTTGGACTGCGTGGCGGTCACCCATTCCCTATCTGCCTCTAGGCTCCTTCAAGTCCCTCAAAGGTCAGCAAAAAGTTACATTTATAAAATCAAGAGGAAGTAGGAGTCCTCCTGTGGATTTACAAGAAGAACGTGGGCTGCTGCCATCCTGATTACCCACCTTCTTCTCCACAATTAGCATTACCCTCTCCACCATTCCTACCCCCACCACCCCTCTACCTCTTTGCACTGTCCCAGACCTACCTTGCTGTATGTTTGTTGTACATAGCTCACTGGCAGCATGGTAACGAGGCCCAATTCTCTACCCCTAAAGGGTTGTGGATGTTCAGTCATTGAGTATGTTCCAGACTGAGATCAATATTGAAGATATCAAAGTATATGGAGATTGTGCAAGAAAATGCCATTGAGATAGAAGATCAGCCATCGTTGAGTTAGTGGAAGTGCAGGCTCGATGGGCTGAATAGCCTACTCCTATTCCCATTTCCTTTGGTCCTAAATCCAAATACTGGTCTGGAAGAACAGGCAGATAGAGCAGCCGCATGTTGGTCAGAAGTCAAACTTCTCCAATCTTTTTCTCCTTCTCCGTCAAATGTGTCAGCGTGACAAGGAACAGGTCTTCATACTCATATAAACCACATTTTGTTTTATAACTGTGACATCAAACAGTGGAAGATAATGCATAAAGCTTTTTACCATGCAGTCTGTTTATATACCGTAATATGAATACCTATAATGTGTGAAATAAATTCAACAATGTTGGTCTGAGAAATCGGATGATCTCCTACGGGACTGCTTAGAGTCAGTGGACTGGTCAGTATTTAAAAACTCTGCGACCAGTCTGAACGAGTCCGCCACTACAGTAACTGACTTCATTCGTAAGTGTGTAGAAGACGGTGTGCTAAAGAAGCAAATCCGCGTGTTTCCCAACCGGAAACCCTGGATGAACAGGAATATCCACTGCTTGCTGAAGCCCAGGTCTGAGGTGTTCAAGTCAGGCGACCCTGACCTATACAAGAAAGCCAGGAGATCCATCAAAGGTGCCAAAAGACCGGACCGGACCAAGCTCGAGTACCAGGCTAGCCACAAGGACCCCCGTCGAGTATGGCAAGGTCTGCAAGACATAACGGGCTACAAGATGAAGGCATGTAAAATCACTGGCTCCAACGCACACTTCCCTGATGAGCTCAACGCATTCTATGCCCACTTTGAGCAAGAGGTCAGCGACAGCACGCCCTCCACCCCGGAAGCCTCGAATGAACTTGTGTCTGAGGTCACCATTGCAGATGTCAGAGCAGCATACTCGAAGGTCA
Organism: Scyliorhinus torazame; assembly: GCF_047496885.1. Classification (NCBI taxonomy): domain Eukaryota; kingdom Metazoa; phylum Chordata; class Chondrichthyes; order Carcharhiniformes; family Scyliorhinidae; genus Scyliorhinus; species Scyliorhinus torazame. Next base: position 31,013,970 of record NC_092720.1, on the reverse strand, counting down.
ACCTATGGAAAGCCACTGGCACGGATGGGGTACCCAGATGAGCACTCAGGTCTTGCGCGGATCAGCTGGCGGGGGTATTCGCAAACATCTTCAACCACCCTTTGCAACAATCTGAGGTCCCTATCTGCTACAAGAAGACGACCATCATCCCTGTGTCAAAGAAAAGCCAAGCAGCGTGCCTTAATGACTATCATCCAGTGGCTCTTACATCCATCATTATGAAATGCTTCGAAAGGTTAGTCATGGCACGAATCAACTCCAGCCTCCCGGGTTGCCTTGATCCACTACAGTTCGCCTACTGCTGCAACAGGTTCACAGCAGATGCCATCTCCCTGGCCCTGCACTCAACCCTGGAACAACTAGGTAACAAAGACACCTATGTCAGATTCCTATTTATTGACTACAGCTCAGCCTTCAACACCATTATTCCTATAAAACTCATCTCCAAACTCTGTGGCCTAGGCCTTGGCTCCTCCCTCTGCGATTGGATGCTGATCTTCCTAACCCACAGGCCACAATCAGTAAGGATAGGCAACATCACCTCCTCCACGATCATCCTCAACACCGGTGCCCCACAAGGCTGTGTCCTCAGCCCCCTACTGTACTCCTTGTACACCTATGATTGTGTGGTCAAATTCTCCTCCAACTCGATTTTCAAATTTGCTGATATCACCACCGTGGGTCGGATCTCAAACAATAACGAGACAGAGTACAGGAATGAGATAGAGAATCTGGTGAACTGGTGCAACGATAATAATCGCTCCCTCAATGTCAACAAAATGAAGGAGATTGTCACCGACTTCAGGAAGTGTAGTGGAGAACATGCTCCCGTCTATATCAATGGGAACAAAGTAGAAAGGGTCGAGAGCTTCAAGTTTTTAGGTGTCCAGATCACCAACAACCTGTCCTGGTCACCCCATGCCAACACTATAGTTAAAAAAGCTCACCAACGACTACTTTCTCAGAAGACTAAGGGAGTTTGGCATGTCAGCTACGACTCTCACTAACCTTTACATATGCACCATAGAAAGCAATCTTTCTGGTTGTATCACAGCTTCATATGGATCCTGCTCTACCCAAGACCGCAGGAAACTACAAAAAGTTTGTGAATGTAGCCCAATCCATCACGCAAACCAGCCTCCCATCCATCGACTCTGTCTACAATTCCCGCTGCCTCGGAAAGGCAGCCAGCATAATTAAAGACCCCACGCACCCCGGATATACTCTCTTCCACCTTCTTCCGTCAGGAAAAAGATACAAAGGTTTGAGGTCACGTACCAACCGACTCAAGAACAGCTTATTCCCGGCTGCCATCAGACTTTTGAATGGACCTACCTCGTATTCAGTTGATCCTTTCTCTACACCCTAGTTATGACTGTAATTTTACATTCTGCAGTCTCTCCTTCCTTCTCTATGTATGGTATGCCCTGTCTGTATAGCATGCAAGAAACAATACTTTTCACTGTACACTAATACATGTGACAGTAATAAATCAAATCAAATCAATATAAAAGATGATATATCATTATGGCTAGCACTACATAATTTGTGTATATTTCTGTTAGTTAGTTCCATTTAGTTATTTCATGAAAAACTCAGATTCTTCCCACCATGATATTGTCAGACTCAAACTGCTTGAACAGCACCTCCTGCTGGATAATGATAGAACAGCCTAACCGGAGCAGCATTCACCTGGGTCAGTCTCAACTTGACATCGACAGGAATGGTGGCTTGTTTGCAAGAGGGCAACATTATGTTCAGGAAGAGGAAGCACAATCAATATGTAAGATTTTGAAAAAAGATTAGGCGGGAAGCTCAAGCATTTCACACAATAAGGTGAAGTGCCCACTTTTATGTGGAATACTGATTCAATTTGTGTACCTTAAATTGTTGCTGTCTAATATTCTCCATTAGTCACTCCTGTTAAGACTAATAATACACACACACGTTTCTTATTATTCTAGAGTTAACATTTAAGGTGGATGACCTTTCAACATTTTACTGTTTATATTTCTGATTTCCAGAATTCAAACTATGTTATTATTGTATTTTATTTCTGTGACCAGGTCAGCACCTGGCTTTATATTAAAGATTTCAGAGGCACAAATATCAGCATTGTACAAAATTAGTGCTCTTTATTTCAGTCTGGGAAAGAGCAGTGCCGAGGTGTGTTATTATGTCTGCCTCTTTACCTTGCAGGAGGTCTTGTGTCACAGTGGGTAGCGTTCCTCCCTGCCTCTGAGTCAGAGGCTCCAGGTTTGAAACTGCACCTCTCTGGATGCATGAAGGCCAAGGAAAGTCCTTTCAGAAAGTGACTAAACATTTTGACCAGCAAACCTGTGATTCCTTCCAACGTGTGCCAATCGCTGGTGGTAAAAGTGGGTGAGACTCTTGGCCAACCGGGCGATGGGAAGAGAGATGGGGGCCTCTACCATCTCTATCAGCAGCTCCAGATGGCAAGATGTGTGTAAAAATAGAAGGCATGTCGCCATGGCAACTCACTCTCCCCGAGTGATCTGTAACCCACCACCGCTTCCCCCTACTTTGGGCCGGTGTGAAATTGATGCTAACATGATACAGCACAGCATCCTCTATGACTGCAAGCCATTTTCCATTGGTTCCCTGAAACGTTACTGTTATATTACAGAGATGTAATTTAAATATTACTCATTTCTCTTGCCGAGTTGTATTTAACTTGATGATAAACAGCCGAAGTCTTCCAGTTGATGACAAATTATTTATTGAGTAACAAAATAACATACTTGTGAGTTCTTTTACTTTAATACTTTGACTAGTAATAGAATTAACTAAGATTAGATTTAATTAACAATTGATACAATACACTACACTCTGAGCTGCTCACGTCTATCCTCTAGCTGCAATATACACACACTAACACTAAGAGCGGGAAACTCCTTATATAGTTCCTGTTAGTGTTGCCATCTAGTGATCATAGATTATCATGGAATTTACAGTGCAGAAGGAGGCCATTCGGCCCATCGAGTCTGCACCGGCTCTTGGAAAGAGCACCCTACCCAAGGTCAACACCTCCACCCTATCCCCATAACCCAGTAACCCCACCCAACACTAAGGGCAATTTTTGGACATTAAGGGCAATTTATCATGGCCAATCCACCTAACCTGCACATCTTTGGACTGTGGGAGGAAACCGGAGCACCCGGAGGGAACCACGCACACACAGAGAGGATGTGCAGACTCCGCACAGACAGTGATCCAAGCCGGAATTGAACCTAGGACCCTGGAGCTGTGATGCAATTGTGCTGTCCACAATGCTACCGTGCTGCCCATCTGTCTGTACTGACTACAACATCTGTAGGCTACATGCTAACTATGATGAGAGAATGTTCAGCAGATGAACTGGCCTGAAAGATAACGAACAATGTCATGGAGGTGGGTCAAGAATATGAGTGTCTCTACTATTTCTGAATGAATTGTCCCTGCTTTCTGGGAGAAAGCGGATGAGCAAAAGATGCTGGCCTTAAACAGGAAATAATGTCGAAAGGAAGTACCAGTTGCAAGGGTTTTTGTGTGTGTGTGTGCAAGAATCAGGTGCACACTAGCCCGCACCAATGGTAAACGATTTCTGAAGGTGGAAATGATCATCATGTTTACCAATGTATGCAAGCAGTCCAGACCTCGAAGGTGGTTCCTTGGAGGAAGATGGGGCCTTTTCATTTTGAAACAAAAGCCGCATATAAATAAATTGGACGTAACTGCATCAGATTCGAAGAGGAATGTGTCAGAGGATTGTCACATAAAACCAGGGAACAGCCCAGAAGGCGCGCCACGGCTGGAAAGCTCTCTCTGCATCGACCTGACAGGCCTGCCTCTTGAGTCCATAAACTGTGGGCTGGTAATATATTCCTGCCCCTGATATATTTATGTATTTGTTTAAGAATCATTAAATAAATGTCATTTCCTTTGCTCCGGCATCAGTTATTACATACTGGTTTTACTTACTGCACTCTGTATGACTCCCTCGAGTCTGTTTCACTGCACAAGAATGAACACATTCTTCACTTATGGTCAGTGGGATGTGGTTAATTTGAAATCACTTAAACTATTATATCTGTCAAGCACATTTATTTTATTTTCAATTCCCATCAATGTTTCAAGAGGCGCACTTGGTTACTGGGTCAAACTGGCAGTTTAATTTCACCCTGCTTTCAGCGTGTGAGACATTTCCATCTTTGTCTTGTATTTCCACGGTGCCGGGAGAAGTTAGTTATTCTCGATGCAGGCATTCATTTCAGCTGGATTGCAAACTCAAACGTAGCCACGCAACAACCTTACAAATTGCCCTCCCCACCCCGCTCATTTCTTGTTAAAAATGCATGCTTGGGGCACAAATATCAGGAAGTCTATTTCAAAACAAGTTCGTTTTTGTTGTGTGTGGCCAATTTTACGAATTTTTGTTCTTGTTTACAAGCTTGCATTCAAACCTGGATGTTGCTTTTGCCCCCCATCCCATTCAAAAAAGAAATCCCTTTCCTCCTAAGATCAAATTCTCCACTTGAGAGGGTGCTCCTGGTGACCTGCCGCCTGCCTCTAGCAGTACTGTTGTGCTGTCAGCTGCTGGGAGGTGTCTGATGACTTCTCCACACGCTTCCTCTTCCCCTCTGCCATGCTCCCCGATTTCCGCGCCCCCTCCCCCTCCCCCTCCTCCACTCCCACCCCCACACTTCTAACCGTCCCTCCCCTGTGAAGAACTGAGTGGCTCAGATCTGCACAGCGGCCTCTCCGTGACAGGCGAGCCGAGAACACAAGGGGACTGCAGTGCGAGTCATGGTACGAATCCATGTCCAAACAGCTGGTGATGTGTTGCCTTCCATGTGGGTGCACCTCGTGACACAAAATCATTGTCCGGGAAAACATCTATTTTTTTTGCCTTCTACCGAAGTTCCCAGTCCGGCCAGCAAGATGGTTTTAAAAAGGGTTATTCTTTGTGTAGTAACCTGGATTTAACTACAACAATGCTCTGTTGATGTTCTATAATAACCTTCGCTGTCTTGTTCCTGCACATGCACTTCACTGTCAAGCTTGGATACCCGTGCTTTCTTATACATTTCACAACAGTAACAATTAAATATTGTGAAATATCATGATATAGTAGGGCGATTTCTTTTTTAGTCATTCATGGGATGCGCATGTTGCTGGCTAGACCAGCATTTATTGCCCATCACTATTTTCCCTTGTGAAGGTGATGGTGAAGCTGCCTTCTTGAACTGTTGCTACCCATCCAGTGTTGGCACGCTCACAGTGCTGTTTCGGAAGGAGTTTCAAGATCTTGACTCAGCTAAGATGACAATATATTTCCAAATGAGGTTGATGTGCACCTTGGAGGGAAAGGTAGTGCCCTTCCCCTGTGCCTGCTGCCCTTGCTCGTAAAGATGGCAGAGCTTCTGGGTTTGAAAGGTAGTGCCAAAGGAGTCTTGTTGTATTGCTGCTGTGCATCTTGTAGATGGTTCACACTGCAGCCAGAATGCATTGGTAATTGGCATGGAGGAGGTGTATTCAGGTCGTGTTAAGATGGGTTATCAATCAAGCGGGCTGCTTTCTCCTGGGTGGTGTTCAGCTTAAGTGTCGACAGAGCTGTACTCAACCAAAAGGGGAATATTTCATCATACTCCTGACTTGTGCCTTGTAGATGGTTGACAGGCTCTGGGGAGTCAAGAAATGAGTCACTCATTACAGGATGCCCAGACTCTGATCTGCTCTTTCTTCCTTGGTATTTATATAGCTGGATCAGTAAAGGTTCTGATCAGTGGTAACTCCCAGAATGTTAATCGTGAGTGATTCAATGGTTACAATGCTGTTGATTGTCAAGAGATTGTGTTCGAGATGGTGACTGGTTGGCACTTCGGTGTCCTGAATTTTACTTGGCAATAATCAGTCAAAGCCTGAATGTTGTCCCAGCCTTGCTGTGGGCAAGAATGGTCTGCTTCAGTCTCCTTGGATATGGGAGTGGAACTGAACAAGTCTGCTGTACAATCAACAGCAAATTCCCGTATATCTGATCTAATGATGGAGGGGAGGACTTTGATAAAGCAGCTGAAGATGGTTGGGTCTAGGACACCTATCCGAGGAACTCCTGCAGTGCTGTCCTGGGACTGAGTAGACTGATCCTGTACTGAGGATGTTTAGCACAGGGCTAAATCGCTGGCTTTGAAAGCAGACCAAGGCAGGCCAGCAGCACAGTTCAAGTCCCTGAACAGGTGCCGGAATGTGGCGACTAGGGGCTTTTCACAGTAACTTCATTTGAAGCCTACTTGTGACAATAAGCGATTTTCATTTCATTTCAAACAGCCAGAATCATCTTCCTTTGTGCCAGGTATGACTCCAGCCAGTGGAGAGTTTCCCTTGACTCCCATTGACTTAAACAGAGCATTGATAAGCAGACTGTTGGTGAATAAGTGCCATCTGAAATCACTGCCAATAATACCTTTTCTCACTTTGCTAATGAAGACTGAAGGGGCAGGGATTTCCTGTTTTCACTGGGCAATGGTCCATTTTTCGGGTAGATACCAGTGTTGCAGACGAGAGGCCATGGCAAGTTCTGGAGCACAAGTACTTTGCACTACAGCCAAGGTGTTGTTGGAATCCAGTAACATTTCTGTGTCCAGTGCAGTTAGCCGTTTCTGGATGTCACATGGAGTAAATCAAATTGACTTAAGACTGGCATCCGCATTGATGGGGACCTCATGAGGATCCAAAATGGATCATCATCCTCTCAGCATTTGCGGCTAAAGATGGTTGCAAATGCTTAAGCCTTGTCATGTGCATTCACGTGCTACCATCATTGAAGATGGGGTTGTTTGTGAGGCCTCATCCTCTGATTGTTCTTTTAATTGCCCATAATCATTTATGACTGGGCTGGATTGTAGATCTTTGATCTGATTTGTTGTTTGTGGTCTCTCTTATCTCTGTTTATAATATGTTCATATGCATGAACCGTTTAGCATGCATGTAGTACTATGTTGTACCTTCATTAGGGCCGGCACCTAATATTTAAGCATAATCTGGTGTTACTTCTGGCATGCTCTCCTACACTTATCATTGTACCAGTGTTTGTCCTCTGGCTTGATGGTAATGGTAGATTGAGGAATATTGAGATTACAGAGTGTGTCTAGCATTTTTCTGCTGCTGATGTTGCACAGCGCCTCATACATTCAGCAGTACAGTGATAGAAAAAGTCCAATGATCTGACAAGGGTGTACAAGGAAAGGGACTTCACTTGGAGAGAAATATGTGCCTCTCCATCACTAACCCACAGTGTGATCCAGGCTTCCTGGTGAGCCACCTGTGTTTTCCCAAATGCACAATTACCTGTCACCACATCCCGGGCATGCACCTGTCTCTTCTTGGAGAATCCTACCAATGTACTTCTTTTGAAACCATGTCTGTGATTTGGGAGTTTGCAAGTAGCATCAATCATAACCTCTTTTGTACTCAGCTTGTCGATTGGTAGTTACCTCCGCAGTTACTGAAAATGAGGGCCGGAAAAGCCGCTGGTGGTGTGCTGTAGGTATATCTAACCTCTGACTCCCCATGGGGAGGAACACTTGGAACCTCTGGGAAGGCCAATGCTAGAGCTATTGGGAATGGACAAAAGCGAGCTGTCTGCTGAAGGTTTGCCATCACATTCTGCTGCACCTCCTTCTGATTCCATGGCAATATTTCCAGCAGCTCCAAATTCGAGCCACCTCTCGCTGCGAATACCATTGTGAGCTCCTTTCACTTTCTCCTGAATCACAACTCTAAGAAAATAAGGAAGAGCAGCCACTTCCTTCACCTTCACTTCCTACCAATTGGAATCCCACAAACTGCTATGAATCCTCTTACTCTGAAGCATCAGCCAAGAAATAAGGACCTCAGAGCCTTCACATGAGAAAACAGCTCTGGGTGATGCATCAAGTACGCCTGAGTGAAGTTCGAAGATGCAGAGATTGATTTTTCTGATTGAAGGATTAGGCAACATTTACCCTTGACTGAAGAGTCGGAGCCTCCCCATCTTACAACATTTAAAAGAATCGCACTTGTGTGCAGGCCCTGCAGACAGTCTCCCCTAGGGTACCAGAGGAGTTCTGTATTCAAGTCCCCATTCGGAATAATGCACTAATACAACACAATATACAGAAGACTCTTTGTACATCCTGCACTACTCAATACCAGGGGAGAAACTTAACATGTTACAGCATAACATCCTCATGATATACATCATACATTCTGTATTGCAAAATACTGCCAGGTACAGCACTGGATAAACATGTTGTAAAATTCAGTACATACAGTGTTACTAAATTCTTTGGATCCCCAGGACTAGCTGAATTGGTACGTTCAGCTCGCTCGCTGGTGGTAATGTGTTAAACCTATATTGGAGTATATGAACTGGTGTTAATCCTGTCTAAAATAGCCTCAATGCGTGGACTTCCATTTTCCTCAGGGCTGTAAATCAGCATAAAAATTACCGATACTCAGGATATAGGCTCCTTGATGTTTTGTTTGAATTAGAGAAAAACTTCAAAACCTTAACGAGGTCGATATGCTGTGTAAAATACTGGATAAAAGGAATAATTCTATAAACAAAATCAGATAAGGAGAAAGGGTTCAGTGTGTGCAGCAAAACGGCGTTCATAAAAAAAAAGAAATTCAAATGCTATGAAGTCCTTGGGTTACCTTTGATTTTCTTTGTCTGAAGGGTTCTCCTTTATTCAGTAATCAATAAAAAAAATATGTAGAGCAAAAATCAGGGCAACTGGAAAACAGGAGAGGATGAAATCATTCAGATACATTGCAACGCTTACAATTCAGTGCAGTTTGCAAAAAAAAAAATCAAGTCCATCCATTTTAAACACTAATCGCTGGAATTAGAAGCAACTGCGGAATCCATTCCTTAGTTAGTTTTCCCAAAAGCATAAATCAAAGCTGAGCATGTATTTTTCTGTAACTACCTTTCAGCTGACATTGAAAGCTTAATTCTGTCACAGTGATCTTTAGCCTGTCGCCCAGCCCCCCACACAACAGGCACACGCCACTTCTGGTCGGGTTGCTTTTTGTCAAGGAGGTCGTGCCATTTCCTCATCATTTAACCTTGATTTGAAGAGCCCTCCATCACTGGCTGCAGTTGGCTGTGCCCAGTGCCAGATTTCTGGGCCTAAAGCTACATCAGGTTGTGAGTTTAATAAGAGTAATTTATTATTGTTGTCATTGGTAATGACCTATTTACACTTTATAAAGGGAAAAAAAATGACAAATGGGAAATATTGTCATTTTCCTTTTGTGTTAAGAAACAGCATTCAACTTACTGGTGTGTATTTAGTGGGGATTAGTGACATAACTGATACTGAACTTCTTCTGAGGTCTGAATCAGTTCAAGAGGCCCACAATTATGTTGAGAGCAAACAGCCTTGTGGAAAAGATTGATTGCAACTTGTTTTCAATGGCAACAGTGGCTGTCAGTCATTATTGGCAATAAATGTTCAGCTTCCTTCATGGGAATACTCCATTTCGGAAGAAATTTAATGATTACTTAAGGACTGTTGGACTGGAGGCACATTCATCACAATCACCATCTGAACCGTGTTCATTCCTCACACGCAAAGTGTTTTGCTCCTGTTCTGTTTCTTCCAGTGAGCAGGACTTTCTGGTGTGGGACAAGATTGATGTATCAGTAGACATTTTCCTACCTGTCAATTTCATTTATTCAGATGTACTTAATTGCGGGTGGGTCATTTTAACCTAACCCCTCCACCCCAAAGTACAAAACTTATGGAGTGGGGTTGACTTCTTGGCTTCATCAGATGCCAATCCATTCCCCTTGGCTGAGACGTTGAGGAAGTGCAAAGATTGGAGACCCTCAACCCTGTCGGCTCTGAAGTTCCTATACTTACAGGTAAAGAAAAGTCTCCATAGTCCCAGATGACCATAGCCTTCCTTTCCCTTTGAGGGGAGTGGGCTGACAGGTGGTGAAACCTGAGGGAACACCACACCTCAAGGCGAGGGGCACGGTTGAGAAGGCGGGGCCTTCATGAATAACCTCAGCTGGTACGGGAATTGAACCTGCACTGCTGGCCTCACTCTGCATCACAACCCAGCTGTCCAGCCAACGGAGCTAAACTACCCCCCTTACAATGCTGTGCAAGAATATCCTACACAACTGGACTGAGATCCAGAGTGCCCAGGGCCTGGCCTAGATTCCAGGCCTCACCCGATGCTCCCACTAAAGTTATAACACTATTCCAGTGCTGCTGGAACGTTGGCTCCATTCCAGAACCAGAGCCAATCTAGTGCCGAACCTCAGGAGTGCTGCATTACTGAAGGTGCTCTCCAAAATAGGCAGCATCTACCTATTCTGGTGAGTCAAATATAAATGTCACTGCAGTCCCAGAGGACCATAGGCTGTTCTCCCCTTTAAGAGCTGACAGGTGGTGATTTAACCTGAGGGTCGCCACACCTCAGGCGCCACCCTCACAAATAACCTCAGCCAGATACAGGAATTGAACCCACGCTAATGGCATCATTCCGCAATACAAACCAGCCATCCAGCCAACTGAGCTAACCGAACCCCTCCCAGATGTACTTTATATGTCTCATAGCATCACTCAAAGAATAATAGAAATTTCGCCCGAATGCCTGGTCAATATTTTTCTCTCAATTAATACAACCATTTGTGAGATCTTGCTGTGTGAAAGGTGACAGCTGTGTTTGCCTGCATATCAATAGCCATCGCACTTCAAAGTGCTTCAATGTGTGCGAGAGATGAGATAAGGCGTTAAAATATTCAAAGTCTTTGCTTTCATTTTCTATCCTATGGTGAGCTAAATATTTAACAATATTAATAGGAACAATGATGCAGTCGTGCATAGGTATTGATACGCAGGATCAGAAGCTTGTGCACCTGGTGAAGCCAGGCATGCCAAGCCACTGAACAAAACACCTTATGGGGGGGGGGGGGGGGGGGGGGGGGGAGGTCAAGGTTGAGATCTTGGCCACAATATTTTCATTTGCAGCCCCCTTACAAAAAAGCAGCTTCTGACTTTGTTGGGAAATAGGGCAGTGTGTGAAACAAGCTGCCAGCTTGCTATTGCCTGGTTTGCACGATAGCCTAAGGTGAATATGTATCCAAGGGCAATAAGCTGTGTATGAGTCCCTCTGCACAATAGCTTGGAGGCCTTATTACGTGATAAGTACCACAATATACGGCTGCGCAAAAAAAATTAAAGGTACTGTGCATTGAAAAAAAACACTGACGATGCACAATAACAAATTTGAAAGGAAGCATGTCCCGGGGCTTACTTGAAAGGAAATCTTTCCCAGGGCTTGTATTTAGTTCTGGTGTTGTGGTTGAAAGCCTTGTCTCCTTGACATTTGCAACAGGTGGAATGAAAGGCCTCTTATTCCGACCTGAATCTTCAGCGGAGGCTTCATGAGAAACCTACCGCCCCTCTGGCAGACAATTCTGCTGCTTCTCAGGGCAATGGTGGGTGCCCTGGAGGTGCCACTAAGTTCTGTCGGAATCCAACATTTCCCTGACAAAGCAAAGATCTCCCGTTGACCTGGCCAACTTTGGTAATCCTTCGTGCAATCTCAATTCTTAAAACTGTGAAGTTTCGGACGATTTGAAAAAACAAAAGAAATGAAAATCGCTTATTGTCACAAGTAGGCTTCAAATGAAGTTACTGTGAAAAGCCCCTAGTCACCACATTCCGGCGCCTGTTCGGGGAGGCTGGTACAGGAACTATAATTGATAACGAATATTTGAGTGTGTATTTAGCGTGCCACCACATCAGATAATATCTCTTGCCCCCAGAATAAAACCGGAGTCATTTTCAGTTCATCTATATTACCCAACAACCCCTTTGCTCTTCTCACTGAGACTTTTTAACTCCTCCCATTTGGATTGCAGTAGGTTGTGAGGTCAGCCTATAACCATAATGTTACATTATATATAAAGACACATATGTTGAATAACTGCTGTGTTGGAATATGTTATTAAGTTAGTACGTAATTGAGGGATTCATACACCATCATAAATCATGAGAATGTAAATCCATGCTATTTATCAATGGTCTTAGTAAACCCTCTGGACTGGAATTCCCGTACTTCAGCTTTATTTAAGTTTAGCATCACCTGGTCAAGAATAACTGTAATAATGTTGCAAAAATGACGTTCGGAAATTTGGTTCTTTCTTGGGGGCAGAATTATCACGCAGAATTATTCAGTGTAGCAATACCAGATGGCCCATTCCTGGTGTGGGGGCCTGCCTCTAATCCCATTCCTGTGGATTTAGGGTAAAACTATGAGGTCAAATCAAAAGGCAACAGTTCTGCCCCAGGGCACTTCTGGTCACGCAATATGGCAATCTGTATTTCTAACCTCTGACTGATATTCTGCAAGTGGATCCTTAGGCTACGTTTCAGTGAAATGTTGTGCTCTGAGCCTCTGAGAGTAAAATTTACTTCACAGATTATCATACATACTTTTACACAGTTTTATAGTTCGGTAGCCACAGCCCCCCCTGCCCCAAGCCCCACCTCATTCTCTCCGTTATCTTGGCAGATCTCAAATAAGTGGCATTGTACCTGTTAGAATGTCACATCATGAGATAAAAATAAATTGTCAGCATTTCCCTTGAATCTGGGCACATGCCATCAGTCTCATCTGCCTTTCTCTTTCTGCTATAGCAGAATGGCAGGGGAATGGGACCCTGTGCCAGGAGTCAGAGGAGGGGAAAACAGGGACAAGAACAAAAGACAGAAAGGGGAGGAAGGAAGTGATGGGCAGAGAAATCAAGGGCCAGAATCAAAGAGGGCCACAGTGAGAAATAATGGGAACTGAATAAGGAGCGTTAAAAAATTAAGACTTGTGCAATAAAGTGGATGAATTAATCGCGCAAATAGGCGTAAACGGGTATGATATAGTCGGGCTGACGGGGACATAGCTGCAGGATGGCCAGGATGGGAATTGAACATCCAGGGTATTCAGTATTTAGAAAAGAAAGAAAAAAAGAAAAAGGCGGTAGGGTTGTATTGCTGGTTAATGAGGAAACTAACGCAATAATGAGGAAGGATATTAGCTCTGACAATGTGGAATCTGTATGGGAGGAGCTGAGAAATGCTAATGGACAAAAAACATTAGTGGTGGTTGTATATATACCCCCTATAAATACCCCCAAACTGTAACGGTGATGTTCTGAATGGCTATAAGCAGAAAATTTTAGATGTATGCGATCAAGGAACATCTGTAATTATGGGTGACTTAATCTGCATGTAGATTGGGAAAATCAAATTAGTAACATTACCGTGAAGGAGGAATTCCTGGAGTGTATAGGGATGGTTTTCTGGACAGTGAGGAATTCTCAATGGCGCAAAGACAAAAGGTATGGAGGTGTCACACACTTGGGTTTCTTCCAAACATGATGCAAGCTTTATTCAGGAGGTGCTGCACACATAATACCAAGATGGAGAACTAAAGGGGGCAGCATGGTGGCATAATGGTTAGCACTGCTGCCTCACAGCCCCAGGGACCCAGATTCAATTCTGGCCTTGACTCTGTGTGGAGTTTGTATGTTCTCCCCGTGTCTGCGTGGGCTTCCTCCGGGTTTTCTCTCACCTGCCAAGATGTGCAGGTTAGATGGATTGGCCGTGCTAAAATTGTCCCTTGGTGTCCAGGGATGTGCAGATTAGGTGAGGTTGCGAGATGTGGCTGGGGAGTAGGCCTAGGTAGGGTGTTCTTTCAAAGGGTCGGTGTAGACTCGATGAGCAGAATGGCCTCCTTCTGCAATGTAGGGATTCTATAGAGCTCACTTAAACACTCTGCTGATGCCACTATAATCATGTGACATCCCACCAGCAGTAGGGAGCAACTAGAGATGTGTATTGAGAAAGGAATAATTGGCAGTCGAGTTGTGCACGGCCCATGGGGAACAGCAATCATAATATGATTGAATTCTTCATCAAGGTGGAGATTGACATAGCTGATTCTGAGATGAGGATTCTGAATCTAAATAAAGAAAACTATGATGGTATGAGGCATGAGTTAGCTATGATAAATTGGGAAACGTTACTTAAAGGGATGATAGTGGATATGCAACAGCAAACATTCAAAGAGCATTTGGGTGAACTGCAACAATTGTTCATTCCTCTCTGACACAAAGATAAAATGGGAAAGGTGGCCAAACTATGGCTTACAAGAGAAATTAGAGAAAGTATGAGGTCCAAGGAAGCGACATATAAATTGGCCATAAAAAGCAGCAGACCTGAGGATTGGGAGCAGTTTCAAATTCAGAAAAAGAGGACAAGGGGATTGATTAAGAAGGAGAAAATAGAGTCTGAGGATAAGCTTGTGGGGAACATAAAAACTGACTGTAAAAACTTGTAAGATATGTGAAGAGAAAAAGGTTGGTGAAGACAAATGTCGGTCCCTTACAGTCAGAAATAGGGGAATTTACAATGGGGAACAAAGAAATGGCTGCCCAACTAAATACATACTTTGGTCCCTCTTCACAAAGGAGGACACAAATAACATACCAGAAATGTTGGGGAACACAGGGTTTAGTGAGAGGGAGAAACTGAAGGAAATCAGTGTTAGTAGGGAGACGGTGTTGAGGAAATTGATGGGATTGAAGGCTGATATATCCCCAGGACATGATAATCTGCATCCCAGATTACTTAAGGAAGTAGCCCTCGAAATAGTGGATGCATTGGTGGTCATCTTCCAAGATCCTATCAACTCTAGACTAGTCCCTCCAAATTGGAAGGTATCTAATGTAACCCTACTGTTTAAAAAGGGAGATAGAGAGAAAACAGGGAATTATAGACCAATCAGACTGACATCGGAACGTAGAAAAATGTTCGCGTTTATTATGAATGATTTAATAGCAGAGCACTCGGAAAACAGTGGCAGGATCGGATAAAGGCAGCATGGGTTTAAGAAAGGGAAGTCACGCTTGACAAATCTACTGGAATTCTTTGAGGATACAACTTAGTAGAGACAGTGGATGTGGTTTATTTGGACTTTCAGAAGGTTTTTGTCAAAGTCCCACATGATTAGCGTGTAACCTTAAAGTGTATGGGATTGGGGTAATGTACTGAGGTGGATTGAAAACTGGTTGGCAGACAAGAAACAAAGATTAGGAATAAATGGGTGTTTTTCCAAATGGCAGGAGTGATTAGTGGGGTATCGCAGTGATCAGTGCTGAGACCCAGCTCTTCACAATGGGTGGAATGCTCTGAACACCCAGCCACATGTTTCTCGGCGGAGGTAAGCTGCGCACCATTTGCTGGTGGCGGGATTCTCTGCTCCCGTCACTATCAATGGCAATTCCCATTGAAGCCACCCCACGCCGCTGGAAGCCCATGGGTAAGGGGTGTGTTGCCAACGGGACCAAAGAATCCCACCCAGCTGGAAAATTCCAGCCAATGTACATTAATGATTTAGATGAGGGAAGTAAATGTAATATCTCCAAATTTGCAGATGACATAAAGCTAGGTGAGAGCTGTGAGGAGGATGCAGAGCTGGCACCATGTTATTTGGACTAGCTGTGTGAGTGGGCAAATGCATGGCAGATACAGTACAATGGGGTTAAATGTGAGCTTATCCACTTTGGTAACAAAAACAGGAAGGCAGATTATTATTTGAATGACTATAAATTGAGAGCGGGGAATGTGCAACGAGACCTGGGTGTCCTCGTACATCAGTCGCTGAAGGTAAGCATGCAGGTGCAGCAGGCGGTAAAGAAGGCAAATGGTAGCGAGAGGATTTGAGTACAAGAGCAGGGATGTCTTGCTGCAATAATACAGGGCCTTGGGGGGACCCAAATGAAATATTGGGTGGACCTTTCCAAATATTACATAGAGTGCTGGGCAGGTAAGGAAAGCAGTGTGAAACTTGTTGGCGTCACAGCTAACTTTTCTAGCCATTTCACATGGCACTCTGTGCAATTTCAAAGTGCTGGTGAGGATGACACAGCCAGCTGGGGCGCTGCAGGGCCTAAATTCGCCAGCAAAGCTGGGATTCAGAAATCGGGGCGCCTTTCAAAAGATCCCAAAGTGAAGTTAAAGGCACGGCCATCCCCCGCCATGCAGCCACAACCCTACCCCCCTCCACCATTGCCCTCCCCACATAATAGGAGCCCCCTCCAAAGGGATTCCCTAGAGGCCAAACCCAAGGTGCTGCCAACCTGGCACTGCCCCCACTGGCACTACCAACAGGCCCTGCCAGGGAGCTGCACCAGGGCACTGCTCAGCTACATCTCTCCTCACTGGGAGCCATACTCACCTCTGAGCCCCCAGCATGGTCATCATGGCTGAAGGAGTTAGATGTAGGTCTTGGAGCTCAATGGATATGGGGATAAAAATGAGAACAGGTTACGGAGTTGGACGATCAGCCATGATCGTGTTGAATAGCAGAGTAGGCTCGAACGGCCGAACGGACTACTCCTGCTCCCATTTTTCTATGTTTCTATAGCTCTCTCCTTTCCAGCTCCGTTCAATGCTCTCTCCTTTTCAGATCACTCTCTCTTATTCTAAATTGTTAATTTAAATGTCCATGCCTTCAATTCTGCAACCCCCCCCCCCCCCCAGCCACCCATTCACCCTTCCCTGCACGCCACCACCACCATCACAAGTGATTTCTCATTACTCATCAAGGCCGAAGACCATTTTCCATAGCGATCATGGTCTGGCGTTTGTTCATCTGGGTTGACTTTAAGTAATATACTTTCTGTTTGCAATATATTTGCTTTGAGACACTTCCTGCAAGAGTCTGAGAGTCTTGCAGGAACATAGACCCATCCTCGGATCAGGGTGCTACATGGTCATTGGTCCACAATGGTGCTAAAATTTCATTTTTTTAAATGTTGATTAATTTTGAGGTGATTCAAATGTTTTTTCTTCCTTCAATGGGGAGGGAACTTTGAATCTAAAGCATTGCCCAACTCTTTGCCTTCATTTGAGAGTTTTGGGAAATAAAACAACAATCTTAAAGCCATAAGACGTGGGAGCAGAAGTCGCCATTCGGCCCAGCGAGTCAGCTCCGCCATTCAATGGCATCATGGCTGATCTGATGTGATAATCCTCAACTCCACTTTCCCGCCTTATCCCCTTAACCCTTGATTCCCTTACTGATTAAAAATCTGTCTATCTCAGCCTTGAACACACTTAACTGTGTTTCCGGATGTTCGCGTCATGTGATAGCTTAAACTGTTTGTGGAAGGGGTAGCAATCAAGTGGGCTGCTTTGCCCTGGCTGCTGCCGAGCTTCCTCAGTGTTGTTTGAGCCGCACTCATCCAGGCAAGAGGGGAGTATTCCATTACACTCCTGACTTATTCCTTGTCGATAGTGAATAGACTTTGGGGGACTAGGAGGTGAGTTACTCACTGTAGGATTCCTAGCCTTTGACCAGCTCTGTTGCCACAATATTAATACGGCTAGTCCAGTTCAGTTTTTGATCAATGGTACCCCCCCACCCCCCAAGATGTTGATTGTGGGGGATTCAGCAATGATAATGCCATTGAAAGTCAAGGGGTGGTGGTTAGATCCTCTCTTGTAGGAGATTGTCATTGCCTGACACTTAGGTGGCACAAATGTAACTTGCCACTTGTTAACAGCATCTTGAATGACTGAGGAATACATATAGTTCTGCCTTCTTAATAACTTCAATATCTGTCTGCGATTGTAGCCTAGCCGATCTTGTGGTGGAGCTAGTCTTTTCAAAGCCAGCTCATTTTAAGTTTTTCAATTATTTCTCAAACTATAAAGCTCACATTTCTACTATTTAAAAAATGTTTGCGTCATGTGACAGCGTGGCTAAATGAAATTCTTCTTTGCTCACAATCAGAGGTATTCATGTTCACCAAAAACGGCTTCACATCACTTTCATTCACATCACATATTTTTACGCAATCTGTGATTTATTTCTGTTTTAAGCCAGTTTTATTTGGCAATACTTCTCCTCCCACCCCAACCCACCCCCACCTTGCAATGTGAAAAATATTAGAAGCTTGCAATGGAATTATCAAAAAGAATCAAATGGTTGCACATGTGGAATTGACATCAATTGATGGGAATCTGCATTCAATCTATATTTTAATTCAGTTGTCTTTGTTCTCACTACTAATATAAATAAAGAATTTCTCTTCATAAAGTGGAAGAAAAAAACTTGTATTTATGTAGCTTTTTCATGATGTCCCTCAAAGCGCTTCAGGGCAGACTGTTTGCTTTTGAAGTGCAGTGACTGCTGTGAAGTAGTTTGTACATCGCAAGATCCATTCATAGCAATGGGTTAGATACGCAAATAATAATCGCTTCTAGTCACAAGTAGGCTTCAATGAAGTTACTGTGAAAAGCCCCGAGCCGCCACATTCCGGTGCCTGTTCGGTCGTGTTGGTGAGCGATCAATTTTGGACTGAAGGATGGGGTTGCTCACCTGCTCTTTTTCAAATAATACTATGAGATCATCTATTACCACGTGAGGAGACAAATGGGACCTTGGTTTATCATCTGACTAAAAGACTGGCATCACAAAACTCTCCAAGGGCTGCACTGGAGTTGTAGCAGAGAGTATGGGATGTATTCTTGGAGTGAGGCTTTAGTCCACAACCTACTAACTCAGAGGTAAGAGAACTCTTCTTCTTTGGTGCTCACCCGCTAATGAGTATGATTGTCCACCAAAGAAACTCTTTGTTACTGGTCAAAGGTACTGGTAAGACTACCACCGAGCCAATGCCGATGCCTGAGCACTCTCCAATCTTAAGGACCTTCCAAGCATTTTACAGCTAACAAATCACTGATTGTCGCCTGGCAGATAAACACAGCAGCCAATTTTCACACAGCATGGTCTCACAAAAAGCAATGACGTGAATGACCCATCTAGTTCCTTTTGGACTTTTTTTTAACTGAATCAGGAGATCGCCACTGCTTTTCTTTAACTTGTGCCATGTCAACATTGAGAGGGCAGAGAAAACTTAATTTATTGTTTCCACTGAAAGACAGCACCTAAAACAGTGCTGCACTGAAGTGGCAGTCGAGATTATGTTCAAGTCCTAGAGCCCTAGAACACATGACCTTCTTGATTCATAGCTGGGAGTATCATCACTGCACCATGGCTGGGCTTAATAAGAGTTGTCCCACCATCCAAAGAAGGCTGTTTTTTCCAGTATTTCTGAAAGAAGAGAAATGCTGACAAAGCTTTGTGTCTTGCACTCATCAGAACAGACACAGCAATACCCAATCTCAAAGGTCACAACAATTTATACTGCATGAATCGAGGGTACTGCTTCATTAGCCGGTTGACTCTGATCGGTGGGCGTTGCCATGGAGAATGTACCAGAGAGCAGTTAACTGCTAAGCTTTTGTTTAAATTCAGACCAAACAGGTTGACACTGATTGGTCAACGCATTGCCATGGGAAATGAACCATGCACTGGCTGTTCCCCAACCTTCCATCGAGTTGACAAAGTCACCCTGCGCGCTTTCTTTTCTCTGAAATAGCACGCTTCTTTATTTATTGTTTGTTCCTAAAATTCAACGCTGTTCATGTAACGTGCTCTGTTTAGAAAATAAAACACCAGAATGGTAAACGCAATACATGTGATAGAATAAGGACACAATTCCATTCCACAAGTTCTCTGCCTAAAGGTAGGTCCTCAGCTCATTATCTGCTGATGCTTCATCCTGAGCCATTTGCCAATTTTTGATTTATTGTAATCCCACGACCCGCACAGTTTGATATTTTCATCCACCCTCAGGGGCAAGGCAAGGAGGCAGGTCCCAAGTGTACCTCAGCCAGAGCAGAAATGGAACCGAGGCATTATTATAGAGCAGCCCTCTACAGGTTGGTGAAATTCCACTTTGGTGGGCTCACGTTGGATCAGCTAATCACCACACACCTTGCTCACTCTTACTTTCCAAATGCTTATCTCTTTGGTGATGGTAACATTAATTATTATTAGTTGTGTGACATTGCAGGAAGGGTGACGGAAGATCGCCACCGTTGGAGAGAGCAATGTGACATTCTGTTTAGTACATGGGCTGTACGACCATGTTTCTCAACAAGTTCTCACTGTTTTTGCATTCTCCATTTGCTGTGCTATATTGTGGTTTGCTTCTGTGAAATCTGATCTACGCAGGATGCGGAGCCCTGTTGAAAACCTGAGATACTGTTACGAGGCTGCCAAGTTACATATTTGCATTTCAATTTAGAACTATATTCCTCATTCCTCTGTCACCACTAATCTGAAGCATAACTGACCAAACAGCAGCCAAGAAATGATTGCCTCCAGCACCACACTGCCAGCAGAAGCAAAATAGCTGTCAGACCTGAAACTTATGTCACAGACCTGTTCTAGAGGCAGGTTTTCTGGATGAACCCAATAATAGAGCAATTTATGGTAACTGCTGTAAATAACAATAATTAATAATAATCGCTTATTGTCACAAGTAGGCTTCAATGAAGTTACTGTGAAAAGCTCCTAGATGTCACATTCCGGCGCCTGATCGGGGAGGCTGGTATGGGAATTGAAACTGCGCTACTGGCATTGTTCTGCTTTACAAGCCAGCTGTTTAGCCCACTGTGCTAAACCAGCCCCTTTCATAACACACTCATCAGCATCTGTATTGAGAATAGATTGATTAATGCTACAGGACTCTTTACAGATGCTTGTTTCCATTGTTTACTGATTTCTTTTTTTTTTCATGCAAGTATATTTGGTCGAGTTCACTTTTTTAAACCGGTGCCGCCCTCGTCTCTACCATAGAACTACAAAATGGCTGCTTTTAGGTGAACTCCTATATCCAGAATCTAATTCAATCACATAATAATAATAATATTTATTGTCACAAGTAGTCGTACATTAATACTGCAATGAAGTTACTGTGAAAATCCCCTTGTCGCCACATTCCGGAAACCGGAACACCCGGAGGAAACCCACGCAGACACAGGGAGAATGTGCAGACTCCGCACAGACAGTGACGCAAGCCAGGAATCGAACCTGGGACCCTGCCGCTGTGAAGCAACAATGCTAACCACTGTGCTACCGTGCCGCCCGCTAACTAGAAGCACATCGGGCTGCCTGAAGAAGATTACAATAAATGAATGAGGAATAGTTCAGTTGGATAATTTGGCAGTTGTTATATAGAAGCTTGACTATCATTCTTGACAGTGTTTGTTCAACCTGTTCAGTGTTGAATTTCTTTTTTGCAAGGTGCGGAAGTGCAAGACAATACACTGGAGACTTCCGGTAACAACTAAAAAGGGGTTTATTAGCAGTAGGTAAAAGCAATTATACACAGGCAATGCAGAGCAATGCTGGGGAAGTCTTGACTCTCCAGCTCTGGGGTCTTCACTACCCACTACTCACGCAGTTTATCATCTATTGCAATGGAAAGATGGGCAGTGATATCAACAGCAAAAACTGCACAAGTTACTCATTGGTTTTGAAATAACGGCCGTCATATTCCACTGTTTCCACATCAATGGCCCATCTGCTGGATTCAGAGGCAGATTTACAATGAAATACACTGGACCTAGTCACGGGGCCCCAAACAATGAACCTATCAGAGCGACACCAGACTCTGATTGGTTGAATCCCCTTAGAGCAGGAAAACATACTGGTCCGAACGTTGGGTCGCGTGTGCGCAAGGAACGAGAGGCGCTAGGCGAGGAGGGAGAGGGGCAGAGGAAGAAGATTCTGTGTTTTACTGTTGTGGGAAAAGGCAACAGCCAGCAGATTTCTCAACCAGGCCTGAGGGTGGTCCAGCCAGCAACAACAAGGTGAGGTGTGAAGGCCAGGGCTGAGTGAAAGCCAAGAGGTGGTGAGCCAGCCGGTCGGGGTCAGCAGATATCCTTTGGCGAGGGGCAACTCAACCCTGCCAGGGCTGTGGGCAGGTCGGCCAGCAGCAGGGAGGCGAGGCGCCAGGGTCGGACGAAAGCCACAAGGTGGTGAGTCAGCCAGTCAGCCCCAACTGGGGCTGGTTTAGCACACTGGGCTAAATAGCTGGCTTTTAAAGCAGATCAAGGCAGGCCAGCAACACGGTTCAATTCCCATATCAGCCTCCCCGAACAGGCGCCGGAATGTGGCGGCTCGGGGCTTTTCACAGTAACTTCATTGAAGCCTACTTGTGACAATAAGCGATTTTCATTTCATTTCATTTCAGTAGCTATTGAGCAGAGTGGGGAGCTGGCGAGGGATGCCTTGACCCCAGGGCTGAGGAGGGAAGGCCAGCCAACAAGCTGTGAGGCTAGGCACGAGGAACTGGGCGAAGGTCACGAGGCAAGTTCAGCCAGCCAGTCAGCAGCTATCGAGCAGCAAGGGTAGCAGGCGAAGTGTGACTTGATCCCCAGGGCCGAGGTGGGCAGGCCAGCCAGAAACAGCGAGGCAGCGAATCAAGCCTCACCAACTCGAGGAAACAACGAGTGAGGCAAGAGGCCACCTTAAAGACCTCAGGTGAGCACGGTTAGTGAGATTTTGCGAATGAGAGAGCGTGTCCGGTCGGGGAAATTGTGAGGGGATGGGGTGCTGGGGGGAAACAGTGTGGGAGGTGTGGGGGGACCGGAGGAGGAGGGTGGGTGAGGGGGGGGGGGTTAGCTAGGGTTACACTAAACTTACACTAAAGCAGCAATCAATTTTTGTCTTTTTGTAACTTATAACTTTGCATTCTGTGGGGCGAGGGGTCAGGGAGGGCAGAAATTAAGGTGAGCACGGGGCCCCACAAAGTGTAAATCCACATCTGGGTGGATTCCAGACTGATTTGGAAGGAATTAAACATTCATCTGCTATCTTACAAGGCAAATGATGGCAAGAGTGCACAGCCAGGGGCAGATAATCCCTAAACCAGAGTTCCCCTCCTCAAGTTGTAGCCTATCAGACTCCAGAGAGGCAGATGTGGATCCTGTTCTAAGATGGTCCTTCTTGTCTGTAGACGACAGGCACATTGTAGCCATACTCTGGTATTTGCTTAACACTTATTTATTTCTGTTAACATCTAACCAGATTACAGAGTAGGTATGTTTCACACAGGCCTGCTGTTCCAACCTCTCTCTCTCTCACTCACCCTCTTGAGTACATGACAATACTGACTGATATCAGTGATACAGCATCATAAGGAGGAAGGATAAAATCTGGCAGTGTTTGGAGCGCAAACTTCTGGCTGTAGCCTCCTCACAATCACTATACTGTCTGATAAAGTGTGACACAACAGGAAGAAAATTGAGCCCTCCGTGTCTAGATTCACAGAAAAATAATGGATAGACTATCAGAAGCAGACCATGATCTGCTAAACAGTATCCCGGAGACAGCTAATGCCTTCATGAGCAATTTATAGCAACAGCTTTAGTGCTGTTGCAAAGACCAAACTTCTAACCTTGTTTAAAGGTAGCCTGCGTGAACACTAATTTCACATCGGGACCCTTCCGATGGGGCACAGTGATTGGCCGGAGGTCATGGTGTTATTCAGACTAACTTTAACACCTGAATTTTCCACTCCACCTCCAGCAGGTTTGTAGGTGCCGGTGGGTGTAACTGGGTTCCCACCTCCCTGACTTCCCTGCAATTTTATGCTAGGGCAGGTATGACCGCAGATGGGCCGAACACACTTGCCCTAATTGAGGCCAATTATTGACCACTTAAGGGCTTTTTCCCACCCAGGCTCAATTTTTAGGCTGGGGGGGGGCAGTTTCCCGATATGGGAGAAGCCCCAAAATAATCAAGGTTCAGACCTTAGGGGCCATTGGGGAGGGGGGGGTCTACATGGGGGGAAAGGGGCTCCATCAGAAGCCGCCTCCTTTTAAATAAGGGTGACCCCCTCCTTAAGGTTCGGAAACTGCAGGACCTTTCCCCGGCCACTCCCCTGAGACCACAGTCCACTGTCTTCCCACTGTCTCCACCCCGCCCCACCCCACCCACCTGCCCCACCCCGCCCCACCCCACCCACCTGCCCCACCCACCTGCCCCACCCCATCCACCTGCCCCGGCCTGCCCTATCCTGAGACCCCCAACACGTGCCTTTCCCTGGAATCTCAGGACTTCGGCTCCAGGGGTTGCACGCATTCCCATTCCTGGACACCGCCACTTCTGGCACTGATTGGGCTAGACAGTTGTCGTCCAATCAGGTTGAGTGGCAGCTCTCTAAGGTGTGACCTCTTACGGAGTATGGGGCGAAGGTCATGCCTGCAGCCAATTAATGCTCATTCGAATGTGAAATCACTGCGGGGCAGACAGTGACAGCTGGTCCACGTCGCCTCTTTAGATGCTGCCATCCTAAAAATCCTGGTTTTAGCACTGATTGATGGGAGATTAAATGCCGTATGCCTGCAACTGTCCTTCGAACAAGTGCTATTTTGGCATCCAAACAATTGAAACATGCATAAATGTTGGTCCATCAAGCCTGCCCCATTCCCATTATCCTGGAACATCATAGAATCCCTACAGTGCAGTGGAGGTCATTTGCCCCAGAGTCCACACTGAACCTCTGAAAGATCACCGTAACTAGACCCACTCCCCCTCCCAATCCCCATAATCCCATCTGACCTTTTGGAGACTAAGGGACAATTGTGAATGACCATTCTACCTAACTTGCGCACCGTCGGATTGGGGGAGGAAACCAGAGCACCCAGAGGAAAGCCTCGCAGACACGGAGAGAACTTACAAACTCCACACCGGGTCCCGTGAGGCAGCAGCGCTAACCCCTGTGCCACCCTGATGAGGCACTTGTGGTATCCCTCACCTCCTTCCTTGCAGCCGTGTAACCGTCCAAACTAAACAGCAACAGAAAAAAGAGGCAGTAGGGGAACATAGAGTCTGATTTACAGATCAGTTAACAGGGTACAGGATATAACAGCTAGATATGGTTCAATGAGCTTTTTGTGGAACATTGCAAAGGTCCATCTCAAGCCATAATATGGCAGGTTTAACTGCCATACTAGGCATTAAAAAAAATGCGATGAATTGAAAATCACTTATTGTCACAAGTAGGCTTGAAATGAAGTTACTGTGAAAAGCCCCTAGTCACCACATTCCGGCGCCTGTTCGGGGAGGCTGGTACGGGAATTGAACCGTGCTGCTGGCTTGCCTCGGTTTGCTTTAAAAGCCAGCTATTGGTGTTTGGACAGTACACCGAAAGCCCCATTATGTGGATTTCATCTCTCAGTTTGGAGAGCATTGCTCTTGACTGCAGTGCAAGGTAGAGTTGGTTAAGTACCTCTTAAAACAATGCAGCACACTCTGTCTTGTGGAGGCCGTGCGCTGGTCGGCACCGTTGGAAAGCTAAAGATGCTCGTTCGACCATTAGATACTCTGCATTAATGAAGCCACCCGCACATGCATATAAATGGTTAATTAACTCTGGCAGCTACACAAGCAATTTATTTCTGTTATTCCTCTATCAAAGCTTTAATTTTAGTCATTGAAAGGCAAGTGGGGGGAAAAAAACACACACACAATCTGAAATGGAAGGGTATTTTTCTCTCTCTCTCTCTCTAGTCCTGAACAGAGGGGGTTGCTGAACCACTGCAACACCAAGCTGACATCAAAGCAGAGAATCAGCTGAAATGACAGCGGCAGCTGCAGCATCTGCCTTCAAATGAGGCTGGGGCTGAAAAGACTGGACTCAGCTGCTGAAAGCTGCAACAAAGACCCAGGAGGAACGCAGCCCTAAGGAAAAGAGTTCGCCTTTCCGCCCCGGCACATCAAAGTGGATGCCGAGAATCTGGAGCAGGAAAATACCGCGCACAGCAAGCGCCCACGTGCTGCCTTAATTGCGGGAAAAAAAAGAGGCGTGAAACTTCATAAAACCTTTGCATTGTGTCTAATTTCGAGAGCGGCTTGTGTGTGCGCGCGTGCGTGTGACATAAATGTCCAGGGCTGATTAGAGCCTGGCTTTGTAATGGAACCGAGTGCAACTTCAAAAGATGTCCTGTTTTGAAGTCATCAAAGATTTCGAGAGGGGAAAAAAAACTAGCAATCCTTCAAGACCGATGCGAAGGGCAGCTCCAGGACCATAGTTAATCCTGATAGTGAAACAAAAGTAGAAATTCACAAGTGACATTGACAATCAGGGATTTTGTTTTTTTTCTCCCAAACGGGGGTTTATTACAAATTTTAGGGTAATATTTTGTATTAGTCCTGCTGAATGAATGATGTACAGCTGTGCCAGCTGAATCTTTTAATAATTGAATATTCTATTAATAATTGAAATATTTGGATATTGAACCGCTGCAAAAATTATAAATTTCATGCTTAAAGGATCCTATTCACAAACTCAACTAATCCAACCTCGTGGTGAATATTGAATCCACGATTGGTTTCATTCTAATTATGTATTTGGATCCACTCATAGATGCAATGTTGAATACTCTTCTCCCTCAAACACCACTTACCTCCCTCCCCCCCCCTTTAATATTTTTGCTCGATAAAATAATTTTCTAAGAAATGCCCTTTTCCCCCCAAAAGGTGCCTTGAAACAGGACATCTTTGAAAGATCTTTTAAAAAGCTGGAGCCACACCCCCATCACCAAAGGGGTCCCAAAATGCTATGCATCCAATGAGCTAGTCTTTGACCAGGAGTCACAATTACCGTATTGGTAAACAGGACTTGATTAGACAAGTTTTTTTTTGAGGAGCTGTAATTAGGCTCTGCATTGTCTTTGTTGACCTTTTCTCCAAAGTATACTTTTGTTTGGACTGTGAATGCTGCTGATGCCACCACATTGTGTTGTCTTCAGGGGAGCGGCTGAATGGGAGGGACTTGAATTAACACACGCAGCTAACATGACATGACACTGAGCGCCCAGGGTTAATTAGTGCTTTTCTCTGAATGATTTTCATTTCATTTCATTTTCATGTCTGCAGCCTCCCCCCCCCCCCAGAACAATGGAACACCTTGCACGTATGTCCTCTCGACGGCGTCATTGCCACTCGCTGTTTCAACCAGAAGTAGCCAGTCAGGCTTTACCTGGCCTTGCCAGAATTCAGTCCGCACTTCGCATATCACACAATCCTTGTCACGAGGGGACATAATTTTAAGGTGATTGTAGGATGGTATAGGGGAGATGTCAAGAGGTAAGTTCTTTACACAGAGAGTGGTGGGTGTGTGGAATGCACGGCCAGCAGAGGTGGTGGAGTCAGAGTCATTAGGCACATTTAAGCGACTCTTAGACAAGCACATGGACAGCAGTAAATTGAAGGGGTGTAGGTTAGGTTGATCTTAGATTAGGATAAATGGTCGGCACAACATCGTGGGCTGAAGGGCCTGTACTGTGCTGTACTGTTCTATGTTCTATGTTCTTTGTTCAATCCTGAGATGACCATACCGGTACCAATTCTGCCTCTGCTGAAATTAAAATCAGTGGAAGCAGAAATTAAGATGGTTTCTGTATATGAGCATTGAATTCGCAGCAGCAGTTTTTGCCAAAATTCCCACCCACTTATTTTTTTACCTCCATGGAAATACAAACTTCGACCATACCATCACTACCCTTCCACCAAGCCGACCTCGCTTTCTCATGAAGTTGATTGGATTGCAAATCTAGAATAATATTTTGCATCAATCATAGAATCCCTACAGTGCAGAAGGAGGCCATTTGGCCCATCCCTTCTGCACCGATCCTACCTAGGCCTAATCCCCTGCCCTTTTCCTGCAACCCACCCTAAGGAATGTGGGCAGCACAGTGGTTAGCACTGTTGCTTCGCAGCACCAGGATCCCGGGTTTGGTTCCCGGCTTGGGTCACTGGCTGTGTGGAGTCTGTGCGTTCTCCCTGTGTCTGCGTGGGTGTCCTCCGGGTGCTCCGGTTCCCTCCCACAAGTCTGAAAGACATGCTGTTCGGTGAATTGGACATTCTCCCTCTGTGTACCCAAACAGGTGCTGGAGTAAGATGACGAGGGAATTTTTCACAGTAACTTCAATGCAGTGTTAATGTAAGCCTACGTGTGACAATAATAAAGATTATTATTATAATTTAGCATGGCCAATTCACCTAAGCTGCACAGCTTTGTACTGTGGGAGGAAACCCACGCAGCTACAGGGCGAATGTACAAACTCTACACAAGCATTCACTCCAGGTTGGAATTGAACCTGAGTCGCTTGGCCTTCGCTGCTTTTACCACTGAAAAATGTTAACTAACTAAAATGAGGGAAATTTGTTCTGAAGTTGTGAATCTTTGGCACTCTCTGTTCCAGGGCTCCATGTATGCTCCATCGTTGAGTATATTCAGGGCTGGGAAAGAATGACCTTTGATCGCTCAAAGAATCAAAGGATATGAGGATATGAGGATGCTGTAAAGATCAAGAGGAAGGCTCGAGGGCAGGTAGAAGTAGAAAGAAGTTGAACCGTGAAGTCACAGCCTGCAGGTAAGGGATTGGCTGGTGACTGGTAAGTAGTTTTTCTTTTATTTTCCCTCAGGTGTTATTGTGTGGGGCGCAGAGGTTGCGGAGTGAGTGCTTGTTGAGAAGGGGAGTGAATAACAGGTAAGCTCTTTTTCTTTTTTTTATCTAGAGGGGATGGCAGGGAAGGCAGTGCAATGTTCCTCCTGCAGAATGTTTGAGGTGAGGGACGCCATCAGTGTCCCTGCTGATTTCATCTGTGGGAAGTGCACCCATCTCCAGCTCCTCAGCAACCGCGTTAGGGAACTGGAGCTGGAGCTGGATGAACTTTGGATCATTTGGGAGGCAGAGGTGGTCATAGATAGAAGCTTCAGGGATGTAGATACTCCGAAGAATAAAGATAGATGGGTGATGGTGAGAGGGGCTGGGAGGAAGCAGTCAGTACAGGGACCCCTGTGGTTGTTCTCCTTAGTAACAAGCATACCGCTTTGGATACTGTTGGGGGGGGGACTTACCAGGGGTAAGCCGTGGGGTACAGGTCTCTGGCACAGAGTCTGTCCCAGTTGCTCAGAAGGGAAGGGGGGAGAGGAGTAGAGCATTAGTCATTGGAGACTCCATAGTTAGGGGGATAGATAGGAGATTCTGTGGGAACGAGAGTGACTCGTGGTTGGTGTGTTGCCTCCCAGGTGCCAGGGTGCGTGATGTCTCGGATCGTGTTTTTGGGATCCTTAAGGGGGAGGGAGAGCAGCCCCAAGTCGTGGTCCACATAGGTACCAACGACATAGGTAGGAAAAGGGATAGGGATGTAAGGCAGGAATTCAGGGAGCTAGGGTGGAAACTTAGATCTAGGACAAACAGAGTTATTATCTCTGGGTTGTTACCCGTGCCACGTGATAGCGAGACGAGGAGTAGGGAGAGAAAGGAGTTGAACACGTGGCTACAGGGATGGTGCAGGAGGGAGGATTTCAGATTTCTGGATAATTGGGGCTCATTCTGGGGTCGGTGGGACCTCTACAAATGATGGTCTACACCTGGACCAGAGGGGTACCAATATCCTGGGGGGGAAATTTGCTAATGCTCTTCGGGAGGGTTTAAACTAGTTCAGCATTGGCTTGGGAACCTGAATTGTAGCTCCAGTATACAGGAGGTTGAGAGTAGTGAGGTCATGAGTAAAGGTTTCAAAGTTGCAGGAGTGTACCGGCAGGCAGGAAGGTGGTTTAAAGTGTGTCTTCTTCCATGCCAGGAGCATCCGGAATAAGGTGGGTTAACTTGCGGCATGGGTTGGTACGTGGGACTTTGATGTTGTGGCCATTTCAGAGGCATGGATAGAGCAGGGACAGGAATGGTTGTTGCAGGTGCCGGGGTTTAGATACTTCAGTAAGCTTCGGGAAGGTGGTAACAGAGGGGGAGGGGTGGCATTGTTAGTCAAGGACAGTATTCCGGTGGCAGAAAGGACGTTTGATGAGGACACGTCTACTGAGGTAGTATGGGCTGAGGTTAGAAAGAGGAAAGGAGAGGTCACCCTGTTAGGGGTTTTCTATAGGCCTCTGAAAAGTTCCAGAGATGTAGAGGAAAGGATTGCAAAGATGATTCTGGACAGAAGCGAAAGCAACAGGGTCGTTGTTATGGGGGACTTTAACTTTCCAAATATTGACTGGAAACGCTGTAGTTCGAGTACTTTAGATGGGTCCGTTTTTGTCCAATGTGTGTAGGAGGGTTTCCTGACACAGTATGTAGATAGGTCAACGAGAGGCGAGACCATATTGGATTTGGCACTGGGTAATGAACCAGGACAGGTGTTAGATTTGGAGGTAGGTGAGCACTTTGGTGATAGTGACCACAATTCGATTACGTTTACTTTAGTGATGGAAAGGGATAGATATATACCGCAGGGCAAGAGTTATATCTGGGGGAAAGGCAATTATGATGCGATGAGGCAAGACTTAGGATGCATCGGATGGAAGGAAAACTACAGGGGATGGGCACAATGGAAATGTGGAGCTTGTTCAGCTACTGCGTGTCCTTGATAAGTATGTACCTGTCAGGCAGGGAGGAAGTGGTCAAGCAAGGGAACCGTGGTTTACTAAAGCAGTCAAAACACTTGTCAAGAGGAAGAAGGAGGCTTATGTAAAGATAAGACATGAAGGTTCTGTTAGGGCACTCAAGAGTTACAAGTTAGCTAGGAAGGACCTAAAGAGAGAGCTAAGAAAAGCCAGGAGGGGACATGAGAAGTCTTTGGCAAGTAGGATCAAGGATAACCCTAAAGCTTTCTATAGAAAAGTCAGGAATAAACAAATGACTAGGGTAAGAGTAGGGCCAGTCAAGAACAGTAGTGGGAAGTTGTGCTTGTAGTCCGAGGAGATAGGAGAGATGCTAAATGAATATTTTTTGTCAGTATTCACACAGGAAAAAGACAATGTTGTCGAGAAGAATACTGAGATTCAGGCTACTAGACTAGAAGGGCTTGAGGTCCATAAGGAGGAGGTGTTAGTAATTCTGGAAAATGTGAAAATAGATAAGTCCCCTGGGCCGGATGGGATTTATCCTAGGATTCTCTGGGAAGCTAGGGAGGAGATTGCTGAGCCTTTGGCTTTGATCTTTAAGTCATCTTTGTCTACAGGAATAGTGCCAGAAGACTGGAGGATAGCAAATGTTGTCCCCTTGTTCAAGAAGGGGAGTAGAGACAACCCAGGTAACTATAGACCAGTGAGCCTTACTTCTGTTGTGGGCAAAATCTTGGAAAGGTTTATAAGAGATAGGATGTATAATCATCTGGAAAGGAATAATTTGATTCGAGATAGTCAACACGGTTTTGTGAAGGGTAGGTCGTGCCTCATAAACCTTATTGAGTTCTTTGAGAAGGTGACCAAACAGGTGGATGAGGGTAAAGCAGTTGATGTGGTGTATATGGATTTCAGTAAAGCGTTTGATAAGGTTCCCCACGGTAGGCTACTACAGAAAATACGGAGGCATGGGATTCAGGGTGATTTAGCAGTTTGGCTCAGAAATTGGCTAGCTGGAAGAAGACAAAGGGTGGTGGTTGATGGGAAATGTTCTGATTGGAGTCCAGTTACTAGTGGTGTACCACAAGAATCTGTTTTGGGGCCACTGCTGTTTGTCATTTTTATAAATGACCTGGAGGAGGGCGTAGAAGGATGGGTGAGTAAATTTGCAGATGACACGAAAGTTGGTGGAGTTGTGGACAGTGCGGAAGGATGGTTACAAGTTACAGAGGGACATAGATAAGCTGCAACACTGGGCTGAGAGGTGGCAAATGGAGTTTAATGCAGAAAAGTGTGAGGTGATTCATTTTAGAAGGAATAACAGGAAGACAGAATGCTGGGCTAATGGTAAGATTCTTGGCAGTGTGGATGAGCAGAGAGATCTCGGTGTCCATAGATCCCTGAAAATTGCCACCCAGGTTGAGAGGGTTGTTAAGAAGGCATACGGTGTGTTAGCTTTTATTGGTAGAGGGATTGAGTTTCGGAGCCATGAGGTCATGTTGCAGCTGTACAAAACTCTGGTGCGGCCGCATTTGGAATATTGCATGCAATTCCGGTTGCCGCATTATCGGAAGGATGTGGCAGCATTGGAAAGGGTGCAGAGGAGATTTACCAGAATGTTGCCTGGTATGGAGGGAAGATCTTATGAGGAAAGGCTGAGGGACTTGAGGATGTTTTCGTTAGAGAGAAGACAAGATGATCAGAGGATTGGATAGGGTGGACAGTGAGAGCCTTTTTCCTCGGATGGTGAAGTCTAGCACGAGGGGACATAGCTTTAAATTGAGAGGAGATAGATATAAGAGAGATGTCAGAGGTAGGTTCTTTACTCAGAGAGTAGTAAGGGCGTGGAATGCCCTGCCTGCAACAGTAGTGGACTCACCAACACTAAGGGCATTTAAATGGTCATTGGATAGACATATGGACGATAAGGGAATAGTGTAGATGGGCTTTAGAGTGGTTTCACAGGTCAGCGCATCATCGAGGGCCGAAGGGCCTGTACTGCGCTGTAATGTTCTTTGTTCTAGTGAGAAAGTGGAGTTGAGGCAGATGATCAGCTGTGATGGTATTGATCTTGGGACCATATGGTCTATTCCTGCTCCTATTATAATGCATTCATGCTCTCAATTCAACCTTGCTCAATGGCCTGGGGTCCACATGATGATATCGCCTGAAGACTGTACTGTATTTTCTCAATTTTTATGCATCATTTTCCTGTGCACCCCGAATTAATCAATAATGTGGAAACTATGTGATTGTTCAACATAAACCAAACCGTCCTGGCAAACCTCATTGGCCTCCCACTATCCAAATGGGCGCAGGGTCTGGGTTACAACAATAACATATGGCCTGTACCCTTTTCCATGCAAGAATCAAACACTGTGCCTGTTATACACTCTGTCATATCACTGTCACCAATGGCCTGTGCAAATTACAGATTTCCTGAATTTGTAACACAAGCTGTAAACTAGTAAATAATAAGGGTGATTACACTGTTGTTTGCCAATAACAGATATCAGTCTATACCAATCCATAACACAGAACTATTTTCAAATTCAGAATTTACCTTTTAGTTTTCGCCGTAGTGCTGTTTTGGCTTCATTATATTAGTAAAACCTGGTTAAATTTGTAACTGAAAAAATATTCCACACATCTACACCACTACAAAGAAATCAACTTGGGTGTAGACTTTGTGGACCTGGGAGAAGAAGGTGAACTCCCTCAGATGTGTGAATCTCCATGTGTCCATGCCCTTCTGTGCTTCAATGAGCTGCTCAGCTCTCTCCCACGGCTGCTTTGGGGCTGGATTTATCCGTCCCTGGGACCTGCACACAGTTGAAGTCTCGACCCATGATGAGTCAGTGGGAGTCTAGGTCGGGGATTTCTGTCATGCTCTTTTTGATAAAGTCTGTGTCATCCCAGTTAGGGTTGTATATATTCACCAGGACCACCAGCGCCCCTTCCAGAACAGCGTTGGCCATTACATACTGTCACCCCGGGACCGTCTCCATATTTGTCGCAGTAAAGGTCATCCACTTACTGAACATTGTGGCCCTCCCCCAGGCCTTGTCCTGTAGCACACTTGTCAAATCTGTCCTATCCAACTCTTTCTTACCCTCAATTGGTCCTTCTCCCTCAGGTGTGTCTTTTGGAGGAAGACGAGGTCGGCCCTCGGGCTTTTCAAATGGTGGAAGACTGGATCTTTACACCAGGCCGTTAAGTCCCCTGGCATTCCAGGTGACTATCCTAATGAGGGGTTTCAGTCCCTCCCCTCATGTAGGGCCAGCAATACTCAGCATCTGGACGTGGCCCTGTACTCCGGGGTTTCCCTTTTTTGGGGGCCATCCAAGATGGCCACCATTCACCTCTTTGTTCCAGCCTTCCCCAGGTGCAACCTGTTGTAGCCAGCATTCTACCCTCCCCTCCCCCCATATAATCCCCAGTCCCTGCCCCCCCCGTACCCATCTGCCCCCACTACACCCCCTTCCCCATGCATCACTGTACCCCTGTGGGTTCTCCCCCCTCCTCTCCCCCACCTCCCCTCCTCTGTGCCCTCCGTGCCCTCCGTCAATCCAACAGTCCTAAGGTTCTGGCAGCGAGACCTGATCTCCTGGTATTCCACCTTCCCTTTGTGCGCTCCCTGAGCCACCACCAACCTTGTCACCTTCGCTTCGAGTGAGGTGATCTGATCATTCTGGTATGTGGCTACCTTCTCTAGTTCCTGCACGATTGCTTCCTGCGTCTCCAATCGATGTTCTGTCCTCTCCAGCGCCTCCTTGAAGGGGGCCAAGTTGTCTGCTACCATCGACTTTATAGTCGCCATGATGTCCTCCTTAATGGAGCCCCGAGGTTTTAGGAGTTTGCGTGTCCGGAGCACCATTCATTTCCCTGTTGGAGGGAGGGCCAGCGGTTGCATCCGCCATGTCCTGCTCTACTTCGCTCCTCATATCTGTAGCCTCTCCTGGCTCTTACTGTTCGTGTTGTCTTTTCAGTCCCTTTGCTGATTTGTGGGCATGTCTTTGGATGCTGGGGGTGGGATCCTATGTTCCGCCGCACCTGTTTTCTGGTGTGGCACCACCCCCCCCCCCCCCCCTTGCCGGCAGCGGGATTCTTCGTCCTGGCAGCCAGCCAATGGGGTTTCCCATTGTGGGCACCCCCGTACCGTCAGGAAATCCACAGGCGCGTGTGCGCTGCCGGCGAAACAGAGGATCCGCCGACGAAGAATCCAGCAGGGTCAGTTTATTCACTTAGTGAGCGGTTTTCAGGTCAAAAATACCTAGGTTGAAGTCTCCAGGGGCAGAGACACCTTTCATGTCACTGCTAAGCACATCCCCACCACTGGAAATGATCTTTTCTTAAACCAGGGGACCAATACTGCTCACAGTACTCCAGATGTGCTCTCGCCAGTACCTTGTACAGTTACAGCAAGACTTCCCTACAGTTATACTCCAACCCACTTGAAATAAGGGCAACACCCCGTTAGCCTTCCTGAAGCTGGAATTATTCTGGAGCGAGAAGGGAGATTTAAAAGAGGTGTTCAAAATTATTTAGGGCTTTGCTAGAGGAGGAACTGTATCCTGTGACATAACAGGTGGTAATCAAAGGATACAGATTTCATTTAATTAGCATATGCACGCAGAACGAGATAAGGAAACAGACAGAGAAAATGTATCGAAAGTATATATCAAGAAAGAAATAAACTGTAAAAGACAGTTTAAAATGAAATGGGATGAAAACAAAGGGGTCAAGGTGGGGTTGAGCTAATCATCTGACGTTGTTGAATTTGATGTTGAGACCGGAAGGCTGTAGCGTGCCTAACCGTAAGATGCTGTTCCTCCAGTTTGCATTGAGGTTCACTGGAACATTGCAGCAGGCCAAGGACAGACATGTGGGTATGGGAGCGGGGTCTTGTGTTAAAATCGCAAGCAATGGGAAGGTCAGGGTCCAGAAAGTTCACAGACCGAAGGTGCTCAGCAAAGCGTCTCTGGGGTCTGCCATTAGCACTCCTTTCCCTTGGTTTCTGAGGCAATGTCTCATTTACTCACCCCACAGTATAATTATCTACCACTTTCTCTGTCTTTCAGTCTTGACAAAGGGTCATCTGGACTCGAAACGTTAGTTCTTTCCTCTCCCTACAGATGCTGCCAGACCTGCTGAGATTTACCAGCATTTTCTCTTTTGGTTTCAGATTCCAGCATCCGCAGTAATTTGATTTAATCCTGAGATAAGGAAACATCTGCACAGTGAGTTCACCTGCAATGCACGACCTGAAGCAGTGGTGGCAGCATGTGCAGGGATAATTTTCAAAAGGGGCTTATATAAATAGTTGAAGGGGAAAATATTTCACTGCTATGAGGAATGGGCAGCAAGGGAATGAAACAAATTGGATAACTGTTTCAGCAGCACCATGATCCAAACAAGCTCCTGTGCTGGTTCATTCAATGGTTTTAACATAAAATCTACACGTAAACTAGTTACACTGAAGTGAAAGGGTTCAATATGTGGGCATTAATGATGCTAAGTGCTCCTGTTATTTTTATAGCTTCTAATTATAGTTTATTTATTTAAAATACTTAGAACAATTAGATTTTCAATTCCGACATCTAACATTCGAGCAGGTCTAATATTTCAAATGACGTAACTGGATCGCATCGGGATGGTATCGTGAGAACTGCGAAGTCGCGTTTTACATCACCGTAAATGCATGACGCGACTGACCCCTTCCCCTGTTTGTGAGGGGGTATATAAACGTCAGGAACATCATTTGAATTCATTATCAGGCTCCTACACCTGAATCATCCCACCCATCAGAAAATCCATTCACGTCGGCATGCCGGAAAAATGGTGTGAATCACGGCTGTACTACCAAGGTGTGCACCTGATGACCCGGCCTCTGAGCGAAGCTCAGTTGAATGCAGAGCTCAGGGAAGAGACGGTCATTCCCAGGTATTGGCAAAACCATCCGTACACCTGTCCATGCCAAGGTGCTGCCAGGGGGCAATGTCGGGGCAGTGCCAGGGGTAGTGCCCAGGCAGTGTTGGGGTAGTGTCGGGAGTTCCAGAGTTGGCTACCTTTGGGGGGGGGGGGTGCGTGCAGTGGTTCCTGGGTGAACTGCTTTGCCCTCTCTGTGCTGGGATAACCTTTCCAAATGGCACTCTGATCCTTGAAGCTGCCATCGGTCTTTCCCGACATCCGTGAAGAGCTCACCCAGTGTCTTGACATTGGTTCAGTCAAGGAGTCATTTTAATATCTTACACAAAATATGAGGATTGCAATTTCCCGGATTCTGATCTGACGCAATGATTTGACCCTCAGTGCAGTGAAGAGTGAGCTCAAATGGATTTTGGAGATTCAGGGGGCGTGTCTGTGAATAAATGTTTCTCTAGGGGTGAATTTGAGTCCGGAAACAATCCTAACTTCTATTTCTCACTTTGGTAGCAAAAACAGGAAGGCAGATAGTGGGCGGAATTCTTACATGAATTTGGCAAAGTGTTAAGCTGAGACTGAAAACTGGCATCTAATTCTCAACGTCTCACCAAATATTGAGCCTCTTAGAGAGAAGAAAATTAGTAGGCGTGGCAGTGTGGGGCTCCATAGAGCCTGCAAGCAGATCCAGAGATAAGGCCGCCATCATTAGAGGGTGCCCCAATCAGCACTGCAGCCTAACGGCCCCCAGACTCCGTTACAGAGCTTTTTGGTGTTCTCCGTGTGCCCCCAGAAATTAATCAACGGTATCCCTCCATCCCCCTCCCCGACAATCCTCGTCGACATTGCAGCCCCTCTACCAAAACTGGGGAAGTATAGCCGGTGCTCTCCCCAACCCCCTCAGTGCCTTCTCTTCACCCTGACCGAATATCACTGCGCCCCCTCTCCCCCAAGGGGCTCCCACTAGGGCTCGCCCCCGGCACTGACCCCGGCACAGGTGGCACTACCAGTTTGGCACTGCCAGATTGGCACTGCCAGATTGGAACTGTGCCAACCTGGCAGCACCAATGTGGCAGTACCAGCCTGTGCTAGGGCAATACCAGGGCACTGCCCAAGTCATGAACCCCTCCCGCCGGGGCTAAATTCACCACTGCACTCCTAATATTTTTTAAATGTATGTAAATCTTTTAAAATGAGGTTCACTTGTGGGCATGGACCTCGTGACGATGCCAGCGAGTGGCAGGGAAAATTGGGAAACGCAATCACTCCGGCGACTGTCATGTTTCCTGATTCTTGCGATAGTTTTCGACTACGCCACAGGTCCTGCAGACAGCTAGGGTAGGCTTAAAATCATCCCCAATGATGTGTTAGGCAGGTAGGTTTGATGTGGACTGCGCTCGAAGCAGGGAAGCTAGAAACAGATGTCTAACACTGGAGAAGATCCAACACTGTTTTATTCAACGATAGAACTGATATACATTTTCAGCTGTGGGTCGAAACTATACTGATCTGACTAGTGACCTTGTAGTAGCCTGACCAGACTTACTAGCTGCCGCATGGTGTTTGCACTGGCTAGGTCGTGGACTCTGACTGTCAAAGCAAGGACCGTTGTCGCTCATTACCATGAGCGGAATCCCATGCCTGGCGAACGATTCTTTGCAGGCTTTGATTACCGCCTTTGACGTGAGGTCGGACAGTTTCACCACTTCTGGGTAACTGGAGAAGTAGCCAACCAGGAGTAACGTAGTCACGCCCTGTCTTTCGTCCTCATTCTCCTCGTTCCCTACTCCTGGAGATGCCCTGTTCGTTCTTGTATCCCGTGCCTGCCTTCCGGCTCTCATTTCCCTGCCTCCCCACCACCTCCCTGATTCTCCTCTCTTATTCCCTGTCTCTTCCCCCTCCCCTCCCCTCCCCCCCCGCCCATGGTTCGCCTTTCTTTCCTTGTGGGCTTAACTGTCTTCCCCCCCTCTCCCGGTCCATCCCCCCTCCTCCCCTGCCCCGGCTACTCCCCCCTGATTCTTGGCTACCAGTCTATTCTTCCTCTCGTTCGTTGGCCACAAACAGGTCCCGGAACAATTGGGCGAATGGCTCCCACGTTCTGTGGAAGCCGTCATCTGACCCTCGGATGGCGAATTTGATTTTCTCCATTTGGAGAGATTCCGAGAGGTCGGACAGCCAGTCTGCAGCTTTGGGTGGTGCTGCTGACCGCCAGCCGAACAGGATTCTACGGCGGGCGATCAGGGAGGCAAAGGCAAGGACGTCCGCCCTCCTCCCCAGGAATAGATCTGGCTGGGGAGTAATGATTCTCAGCATGCTCATGGACAACGCACGTCTTGATCGCGACAGAGAGGGTCAACTGTTTGACTTTCAGGAGCTGCTGAAGGGAGTCGGAGTGGACCCCGAAAACGATCTGATTCCAGATCATGGAATCAGCCGTCGAGTCATAGTTCCATGACTGCGCTAGGATGCGGAGATGGGTCACGAAGGACTGAAAAGGTTCATCCTTACCCTGAAGCCTCTGCTGGAAAACGTACCGTTGAAAGCTCTCATTCACCTCAATGTCGCAGTGGCTGTCGAACTTCAGCAGGACTGTTTTGAATTTTGTTTTGTCTTCGCCGTCAGCGAACATAAGGGAGTTGTAGATGTGGATGGAGTGGTCCCCCGCGGTGGAGAGAAATAGCGCGATCTTCCTAGCATCCGATGCTGCTTCGAGGTCGGAGGCCTCGATGTACAAGAGGAACTTTTGCTTGAAGATTTTCCAATTGGCGCCGAGGTTGCCGGAGATGCGGAGCTGCGGAGGAGGCTGGATGTTTTCCATTTCACCGGAAGGCTGCTTGCTGGTCAATGTCGATTCACTCGAGGTAGGTCCACCAAGATCAATATCACTCTGGTACCATGATGTGTGAGGCAGCTAGGTTCGATGTGGACTGCACTCGATGCAGGGAAGCTAGAAACAGATGTCTAACACTGGAGAAGATCCAACACTATTTTATTCAACGATAGAACTGATATACATATTCAGCTGTGGGTCAACACATACACTGAACTGACTGGAGACCTTTTAGTAGCCTGACCAGACTTACTAGCTACCGCATGGTGTTTGCACTGTGCTAGCTCGTGGACTCTGACTGTCTCAGTAGCTGGGTCCCGAGAGAGCGGGAAACCTAGTGCCCTCTGGCTTGATAGTGGTAGTGTCCTGTCTGGTGATTGGCTGCACTGTGTTGTGTGCTTATTGGTCATCCTGTGTGTCAATCACTGCCTGTCTGCATCTCATTATATACATGAGTGGATATTATGACACCCAACATCTCCAAATTTGCAGATGACACAAAGGAGGGTGAGCTTTGAGGAGGATGCAGAGATTCTACAGTGTGATTCGGACAATTTGAGAGAGTTGAAAAATGAATGGAAGATGCAGCACAATGTCGATGAATGTGAGGCTATCCACTTTGGGAGCCAAAACAGGAAGGCAGATTATTATTTGAATGGTTATGGATTGAGGGTTATAGACTGGTCGGCACAGTGGCACTGTGGTGAGCACTATTCTCTTACAGCGCCAGGGACCCAGGTTCAGTTCCTGCCTTAGGTGACTGTGTGGAGTTTGCACTTTCCCCCCGTGTCTGTGTGGGTTTCCTCCGGGTGCTCTGATTTCCTCCCACAATCCAAAGATGTGCAGGTTAGGTGGATTGGCCATGTTAAATTGCCCTTAGTGT
Source organism: Scyliorhinus torazame (assembly GCF_047496885.1). Classification (NCBI taxonomy): domain Eukaryota; kingdom Metazoa; phylum Chordata; class Chondrichthyes; order Carcharhiniformes; family Scyliorhinidae; genus Scyliorhinus; species Scyliorhinus torazame. The sequence goes on along the minus strand of NC_092720.1, from coordinate 30,973,995 downwards.
CCAAGAATGTGCAGGTTAGGTGGGGTTATGTGGTTTGTTTGTTTCTTTGCCTATTGTCACGAGGGTAGGGGAGTGGGACTATGTAGGATGCTCTTTCAGAGGGTTGCTGCAGACTCGTTGGGCCGAATGGCCTCATTCTGCACCAGAGGAATTCTATCAGAGAGAGTAATTTGCAATCAGACCTGGCTATCCTTGTACACCAATCGCTGAAAGTAAGCATTGAGGTGCAGCAGGTGGTGAAGAAGGCAAAGCGTATGTTGGCTTTCATAGTAAGAGGATTGGAGTACAGGAGCACGGATGTCTTACTGCAATTATACCTTGGCAAGGCCACAGCTGGAGTATTGTGTGCAGGTTTCATCTCCTTATCTGAGGAAGGATGTTCTTGCGATGGAGGGAGTGCAGAGTAGGTTTTCCAGACTGATTCCTGGGATGGCGAGACTGACGTATGAGGAGAGATTAAGTTGGTTAGAAAAATAATCTTTATTAGTGTCACAGGTTGGCTTACATTAACACTGTGATGAAGTTACCGTGAAAATCCCCTAGTCGCCACATTCCGGCGCCTGTTCAGGTACACAGAGGGAGAATTCAGAATGTCCAATTCACCGAACAAACACGTCCTTCGGGACCTGTGGGAGGAAACCGGAGCACCCGGAGGAAACCCATGCAGACATGGGGAGAACGTGCAGACTCCGTACAGATAGTGACCCAAGCTGTCAATCGAAACCCGGTTCCTGGTGCTGTGAAGCAACAGTGCTAACCACTGTGCTCTCATGCCACACATATTAGCCGTCCGTCTCATAGTAACTTTACAAATTCTAACACGGCTTGTCAGGGTAGATGCAGGAAGGATGTTCCCGATGGCGGGGGAGTCTAACACCAAGACTCACCGTCTGCAGATATGGGGTAGACAATTTAGGACTGAGATGAGAAATTTCTTCACGGAGAGAGTTGTGAGCCTGTGGAATTCGCTACCACAGAAAGCAGTTGAGGCCAAAACAGCAGCACGGTAGCCTTGTGGATAGCACAATTGCTTCACAGCTCCAGGGTCCCAGGTTCGATTCTGGCTTGGGTCACTGTCTGTGCGGAGTCTGCACATCCTCCCCGTGTGTGCGTGGGTTTCCTCCGGGTGCTCCGGTTTCCTCCCACAGTCCAAAGATGTGCGGGTTAAGTGGATTGGCCATGATAAATTGCCCTTAGTGTCCAAAATTGCCCTTAGTGTTGGGTGGGGTTACTGGGTTATGGGGATAGGGTGGCGGTGTTGACCTTGGGTAGAGTGCTCTTTCCAAGAGCCGGTGCAGACTCGATGGGCTGAATGGCCTCCTTCTGCACTGTAAATTCTATGATGAAAACATTGTGGGCGGGATTCTCCGTTCCTGAGACTAAGTGTTGACGCCGGGGCAAGATTCGTGGACTTCCATGACAGCAAAACTGGCACCGAACCTGAACTGATTCAACGACTGTGGAGGGGCTAGCACCGGTGCCACATGGAACATAATCAATTCCAATGAGAAACAGTGCCGGATTTGCCGGGTCCGTGATTGACACTTGGGAGGCTGACAAGCTGCAGCTGCATAATCACATTACAATTCCCACACTGGAGCGCGCCCAGCGCACTGATCGGTCAACATGGGACAGGGGCACCTAGCGGAGTGCCCTGGGGACACACCCATATGACCTGTGGCCCTAAGTTCAGTGGGCCATCAGCGACATGCGCAGCTGCATGGCTGCCTTGCAGGCCGTGGCAATGGTGTTCCATGTCTGTCCACCCCGACCCCACAGCCCGCCTGCTGGCCACCCCCCGCTACACCCCCCGACCCAGGCAGAAGCCCCTCCGGCCAGCGGCACAGCTCTCAGCAAACTATGGCGATGTTGGATGCTTTTCTTAACCCCTCTCGCTCCCTCAGCAGCCATGATGCCGGTTTCACGATCTTTAAAAGCGCAAGTGAACCTCACCGTCGGGAATTCGGCCCATCCGAGGCAGAGAATCGCGGAGGCCCGGAGAGTACCGGGTCGGGCCCGCTAATGATATGCGAACGGTGTTTACTGTACTGGAACGCATTGACGCCGCTGTCAAGGCAACGGAGAATGGCGATTTGGTGTGAAATCAGCTTTTGCCGCGATTTCGGGGTTGGAACTGATTCCTCGCCCAAACGCGTTTCACGATTCCGGCATCGGCCGACGGAGAGTCCTACTCATTATGTTTTCAAGAAAGAGTTAGATATAGCTCTTGGGGCGAAAAGAATCAAAGGATATGGGGGGAAGGCGGGATCAAGCTATAGAATTGGATGATCAGCTATATCATAATGAATAGCGGAGTAGGCTCATAGGGCTAAATGACTTCCTCCTGCTCTTATTTCCCATGTTTCAATCTGCTGACATTACAGCTCTGACAATGAAGCACTTCCTCATATCAGAACTGAAGCATCAGCCTAGCTAATGTGCACAAATCGCAAGTGGCACTTGCGCCCACCCAGCTGACTCAGATGTGACCGTACTACCAACTTAGCCAAGTTGCTAATCATCTCAAGTTAATTAAGGAGGCAAAGGATGTGATTCACCGGCTACATCCCACCGGAATAGGGACGGGACATTAGATATTGCGAGAAGCGCCTTCCGGGATTCCCGACGCTTGTTACACCTTGCGAGATCTAATGAGATCTCACGATCTGGATCCCACCCACAATGTGCCGAACCCAGACTTACAGAGTTACATGAGCTCAAAAGCTAATTTAACTCTGCTGAAGCCAGATCTAACCGGCACCCAGGATCTGGCTGCGCCAAGGAGACACCAGCTGGGTGCTATTTAGCACTGATCCCCACAAATGTGGACCAGGCAGAACAGCACTAAGGGGGTCTCCCAGGTGATTGGAGGCCCCTGGGTGGTTGGAATCTGGGCAGCATGGTACACTGGCATTGCCAATGTCATCTTGCACCCTGGCAGTGCCATCCAGCCATTCTGGCAGTGCCACCTGGGTGTCATCCTGGCACTGCCAGGGTTCCTGGCTAACAGTGTCAAGGTGTCCAGATTGGTATTTTGCCGGGGAGCGGGCCCGGAGGTGCCTTGTCCACCTGAGGCGGGTTGGGACGTGTGGGGGAGGGGTGGGAAGTGTCCGGGGGGTCACATCGAGAGTTTAGAGATCGAGGCGCCATTTAAAAATGAATCTCTCCAGGTACTGAAGCGCGGAGCTCCTCTTTGGGGGAATTACGGCTGAGTATGGCCTTGGCGGGGCCTTCCTCGCTGAGGCCCGAAAAAACCCCAGAGTGCCGTTAGATAGCGGGGTCGATCCCAATGCTATAAGCACCGAGAACGACCCTTCTAATCCCGCCCAGATTGGAATCTGTTTTTTTCTCGTTAGATCGCTCCTAAAATGTCTCCTTCATTAGAATCCATGTTGTCTGCCTCATTGTATTAATCCTTCAATACAGTACGCGGATCATCCTACAAACGGCAATATAATCATGTTTTTTGGTGATATAGATGGAGAACATTAGAATTCCCTTGCTCTTCCTCTAAATATGCCAACAGGTTTTTTTTATATCCATCTGGAGGCGCAGATCAGCCTCAATTTGACATCTCATCCAAAAGGCGACACCTCCAACAGTGCAGCACTTCCTCAGTTGTGCTCTGCAGTGTCAGCCGAGATTAGGTGCTAAATCTCTGGAATGGGATTAAACCCACGAGCCGTCTGGCTCAGATGTGAGAGTAAACACTGAGTCAAGGCTAACATCTCAACAGCAACCTTCACTGGTTTGAAAATGCAATTATTGAAAGATTAGAACATATGAATGTACAATGAAGATTGCCCGTGAAGTGTGACTGAGGAGCTGACCACTGCGTTACTGAGTAAATGGTGGAACAATATTAAAATGTGCAGTTCGAGGAACTGGTTTTCCAATTCGCAATAATTCAGGTAGTGCAGTGCACTCCCCATGCAACTATAGAACTCATTTTAAGTACGCAATCATAAATGGTTAAATAAAGATTTGTTTGTCGAATGATGCGAATTTCAAATTCTTTATCCTTGTTTTCAAATCTATGTATGTTCTCATTTGACAATACTCTCCAGCTTCATTATGGTTTGTTGTATATTTGCACTCCCTCTGAAGTGAGGTCTGGAATGTGCTACTTGAAATGGCGGTGGAAGTGGATTTAATAGTAACTTTCAAAAGGGAATCGGATAATACCTGCCGACAGTCGGGGGAAGGCGCAGGGTGCGGGTGGGAGGGGGGTGCTGTAGCCATCTGGGATGGCCACTTTCAGCATATAAAATGGACACTCGCAGAGCACACAGGGAAAATGGACAATGCAAAGTAAACAAGCAGGCACAGAGCCTGAATGTATATTTGGAAGACAGACTGCAGACTGAACCAAAACTCTTGGCCGATTAACATATTGATGGCCCATCTCCGAGGAACAAAGAACGAGTGCTCAGGTAGCCAATCCTGTCCCAGACAGTCCAGCGCCACTACCCCAGCAAGAAGAAACAAACAAAGCAAGGCCAACGGCCACTTAGGACACGCCCAGCCATCAAGACACCCACCACTTTATTGACTGAGATCGATGGCAGTGATCAAGAAGCTGCCCAATTAGTTGGGACCAAGTTTAAGGCCTGCCTAAAAGCGCGCGAAGCCCCTCCAAGTACAAGAAGAATCCCCCGCCAAAGGTTCAGTCTCTTGGATTTGGCTCTCAAGCGGAGAGACCCTTCCACCAGCATCACCAGAATCAAGTAAGTTCAAGTTCAACGCTCACTGCCAGATGGACGACCTTACCTGTACTCCTGTTACCTCTTCGAACCCAACAGCCTCCGATCCGAACAACAGCCATTGTTCCTCTGACCTAAGTGGGCACCCGAAGTTAAGTATATGTGTTAGTGATAGATATAGTTTAGCCTGTAGTGTTATTGTGCATGAGTAAATCATACTGTGTGTAAATAAAGTAGTATTGACTTTGAACTAATTAACTGGTGTATTGGCTCTTTCATCGGTATTCGGTTGAACCTTGTGACGGTATCGAGAGATAGCTGGCGACTCTGAAAGCATACTCATAATTAGGATTAAGAAAGGTGACCTTATTAATTGCCATATTTATAGCAAGTACATATAGCAACATTACTGGCTACATCTGACGGGACTCGACCTAGAAGTGACTTTGTCACTCCGAGAATCCCAATTTGCATTAGAAACCCAATTGGGAAAAGTAAAAACCACAAGTGTAAGACCGATATCGATCAAACCTCCAAGATTCGGAAGTGTGTTATTTGCATGCGTACCAACAAGGGATACAAGGTAACCTTGATAGATTTTGTTGCGTAAAACTGTTGGGAGTTTTGTAGACCGGAAAATAGCTTAAGCCGTACCCGTGTTTGCATCACCGCTTTTTTCCTCCCTGTTTCAAATTTACGGTAGAAACCCAGAGAGATTACAGTAGAGATGGCAATGAAGGCAATGGAATGCCTTATGGACCCCCAGGAATTCGAGGTCACAGCGACCAATAGAGCAGAGCAGTGTCCCATATGGGAAAAGGAAATTCGGAAATATCTAAAAGGGAAAGGATGGCCCCTTTGGAGCGAATTTTGTGCAAATGAGGAAACAGGTCCCGAAAGTATAGGACATACTTGGTTGGAGAACCTGACCGAGATTCATAAGAAAAGCTTAGGAAAAGCTCGTAAGCCGATGGCAATCGCGTCCTGCTTGGAACAATTGCGAGGCACAGAGGAGGTCGTGAAGACGCTCCGCAGAGAGATTCAGGACAGAGAGAAGAATAGTGAGGGAGACGTTAGCGAGTGCGAGAAAGTTAACAGGCAACTTAGAGAGCAGTTAGTGGCGAAGGACAAGGAGATGGCGGATATAAAACGAGCACACCAATCTTGTCTGGCTCACCTAAGCAGCTTTCAGTCACAGTATGATAAGGCCTACCAAGACACGCAATGCACGGTGTTGGTACGAGAAGAGACAGAACTTCAAGTTGGGCAATTAAAGAAACAATGCCAGGATTTAAAAGCGGCCCTACGAGCACTCTACTGTTCCACGATGGAACAAAGGCAGAGTTCGGTAGACCACGCCAAATGCCGAAAGCAAATTGCAGACCTGCAATCCCTGCTCTCAGTACAAAATGATTCCCAAGATACATTCGGACCCCAGCTAGATCAGGAAAATGGCCCCGATTGGCAGGAGCTAAATAAAACTGCCCACCGCTATGTACATGGAACATGTACTCAGGATAAAACCCAGAAAAGGAAAGCATCCCCACCCCCGACTGCACAGGTAGTGCACAATCCCATAAACCCTGTCACCACACAGTGCAGGGCCACACAAATGGAGACCCCAATTTTCTGCACACCACCCCATTAACCGTCACCGAATTAAGGGATGCGTGTGACAAAATAACACCGTTCCAACCCACATCGGACCCGTACCATTATTTTGCAAAGGTTAAACAACAGGTGACCATGTACGGCCTGGATGAAAGAGAGCAAGTTATGCTCACAGTTTTGAGCCTCGACCCCTCAGTCGTTGCAGCCCTTCCCGACCCACAAAATGTAGTCTTACAACACCACATCACAAAATGTAGGAGGAGACACCCTCCAAGAAATGCATGCAGCGATTCTAGATGCGATCAGCTATAATAAGGGAGATCCCGTGGAAGGACTCAATAAATGCAGGCAGAAAATGACCGAGCACCCAACAACGTTTGCTGGACGCCTTTGGACTCACTTTACAGCAGTATTTGGAGAGTTAGCTCGCGCCCATTTGACACCAGAGAATATGGCCAAATGGACTCGAATCCTAGTCTCTCACGGGACCGAAGCAGGACAGAGAGCTTGCGCAAAATATGACCCCTCAGACGATACACACAATGAGAAATGGGTTTTAAAAAGATTATCCCGAGCTTGGGAACAGTCCCTTCAGGGAAAGTCAGACTACGGAAAAGCAGATGAAGAGCAGGCACATGCTAACATGCATCCAGTCAGGGCACATCAAAACCTGCATGGGTAAACGAGGGAAGAAACAGTCCACAGCAGCCTAAATCCCAAGAGTGCTACAATTGTGGACAGTTAGGACATTATGCCCAAGAGTGCAATGCACCCCAGAAACAGCAGCAAAACCAGCAGGCAAATACCCTAAATAAGAACAGAGCCAAGCCCATTCATAGTGTTAGCACCCGTTCCGAGAACGCAGACATGAACGGCACCGATTGACGGTGTTCGGACTCCCCAACTTGGGTCTGCGACACCCTTTGGGACAGGTCCGGAAGACCAGTAGTAGCAGGCACAGTCCGGGGACACCCCATAGAATTTCTTTGGGACGCAGGAGTGTCCCGCACCACGCTAAATTCCTCCACTATGTTCCAACGGCATACATGGCCCACCACAGACACCATTACCCTTAGCGGCTTTATAGGACACTAGCAGCAGGGACACATTACAGCCCATGTGGCGATTCAGATAGGGAACATTAAAACCAAACATCCGTCGTTCTAGTCGATCTACACCAGACAGCCAAACACATTTTGGGGATAGACATTATGAGTTCCCACAATCTTTTGTTCGACCCCGTCAATAAATGTGTGTGGAGAATGGCAAAGGCAGCATGAGCCCCCGCCACGCTCACAGTTGGAGACTACGCACACAGGATTAGCGCAGTAGGAGACTTCTGGTTTGATCCACGAACCAGTAGCCAGGACAAAGACGTTAGAGACGTTTTGCAGAGACACAAAGCAGCTTTTGCCCAGCACAAGCATGACTGCGGCAAGATGGCAGGTTTAGTCAACATTACAGGACCCGACCCCAAACCCCAAAAACAGTATGGTTTTCCCCAACAAGCAGAGAGAGAAATTGCAAAGGTCATCCAAAGTTTACTCGACCAAGGCGTACTTCATTCAGTAGCCTTAACTAACAATGCCCCAGTTTTGCCCTTCAGGAAACCCGATGGCTCATGGCGACTGACCATCGATTATAGGGAACTAAACAAAGTGACCCTATTAGCAGGCCCCACCGTAGCCACGAGTCCCGAGACAATGTGAAAACAGGGACCCCAGTCAAAATTTTTCTCGGTTTTGGGCATCAGCAATGACCTTTGGTCCATTCCATTGGATAAAGCGTGCCAATACATATTTGCTTTCACCTTCCAGGGACAGCAGTACTCATGGACGTGCTTACCACAAGGCTTCCACAACTCCCCCTCCATTTTCCACCGACAGTTGGCGAATGAAATGAAATGAAAATCGCTTATTGTCGCAAGTAGGCTTCAAATGAAGTTACTGTGAAAAGCCCCTAGTCGCCACATTCCGGCGCCTGTTCGGGGAGGCTGTTACGGGAATTGAACCGTGCTGCTGGCCTGCCTTGGTCTGCTTTCAAAGCCAGCTATTTAGCCCTGTGCTTGGATTAGCTAGATTTTCCTGACCCGATTGCCTTGTCCAGTATGTAAACGACTTGCTTCTACAGACGGACACATTTTGCTTCTCACCGAATTATTAGGACTCCTTCACGAAATCGGATGTAAGGTTAACCCCAATAAGGTCCAGATTCTCCAAGAAAAGGTCATTTATTTAGGCACAGTAATCACCCATGGCAAACGCGAGATCGAGCAGAAACGCATTGACTCCATTGTTAAATTACCCCTGCCCCATAATGTTATATCCCTCCGGTCATTTCTAGGACTGGTTGGCTACTGCAGGAACCACATCGACGGTTTTGCCACAAAGGCAGCCCCTCTTTCCGAACTCCTAAAAAGGCAAGCCCTATGGGAATGGCTTCCACAGCACACGGATGCTGTGGATGCATTAAAACAAGTCCTCAGCAGATCTCCCGCATTACAGGTCCCAGATCCACTATCCCCATACGCAATTGAGGTTGCAACCACCGACCGAACCCTTTCGGCCGTGCTCCTCCAGGAAAGACACGATCGTTTAGGCCCCGTAGCATACACCTCACGAGTTCTTGATCCAGTAGAGCAAGGATTTTCTGGCTGCGAAAGGTACTTGCTGCAGTTTTTTGGGCTGTTCAGTACTTTGTGTACATAACAGGACTCAACCCCGTAACCATTTTAACAGAGCACACCCCAACCCAACTTCTACTAGACGGTAGACTAAAGGACGGCACAGTCAGCCACATTTGTGCAGCAAAATGGACCCTACTCCTACAAGGACGGGACATTACGGTTAAAAGGACTAAGACACACACGTTTCTCGCACATAATTTACAATACGCAGGCACCCCACATGAGTGTGAGATCATTACCACCAGGCACAACACAGGACCCTTTGTACCCAAGTCAGCTTCCCCGAAACCAGGTACTACACCCCAGAAACCTCAGCCCACAGACACAAACGCACCTCTTAAGATTTATGTGGATGGCTCCTCCACAGTTTTAAATGGTAAACGCATCACTGGTTGTGGCATTTATGTAGAGGACGTGCAGGGACGCGCGTTAGAGGAGTTATCACTCAAATTGCCTGGACATCTAGGTTCGCAGGCAGCAGAATTAGCAGCCATAGCATACATTGTAGAGCACCCCGACTCGTTCCCGACCCCAGACGATATATACTCCGACAGCCTGTATGTCTGCAATAGTTTAACTGAGTTCCTACCTCTGTGGGAAAATAGAGATTTTGTTTCCGCGGATGGAAAGCCCCTACCCTCAGCCCCACTACTCCAGCATATTCTCAGGACAGCAAAAGATCGTAAATACAGTATCGTTAAAGTCCGTAGCCACCATTGTTCTCCCCCTGGTAACATTAAGGCAGACGCCCTAGCAAAGGCAGATTCCAGACACAGTCACTTTTGGAATCCCCCTGAGAGTGCCCCAATAAATGCGGTCCAGGTCTCACAGACCAATATTCAAGATTTAGCTCAAGCCCAAAAGGAAGGCGAAAAGTTCAGGGAAGTTTTAAAAGGTAACTTCCCAGCCCCCTACGATAAGTACAGAAACGCTTTAACAGCACACGATGGCATAATTTTGAAAGATGGTATTTATGTGGTCCCCACCCAAAATAGAAACCAAATTATCTGCCAATTCCATGACAACCATGGACACCAAGGGATAGATGCAACCCTTGCCCACCTCAGACCTCTCTGCTGGTGGCCCGATTTAAAATCCAATGTGACACTTTACATTGAAAATTGTTTGATTTGCACCCAGAACAATCAGACAGGTATGCGAGGAAAGGTCAGCTCAGTCACACCTGCCCTGTTAATGGCCCCGGATGAATTTACAGATTGATTACATAGGTCCCCTACCCCCCTGCAAGAATGGTTTTAAGTATGTGTTGGTAGTAATTGACACCTTCACGAATGGGTGGAAGCTTTTCCATCCAGAATTAACACGGCTAAAATGACAGCCAAGATTCTACCGCAGCACATCTTCACGAGATGGGGCCTTCCCCGTAGTATAGATTCAGACCAAGGCTCACATTTCACAGGACGCGTCATGAAAAATGTCCTCACAATTTTCGGCATCCGACAAAAATTCCATATCGCCTATCACCCCCAATCAAGAGGAATCGTAGAACAAATGAATAGAACCCTCAAGGCAACCCTCAGGAAAATGGTGCAACAGCATAATACCACATGGGACACAGTTCTCCCTTTTGCACTCATGTTCATAAGGATCACGGTATCAACTTTGACAGGATACATCCCCCACACCCTCATGACCAGACGACCCATGAAGGGAACAGAATACTTGTTAGGGCTTGATTTGGCCAGCCCCACAGTCACCGCCCTCACCCATGAGAAAGCAGTACAGCAGATCCTCGAAAACGTTAAAGCAGCCCAGCTCACTGTTAGGCTTGGCACACAAAAGAAACAAAGTAAAGTATGTTTTGACAAAACGGTACATCCCACAGAATTTTCAGTAGGTCAGCAGGTCATGCTCTCCCTGTACAACCCCAGTTAATTTCTTTCCCCCAAATTCGCAGGACCCTACTCCATTTCAGATAAAGTCAGCCCCTCCATTTATAAGATCACTTATCCTAATGGCAAGTCAGGATGTTTTCCCATAAACCAGCTTAAGGTTTATGGCACACAGAGCAACCACTCACACCACATCTCACTGGCAGCAGCAGACGAACACGCCCGGCCCATGGACGACCTATTCCTACCCTCCCCCAACCAGCCCAGCCCATCCTCAGACACCACTTTGACTCCACCCCCAGAGGCACAACTCCGCCTCTCCCTTCATTCGACCAGCACCGACAGCGACAGCGACAGCACTGATACATTAGACGCCATGGAACCGCCACACAATTTCAATTCTGCACCAGGCCCCACTCCCAGCGACTCCGAACAGGATACGTTCGACCCCTTTGAGACCACATATATCAAAGCCCCTGAACCAGATCCACCGCCCAACGACGATGGATTGCCCCCGACCGCCTCCAACCTAGACACTAAGCATTGGCACCACTAAGCATTGGCACCATAACAATGAGATGGACCCCACTTTGCCCCAAGCAGCCTTGGCACAGCTACTCCAGTCACGAGTGTGGTAACCGGGAGAAGATAATGACTCAGAGTCTGACTCCCACCAGACGAGCCCCTTTGCGACTCTTTACGCTATAGAACAATGACGTGTCCAGATGATAGTAAAAAGGAACTGATTGAGATTTACAGTGTCCTTCTTTCTGATGGAGCCTGCCCGATTTTGTGATTTGAGTTTGCTGTTTTTAAATGTTGAATGTTTGTATTGTGTATGACCCTTTGATAAAGTTTATCCACATTTTGATGCAGTCACAACTACTCTTTTGGTGCCACATGGCAGTTAAAGGAACAAGTTTGTCGGCAGACACCCATTGATACAGTCATAACTACTCTTCTGATTCGATGGCAATCATAAGAGGCAGTTTTTCCGCGCCAAACACAAATTCTTTCCGTTCTTGTCTGGTCACCCAGGTAGTGGAGTAACGGCACTGGTCCCCGCCCTGCCTGAGGACCCCCAGCTGGTCAGCTACGCTCAGGTAGTGCACCTAGGGCACTGGTCACCGTCCTACCTGGGGATTCCACCCATTCTTGCCCTGCCGCAGCCCATACGCACCCCATTTGGAGCTTTTGGTTCGAAACTATTTTACTTTTAGTCTGTGGTTTAAAGAATGCTCTTTGCCACAAGTTTCGTTTTTTTTTCCGGCGACCCTTAGGTCGCTATCCCACATGCTATTTACATCCTCAAATACTTGGATAGAACACTTTGCTGCTGGACGGAGAAATTGTCCGCCCACTCAGCGCATCGACCACACAGGCTGCGAGATTGCTCGCACTGTGACAGTATTTTCTTCTCGGATGTCTTGTCTCCAAAAATATTCGGTTTAAAAAAAAAATGAGGGAGTCACATATGGTGACAATTCGAATGGGCAATTGATAATAAAAGGAGAGACAGATAGACATACGAGATCTTAAGCAAGGTAATAACAGATATTATGCTTGTGTCCACAGGAAATCCAAAACAACAGAAGACAGAGGAAGACCAAAAAAAAAGAGAGAATGAAAACGGACATCATGACCTACATTTGGATCTTCGTGGGATCATTACAGTTGCGCGCGGACGCGACCCCCCCCCCAACCCCTACCCCACAGGCCGTGAATGTCTCCCATCCCTGCCACACACCACACCCAGAGACAGCCACTGACACACTAACCTGGTGCGACAACCTTATCAAATGGTATTCCCCTTCATACATCGTAGAAGCACTGTTAGTCACAGCAATACTCTGCAGTGTCATCCAGACACTGAGACTTCGGAAATGGCGAAGGAAAGCCTCCCGCACTCCGGTATATACACTCAGACCCCCTATTTTCGGATTCCAGCAAACCCCCCCCACTCTCACTAAGTAAATAAAGTGCATCGACTAATTTTTGTTTGTTCTAATGAAGAAAGATGTGAAATTCTGTACTTGACCGCCAAGATACAGAGGAATGTAATGCTGCTATTATATAGTTTATACTGTTTGTAAATTCTTTTGATTGATTAAAGATCATTTAGAGAAGGATAGTTGGAGGTTCCCGTGTTTTAAATGAAAAAGAAATGTAATGCATGCTTGAATGTTATAGCATCCCTTAGAATCTTATAATGATGTGATGTAAATAAAAGCATTTAGGTAAAGGTTCGAATCCATAGGACAGTGTAGGATAGGACCTGACCTTGATTGCGGGTGCTCAACTTGGGCAGTGAACAAAGAAGATGCAGTAATATGATCCTTCACGCTTCGCGTTGAGGATCACAAGGAAGGGGTGTCGCCATCTGGGGTGGCCACTTTCAGTATATAAAATGGACACTCGCAGAGCACACAGGGAAAATGGACAATGCAAAGCAACAAGCAGGCACAGAGCCTGAATGTATATTTGGAAGACAGACTACAGACTGAACCAAAACTCTTGGCCGATTTACATATTGATGGCCCATCTCCGAGGAACAAAGAACTAGTGCTCAGGTAGCCGATCCTGTCCCAGACAGTCTGGCGCCACTACCCCAGCAAGAAAAAACAAACAAAGCAAGGCCAACGGCCACTTAGGACACGCCCAGCCACCCGCCCCTTTATTGGTTCAGATCGATGGCAGTGATCAAGAAGCTGCCCAATTAGTTGGGACCAAGTTTAAGGCCCGCCTAAAAGCGCACAAAGCCCCTCCGAGTATAAGAAGGAACCCCTGCGAAAGGTTCAGTCTCTTGGATTTGGCTCTCAAGCAGAGAGACCCTTCCACCTGCACCACCAGAAGCAAGTAAATTCAAGTTCAACGCTCGCTACCAGATGGACGACCTTAGCTGTTCTCCTGTTACCTCTTCGAACCCAACAGCCTCAGATCCGAACAACGGCCATTGTTCCTCTGACCTAAGTGGGCACCCGAAGTTAAGTATATGTGTTAGCGATAGATATAGTTTAGCCTGTAGTGTTATTGTGCATGAGTAAATCATACTGTGAGTAAATAAAGTAGTATTGACTTTGAACTAACTAACTGGTGTATTGGCTCTTTGATCGGTATTCGGTTGTACTTTGTGGCGGTATCGAGAGATACCTGGCGACTCCGAATGCATACTCATAATTAGGATTAAGAAAGGCGACCATACTGACCGCCATATTTATAGCAAGTACATATAGCAACAGTGCTTGGAACTGCAGATCTGCAGGAAAAGAACAAGGAGTGGAAGTAATTCGATAGCTTTTAAAGAGCCAGTATCGGTACAACGAACTGAACAATCTCTTCCTGTGCTTGGAGGTTCAATTCTCTGCTCAGTCAGAATATGGGGCAGGCTTCCCCATCAGCTGACGCTGGAATCGGGTAATGCGATTGGACGGGGAATCGATTTTGACGCTGAAATCGTGGTGGGTACCAGTTTCACATATCGCAATTCTCCGGTGCCTCGACAGCGGCGTTAATGCGTTCCACTCTGCACCTACAATAAACACCCATGGCATATCATTAGAGGGCCTGACCCGGTACTCTCCGGAGCCTCTGCGATTCTCTGCTTCCATTGGGGTGAATTCCCGAAGGTGAGGTTCACTAACACTAAAAATTCGTGAAACACCTGCCATGGCTGCTGAGGAAGAGAGAGGGTGGAAGGAAAGTGTCCAATATTGCCATAGTTTAAAAACCCAATAAAAAACATTTATACAAAAAACATTGCCATCGTTTGCTGACAGTCGTGCCGCTGGCCGGAGGGGTGGGTGGGGGTGGTGGGCTTCTTGCAGGGCTGGGAGGAGTAGTGAGGGTTAGCCAGGAAGTGGGCTGTGGGGTCGGGATGGACGGGCATGGAACACCTTTGCCACAGCCATGCAGCTGCACATGCCACTGACTGTCCGCTGTGAACTTAGGGCCACCGGTCATATGGGTCCCCCCCTAGGTGCCCTGTGGCCCCAGCCGACCCATCAGCGGGATGGGCGTGCTCCAGAACAACCAGTACATTCTTGTTGGCTGAGATGGTGTGTGTGGGGAGTGAAGTGTGTATATGCGGCTGCAGCTTTTCGGCCTCCTGAGTGTCAATCACAGAACTGGCGAATCCGGCACCGTTTCTTGTTGGAATCGTTTGTGTTCCACGTGGCACCGGTGCTAGCCCCTCAATGTTTGTTGAATCGGTCCAGGTACGGCACCTGTTTTGCTGTCGTGGAACTCCACAAATCCTGCCCTGGCATCAACGCTAGTTACAGGAATGGAGAATTCCACTGGCGAACTTTCAGTTATTGTATCCTGACCCTTTAGGATTTTTCTTGTTACCTCTCATTGCTTCAACAGCTTCTTAAAAGCATATGTATTTTTCACTGTGCCCTTTGATTCCCCTCCTTCCTTTTCTACTCGTATCTCCTGTTTAATGTCCTCCTTGCCTCATGCAAATGAATCCGATGTTTTACACTTGAAAGTATGTATAACTCCAAGTTGTTGCTGTTGAGACACATAGTTCATTCCTGAGTGCCTGCCACCCATACAGTGGTTGCATCATATGTGAAAGAGACTCCTCAATCAATGCACTCTCTCGCTTGAATTGACCATGTATTAATAATGAACTCATCAAATGCTTATCCCCCAGGATTTCACCTGAACCATACAATTTAGCTCCACTACTGTACAACTTCTAATTAAAATAAAGAACATTATATTGGTGGGGTAGAATACTCCGTTTATGTTATACTTTCATGGGTTGTGGGCATTACTAGCTGGGCCAGCATTTATTACCCATCCCTAATTGCCCTTGAGGAGGCATTCTATCCTGAGTCACATTTAGACCAGGCTAGATTGACAGATTTCCAGATGGGTTTTTACGATAATTTTAATTTGATTAGATTTTTTACTCATTCAAAATTTCTCATCTATCATGGTCTGATTCGATCCCCAGAGCATTACTGTGGATCTCTTGATTACTAGTCAAGGGACAAGACCACGGTACCACTGCCTCCCCTTGCTACTGTGGGTTCAGATAGTCTTATTAAACTTTTAGGTTGATTTTAACTTTGTAGAATCAGGTGTATCAGATAGTCAATCCAGTATCTTTGATTTTACACCATCCACATCAATTAAAAAGACCCCCTTTGACCTTTTCCTTTCTCCGTCTAATGCTACCATCTGAACTTTTTGATGTGGTGCGTTAGGAAAGTAAAGGTAGTTGTATGAGATTTATATTTATAGTGATAAACATTAAAAATAATGTATAGATTTAAGTGGGTTTAATTTAATGTTTCTGTGCCTGGAAGGGTAAAACTATAGTTAGATTCATGCTGGACAAAGGTGCTTGCATGTGTGGGGGTTGGTTCAGTTCCAACTGTGTTTCCATTGTGCTTAGAGAGAGCTACAGCATGAAGAATAAATAAAAAAACGTAAGCATGTGGGTGTTACTTAATAATTGAGACCTGTTAAGTAGAGAAGCTTTTAAGATTTAGGTTTAGCTGAATTTGTGATCAGTTAGAGGTAGACAGTGAGAAAGAAGGCTCATACCTCTGCTGGAAGCAGTGGGTTTAGAAGGTGAGGGAGGGAATGTCGCTCTCAGCTTTGCTAGAAGAAACGCCATACATGGAATAATGGTTAAGAAAACAAGTACAGAGATCTGAAGAGAAGCTAGTTAAGGAAATCAGGGAAGCAAAGAGACATTTCCAAGAGATCTGAGGTTAAAGGAACTAGAACGCAGAACTGTTCAGTAAAGATAGACTGAGCTGCGAAGAAGGCTGAGATTTCAGTCAGTTATCTGAATTGATTTTCATCTTTGTAAGATTTTATTTCAGCCTGTGGAACATGAATTGAAACAACTCTGGAAATTGGTATCTGGAACTCAGTGTTCATGTAAAAGCAGCTAAGACAAAAGAAACCTAAAAGGGGTGGTATAAAATCCTGGGCTGGACTTGCTGTCAAAAGTGGAAAGGAAGCTTTGTCTAATGTGTCATTTGGTAAACCTGGACTGGAGTTTGGAATGTAAATTGCTAAGGGAAAGCATTATTATGAGAGAATATTTTGAAGCATATTTTTGAGAGTGGAGTTTGGAAACACTGATGTGGTCAACATCTGGGGAGAGTCTAAGGAAAAATCCACAGATGCTAACATGGCCACAGAGCGGAGTGTGTATATTTGACCGCAGTCATCTTGTGTGTTCAAAAAGCACTTTTATATTAATGAGACTGTTGTAGCGTAAAATGTACATTGTAATCCACGTTAATCTTTAAATCTGTGTGCAACTGTTAAGCTAAGGGGGAGATAAAGGAGCATTGCATCGTAATCCAATTTTTTCATGCCAAATAAATGGTTTTTTTCTTGTTGTTAAAACTAATTAGTGGTCCTGTGACTCTGTTCCTCCACATTTTATAAGAAAAATAAATAAAAGCTACAGTCTTTTGAATGAGGGTTATATTCTGGGATCTTACCGTCCAGTTATAACATCAACTGAGATCGTAACAAGTGCTCCTCATAACTTGTTGCTCACCCAGCTGTGCTATTCTACATTCACCAAGATGGCCTGATATATATTGACACCCACCATTGACTGACATATATGCGTACTGTCACCAAAAGTGCAGATACACAGCTCCCTTATTTGCAATTGTTGCTTGGAAATGATAACTATAATTCGCAAATTTATTCACATTTAAAGTTATGTTTATAACAAGTCTGCTGCTTGTTTGTAAGGATTTACTGTGGCTGCATCATCTGTGAATGAGGCTTTTCAGTGCACTCTTTGGCTTGACCATGTATTAATGATGAGATTAATAATTAACTCATCAAATGCTTATTCTCCCGGGAATTTCATTAACATTTTACTGTGTATTAAACAGTTTTATTGTATCTTTTTTCACAAATCTAATTAACACCGTATCCCTTTGAACAGATTTCAAGTTGCCACATGCATTAAACCGTATTCTAACAGGCCTTTTGGGACAGAACCACATTAAGATCAATAGTGACTGCTATTAGGAGCAACAAGTGCCAGGATATTGTCCTGAGAGTTAGTGGAAGTGCTTGGCGATATCTAATTATGGTGATAATAACATAAGAAGAACTGGATTGAGAAAAAGGCCATTTGGTTGATCAAGCTTGTTCACTCCTTGTACAATGCACCCTATCTTACATTCTATTCATTAACCTCCTGTGGGAAAGTACTGCATAAACTATAATCCCTTGAAAACTGTTGTGCAAGGAGCCTAGAATATTCATCTACTCTCACATTTATACCGTTTAAACTTAGCATCCTGTTCTCCCGCTAACGTTACCCTTGGCAATTAGTGGCAGCATGGAAACTATTAAGGAACATTTCACTCTGGTTGGGGTATTCTGTGAGGTCTGATCATGTGACATTTGGACTCTGTGCCATTTGAACAGGTGATGCTTGATCACAAGACCTCTGATTGTGTGCCTTCTAAATGTGTTGTTGCATTTCCTTTCTTTAAAATTTTTTTTTTTTAAGAGTACCCAATGCTTTTTTTTTCCAATTAAGGGGCAATTTAGCATGGCCAGTTCACCTACCCTGCACATCTTTGGGTTGTGGGGGTGAGACCCACGCAGACACGGGGAGAATGTGTAAACTCCACACGGATAGAGACCCGGGGCCGGGATCGAACCCAGGTCCTCGGTGCCGTGAGGCAGCAGTGTTAACCACTGTGCCACCGTGCTGCCCCTGTTGCACTTCCTTTAAATTTGCTGCTGGTGCCTTTATGCCAATGACCTTTGTGTGACACATTCTAAGCATCAGAATGCAGAGAGAGGCAGTTGAAGGAGGGGAAACGAAGGCTGGGGAAGAGAGTGACCGATGGCAGGGAAACCAAGGGAAAAGAAAAGCCCAAAGCGACAAAAACAAGGCGAGGCGGACCAAGAAATGTCCCCATTTAAGGATACTCCTGGTCCATTTAAAAGACCAAAGTGAGAATGAGTTATACAAGGGTTTTCTGGGAGAACAACTAGGACACATTAGGATAGCATCAAGAGGTGACACTGTCAGTAACTCATTTGCATTTTAGACAATTCCAAGCGCCATTCACAAAAATCAAAATATTCAGTTCAAAAGCTGACAGATGCCGACCTGACCTGATTGGACCTGATTGGAGAGCACAGTGTGATTTTGAATACTTAGAAACTTAATCCCCACTTGGCAGTTTGCTCTTGGCCGCTGCCTACTTCCTCTTTCTCACCGTCTCTACGTGTGACCCGTTGTCACCGGCACTCTGCAAACAGCCATTTGATAATAACATTGGTTCAGTGGGAGTTGATTATAGAAACCCCAGAGTCACAATGAGACTCCCCAGTTGTTGAGACAGGATTGCTGAGATTCCCAGGCTCCCTTGATTCCCAACACTCAAGCCCTTTGAAATGTAATACGCCCAGTCCCAGTTTAATGTTGTCAAAGACATCTTGTGATAGTGAGTGCCTCTATCTATGGCCAGTTCACCTACCCTGCACATCTTTGGGTTGTGGGGGTGAGACCCACGCAGACACGGGGAGAATGTGTAAACTCCACACGGATAGAGACCCGGGGCAGGGATCGAACCCAGGTCCTCGGCGCCGTGAGGCAGCAGTGTTAACCACTGTGCCACCGTGCTGCCCCTGTTGCACTTCCTTTACATTTGCTGCTGGTGCCTTTATGCCAATGACCTTTGTGTGACACATTCTAAGCATCAGAATGCAGAGAGAGGCAGTTGAAGGAGGGGAAACGAAGGCTGGGGAAGAGAGTAATCTCTTTTTTTTATACTCGAGAGAGGGAGATTGGGCCTGAACAGGGTGCTCTTTCAGAGGTTCAGTGCAGATTCGATGGGCAGAATGACCTCCTTCTGCACTGTAGGGATTATATGATATACTGTAATTGCTTGTTAATATTGCAGTGTTAATGTAAGTCTACTTGTGACAATAAAGATTATTATCGCGTACCTGAAGCCTTACCATAAATCTGACTCCGTTCTGAATAGAATTGACTGCAGAGTTCACGGATTTTCACCTTTTGATACGATCCCAGTTGATATTATCACTGATGGGAAGATTCCAGAATGGAATTCTCAAAAGATCGGCGTAATTTTTACTTATTTTTTAAACGTGGAGAACAAAGTCATCGGACCACCAATTAGATTTAACAACTAGAAAAAAAAATTATGAAACATAATAAATTGGATTAGGATACAATACTCCTTTATTTCCCCCTCAGCATCACAAATACACATAGATTTTAAGGTTAACTCGCATTACCAAAAAATGTTTTTGAAAAGTATTTTTATTGGAAGTTTAACCTTAATATCAATATTTGTGCAACACATAAATTAACAAAACAAAGAAAACACATTAGCAACATATATTTCATAGGTTTGCCACCGTGTCTGGGACCATGGTCTTCATCATCACATTTCCTTATTGACAATGGTGTACATAGTTACAACGAGAATGTTTTATTTACATTTATTGTGACAGGAAGAGTCATGTTGAACTTGATTTTAGAGGATGAGGAGGATGTTCTGCTTCGCCGGTTCTTTACGTCTGGGAGGGGCTTGTGTCTCTTCAGGTGTAGGACCTTCCTCCCCCTCTTTCTACTGTGTCATGTGTTGTTTCCTTTCTCACTGACGGTTCTCCCCTCCTCTTCCCCCTGTGCCCTTCCCCGCCTCCCCCCTTCCTGTCTGCCCCCCCCCCCCCTCCTCCCTAGTTACTGGTTATGAACAGGTCCTCAAAAAGGTCGGTACAATTTCTCCACGTGTCGTGGAAGTTATCCTCAGACCTCCTGATTGAGTATTTTTTTTTTTTCAGCTTCATGAATTCAGCCAAATCTGACAGCCTCTGGTCTCCACCAGGCGACCAGAGAGATGCAGGCCAGGGCATCCGGCCTTTTCCTTATGAAGAGCTCTGGATGCTCTAACACCCCAAAGACCGCCACTTGAGGACATAGTTCCATCTTAATCCTCAGAACCTTGGACATGACCTCGAAGAAAGCTGTCCAGAACCCATTGAGTCTGGGGCAGGACCAGAATATGTGGGTGTGGTTGGCTGGGCGTCCCTGACACCACTCGCACGTCCTCCACCTGCGGGAAGAATCCGCTCATCCTTTTCTTGGTTAGGTCTGCTCTGTGTACCATCTTGAGCTGCACCAGGCTTAGCGCTGCACATGAGGAAGTAGAGTTGATCATGTGCAGCTCGTCCATCCAGAGTGCTCCCCCTATCTCCATGCCCAGCTCCTCCCCGCATTTCCGTCGCGTTTCGTCGAGTGGGGTCCCGACATTTTCTATGTGTCGTCTGTATATGTCGACAGATTTGTAACCCCCTAGCCAGTCCAGCCCTACCACCATGCCCAAACATATGTGTCCAGGTAGCTGGGGGAATGTCTTTGTCTCTTTGTGCAGAAAATCGCGCAGCTGCAAGTACCAAAGCTAGTTCTCTTTCGGGAATTGGAGCTTCTCCGATGGTTTCCCCAGGGATATCTACCGTTCACATAAAGGTCCTTCACCCTCAAGGCTCCTCTCTTCTCCTTCCATGTGCTTAGCGTGGCATCTATCCTAGCCGGTGTGAACTTGTGGATATTACAGATAGGGACCTCAATAGCCATACCACTGAGTTTGAAGTGCTGCTTGAAGTGGTGCCAGATCTTTAATGTGTCTACCACCACCAGGCTCCCAGAGTGTGTGGGGGGGCTGCAAGTGATACAGTGGCCAGTGCCCAGCGAGATGTCCCCATGCAGGAGGCCTCTTCCATTTGGACCCAGTCCGCCTCCGGCTCCTTCAGCCACCCCCTCACCTGATCTGTGCTCACACAGTGGTAGAATAGGAGGTTTGGCAGGGCCACTCCTCCCACATGTTGCTCTCTCTGCAAGATGTCTTTTTGTACCCTCGGGATATTTCCCCCCTCCTAGATAAAGGCCATGTTTAGCTTATCAACCCTGGAGAAGAAGGATTTGGAGATGTAGATTGGGAGCAATCTGAATGTGAAGATGAACTTGGGCAGCAAGTTCATTTTAATTGTTTGTACCTTTCCCACTAGCGAGAGCGGAAATGAGTCCCTTTTTTGTAGGTTCCTCTTCACCTCCTCCACCAGGCTGCAGAGGTTCCACTTGCCCAGCCTCATCCAGTTGTGAGCTACCTGTATCCCCAAATACCTGAACTTGGTTTTTGTTATCTCAAACGGTAGTAACTCCAGCTCCGCTCCTCTCCCTCGGGGGTTCACCGGGAAGATTTCACTCTTCCCCAGGTTGACCAGGTGAGAAGGCACCAAACACCCTAAGGAGTCCAGTTATCTTTCCGTGCTGGCCAGGTAGTTTGGCAAGTAGAGGAGCCGGTCATCTGCATAGAGTGTGACTCTGTGCTCCCTGTCTCCTCTCCGAATGCCCGTCCACCACTCCGTCAATCTAAGGGCGATTACCAGTGGCTCAATTGCCAGTGTGAACAGGAGCGGGAATAACAGGCACCTCTGCCTAGCTCTCCTGTGCAGCCGAAAGTACTCAGAGCTGGTGGCATTCGTCCACACACTCGCCGTGGAAGCGCTGTGTCAACGTTTCACCCACATGGTGAACGCTGCTCCAAACCCAAACCACTGAAGCACCTCCATGAGGTCCCTCCATCCTGCTCGATCGAAGACTTTCTCAGCCTCAGCCTCCCACATGCTGCTCTCTCTGCAAGATCACTTCTGGTGTGTGTCCCCTGGATGAGGTCGTTATTACATTCAACAGGTGTTTTGATATTCGCTGTTAGTTGTCTGCCTTTGACAAGCCTGGTCTGATCTTCCGCGATCACTTTTGGCAGGCAGCTCTCCAGGCGCCTCGCCAATGCTTTCGACAGGATTTTAGCGTCAGTGTTTAACAGAGAGATGAGTCTGTATGACCCATTCTTTGTTGGGACCTTGTCTTTTTGGAGGATCAGTGAGATTGAGGCCTGTGCCAGCATTGACGGCAGGGGCCCCTACGACAGTGAATCGTTGAACATCTCCCGCAAGTGCGGGGCCAGCGCTGTTGTGAATTTTTAAAAAAACGTCTACCAGGAACCCATCTGGTCCTGGCACCTTCCCTTACTGCATGGAATTAATGCATTCCACGATCTCATCAAGGCCTAGCGGTCCTTCCAGCCCTTGTTTCTTGTTCTCCGCCACCACTGGAATATCCAGTCCATCGAGGAATTGTTTCATCTCTGGGTCCCCCTCTGGGGGTTCAGAGGTGTACAGGCCTCGGTAAAAGTTTGCAAATGCCTCATTAACCTTATTTTGGGCCACATCCTACCGTTCCTGTCCCTGCCTTGAACTATTTTTTTCACAGTAGCCTGCTTTCTTAGCTGGTGTACCACCATGCGACTGGCCTTGTCTCCATGTGGAGAGCAAATCAAATTCCACCTGCAGCTTTTTCCTCTCCGGCAGCAGTTCCACGGTTGGGGCTGTGGCGTACCACCGGTCAACCTCCAGTATTGAGTCGATCAGCCGCTGCCTGGTTATCCTTTTCTTCTTGTCCCTCGGGGCCCTGTAAGTTATTATTTACCCCTTGATCATCGCTTTCAGTGCCTCCCAGAACGCAATCTCGTTGTTATGGTTGCAGGTTACGTAACCGTAGATGGCTTTGGATATTTTTGTCCAGAATTCTTTATCGATGAGGAGGCCTGTGTCCAGCCTCCATGGGGTGGGGGGGTTGCTGCTTGCATTCGGTCCGGCCCCTCTCCAACCTCACGCTCATGTAGTGCAGCGCATGATCGAAGATTACGATTGCGGAGCATTCCGCCCTTACTTCCCTTGGAAGCACCATTTTTCCGACAATGAAAAAGTCTATATGAGTTTAGGCCTTGTGCACGTGGGAGAAGAAGGAGGATTCCTTTTCCCTCAGGTGTGATTAAACCTCCACAATGCCGCCACCCCCCCTCCCCCATCTGCTCCATAAAGACGTTTTGTTTTTGTCTCATTCCTGGCGCGGTTCCCATCTGAGGGCTGGATCTGCCCATTTTTGGGACCTGCACGCAATTGAAGTCGCCCCCCCCCCCCCCCCCCCCCCCCCCGCCCCACCACCACCACCACCGCCATGATAAGTCAGTGGGTTCTAAGTCTGGGATTTCACCCATAGTTTTCTTAACAAACTCCGGGTTGTCCAGTTTGGGGCGTATATATTTACCAGAGCTACCAAGGCTCCTTCCCATAAAGAATCGTCCGTCACTGTATTCGTCGCTGTGAATGCAACTGTCCTGTTAACTAGTCTGGCCACCCCTCCTGCCCGAGTGTCGAAGCATGCATGAAATGTTTGTCTGACCCAGCCCTTCCTTACCCGCAGTCGGTCCCTCTCTCTTAGGTCCGTCTCTTGTAAGAAGGCTACATCCACCCTGAGGCTTTTGAGATGGGCGCGGACTCTGGATCTTTTCACTGGCCTGTTGAGGCCGCTCACGTTTCATGTAGCTATCCTAATGGGGGGTTTCTGCCCCCCACCCCCTCTCCTCCTATAGGGTGAGCCATACTCACCCTATAGGCCTGGCCCTGTTTGTCCGGGTCTGCCCTTGCTCCCGGTCTGTTCAAAATGGCCACTGTCCACTTCCTCTTTTTCTCTCCAAGCGACCTTTGGAACCAGTACTCTACCCTCCCCCCTTCTCCCCCCTCCTTGTCCCTGCCCCCTCCTTTGGCTCTAGCCCCCTCTGCTCACCCTCCCCGTTTCCTCCCTTCTTGCTCTTTGTTTCCTCTGAACATTTGTTTTTTCTCTCCCTCGTGCCACGCGCTCACTGCCTCCTTGGAGGTGCGCCTTGGCCTCCTCCTTCACTGTACCTCCATAGCCTGTTTGCTAGTGCAGTGACTCCCCTCAATGATCAAATTCCCAAGTTTAACGCCACCTACTTCTCTGCCCCATCCGCCCCTCCGCACCCCCGCATGTGGTCGCCCCTGTCTCTCTCGAGTTCCTAAAGCCCATGCGACGATCATTGCCGTCTACTGCTGTTTCTCCAGTTCATTGTTGGCTCCTCCGGGGTATCGAAGTAGTGCTCCTTGCCCTAATAAGGGACCCATGGCTTGGAAGGGTAGAGCATGCCAAACCACACCTTGCTTTTATTCAGCGTGGATTTTATGCTGTTAAATGCTGCCCGGCATTTGGCTAGGTCTGCTTCAGTGGCCTGGTACAAGCAAATGGTCTGTACTTCCCACTTGCACGTTTTCTGCTTTTCTCCCACCTGAGAATCCGCTCCTTATCCTGGTATCTGTTGAGACTCACAATCATTGCCTGTGGTAGTTCCCCAGCTTTGGGCATTGCCGAAGTGACCAATAAGCACAGTCTATCTCCGGGGACTTGGTGAAGCCCTCATTGCCAACCAGCTTTCCGAGTATCACTGCTGTGTACTCCGTGAGGTTCCTTCCCTCCATGCCCTCTGATAGCCCCACGATCTGCAGGTTTCTGCCGACGTGATCTGTTTTCCTGGTTGTCGATCTTTTCCCTCCGCCCTTTCTGCATCCTGACCAGCCTCGTCACCTCAGCTTCGAGTGCCGCAATTGGATCACCTTGCTCCATGATGGCTTTCTCGAGGTCTTGCGTTGTTACCTCTTGGGCCTCAAGCCTCCACCCCATTTTACTCATAGCCTCCTTCATGGGGGCCATCGCTGCCTGCACTGTCATGGCTGCTGTGAGGCCCTCCTTCATTGCCTCTCCGTGTTTCTGGAACTCGGAGGTGAGAAATTCATCATTTTTTTCCATCAGCGCCTGGGTCTGCGCTGGAAATTCCGTGGGGTCGGTTGTCGCTGATTCCAAGTCGCCACGCGGGCTTCCTTGGTCTGAGGCTGAGTTTGCCTCTCCCCACTTTTACTGCTTTTACGGCTGGATTTCTGGTTCCTCTGCAAGTTGCTTGGCGCGGTTAATGGGGGAGTTGGTTTGTGTTTTTTTCTGTCCTTTTGATGCCCATTTCTTGGGCTTAAAGGGCCTTAGTCAAAGTTCTCAGATGAGATCCACCTTTTCTGCAACTGCTCATCTCATTGGCGCCACCAGAAGTCTGGATTGCCAAAATATATCTAAAGCTATAATGGTCTCAGTAACACAAAGTTCTTTTGAGCACACAGATTGACTGTGGTCAAATATACTCTACTCTGAACCCAAGTTAATGTCTGTGGATGTCTCCTCAAAATCCCCACAGGTGATTGTCACATGAGAGCTTCCAAACTCCACTCCCAAAAAAACACACTTTAAAATCTTCTTTCAATATCATGCTTTCCATCAACAGTTTGCATTCCAAAATCCAGTCCAGGTTTTCCAAATGACTCTTTTAAACAAAGCTTCTGCTTCACTTTTAACAAATAATCCAGCATCCAGGTTTTACCACTTCACCTTCAGGATTTTATTGTGTTGACTGTTGCACAAACTGTTCACAATTCCTCTGTTAAGGAGGCATCAAGTTCTTAACCTGCCTCTGAAGTCTTTTTTCCCACTTTAATTATGGTGACTGCAACTGCCTCTTCAACTCAGAACACTTTATTTACTTTTCCCTTGAATTCTCCTGAATAATATTTTGGTCTCTGACCTCTTAACTTCCGTCTTCTTCAGACATTCTTTCTGTCCCAATTCCCTGGTTATCTGGACTATATTTGGTACTTAGGGAAGTCTGCCGCTATGCAGCTCCTTTGTCCTGCTCAGCTTCTCCGAGCAGAGTTCAGAGATGTTCACTCCCCAGCGTACTTTTGCATTGGCCCTGGCTTTCAGTTAAATGGATAGCACAGTGGTTAGCACTGCTGCTTCACAGCACAAGGGTCCCAGGTTCAATTCCCAGCTTGGGTCACTGTCTGTGGGGAGTCTGTACGTTCTCCCCTTGTCTGCGTGGGTTTCCTCCAGGCACTCCGGTTTCCTCCCACAAATCCCAAAAGACATGCTGTTAGGTAATTTGGACATTCTGAATTCTTCTTCCGTGTACCCGAGAGGGTTCTGGAGTGTGGCGACTCGGGGATTTTCACAGTAACTTCATTGCAGTGTTAATGTAAGCCTACTTGTGGCAATAAAGATTATTATTATTATGAAGAAGAAAGGAAATCTCTTCTCTTTGGAAGGTTGCTAAGCAATGACTGCTACTTCTGCCAGCCTCTATTCACTCTTCACGCTATAACCCTCTCTAAGCAGAATAGAAGTACAGTTGGAACTGAACCGACCCCTGCACATACAAACACCTTTGTCCAAGATAAATCTAACTACAGGTTTTACCCTTCCTTTTCCAGAAACATTAAATTAAACCCACTTGAAACTATATCTTATTTCTAATGTTTACCAACATAAATATTAATCCCTTAAAACTACCTTTGTTTTCCTGACAATAATCTTCCATCCTCACCTGCATCCTGAAAATAGAACTGGCTGAAAGCTCAAGAAAGCCCTTTATTTTGAAAGGTTGTTGTGGCGTCTCACCCATTCGCACCATATTTTAAAATTACCCATTAAAAACATTTATCGTGCAATCCTCTGATTTTGTAACCTAACTATCTTGTAACTTGTTCGTGAATGAGTGTGATTTTTTTTTCATTCATGGAATGTGGCTATTGTTGGGAAGGGCAGTATTTGTTCCTCTACACTACTTCCCCTTGGGAAGGTGATACTGAGCTGTTTTCTTAAATCTTTGTGATGTGGATACACTCATGGTGCTGTTGGGGAGGAAATGCCAAGATTTTGACCAAGTGTCAATGAAGGAACAATGATAGAAGTAAGAATGGTGTATGACTTGAAGGGAACTTTGCAGGAGGTGGTGTTCCGATGTGCCTACTGTAAAGTTCCAGATGAGCGACAACACGGAAGCGATGACTGTCGGAAATATTTTCATTACAGAGAGTGCAATCCTTTTACAACTATATTTTGTGCTGTACTTTTCTTTGTTCTTTAAGATTTTAGTTTAGACGGGCAGCATGGTCGGCGCAGGCTTGGAGGGCCGAAGGGCCTGTCCTGTGCTGTACCTTTCTTTGTTCTTTGTTCTATATGCATCAGTCATGTTGTGCTCTGCGATGCGCCAGAACAGTTACATATGGTTAGCATTAAGCACAGAGTCTGAGGGGTATTACACGGTCCCCTTCAGTGTACATTAGTTTAACGGACTTGCACAGTGGCCTTTCTCCTTTGCGCTTGACAGCAGTTGCCCAAGCTTGAGTGTATCCCTCAGCATATGGTCCTGGACCTTAGAATGCAACACTCAGTCGAGGACAATTCTTTGCACTGGGAGGTCAACAAGTTTCGGGCAGACCAAAGAGCATCTTTCACTGGGTCGATAATCCTCCAGCATGCTAAGTAAATCAAATTAACTAAAGACTGGCATCTGTGGTAGTGGGGCCATCAGGAGAAAGAGAAGATGAAGCACCCACTCCCCACTTCTGATTGAAGGTGGTTGCAAATATGTTGTCTTTTACACTCATGTGGCGGGCTTTGCCATCATTCGGGGTGTGGATATTCAAGTAGCCTCCTCCTCCAGTTAGTTGTTTAATCATCTACCAGCATTCATGATTGGATGAGACATTTCTGCAGAGCTTTGATCTGATCCACTGGTTGTGGGATCACTTTGCTCTGTTAGCATGCTGCTTCTGCTGTTTAGCAGGCATGTAGTCTACCATGTTGACAGCTCATTTTTTATTCATCTGTTCTGTGCTGCTCCTGGCACACTCTTCTACACTTTTCATTGAACCAGGGTTGATCTGCTGGTTCGATAGTAATGAAAGAGTGCCAGTTTATAAGCTTACAGGTTGGAGTAGAATGCAAATCTGGTGTTGCTCATGGCCCACCACCTGATGGATGCACAGATTAGAGCTGCTAGAATTGTTCTGAATCTATCCCATTTAGCACAGTGGGGGTGCTACACAACATGGTGCATTGTATGCTCAGTTGGAACAGGACTTCATCTCCACAAGGGTTGAATGTCCGTCTCACCTATCAGCACTGTCCCAGATAGATGCTCCTGAGACAAGTAAATTGTTGAGTATTGATGCGACCATCAATTCACTCGAAGACACGTGGAGAAGTAAACCGTGGTTATAATCAGCTTAGAACTGAGCCTGCCTGTGACCGGTACAACACTGAAGGCGGCACCGCAGGTCAGCAGCTCTGATACTTCCTGTAAAGGGGGTGGAGCCATGGGCGGAGCCCGTACATGCCCCAACATATCCCCTGTGGGTGAAGCCACACAATGGCCCATAGGTAGAGCCCACAGGGTTAATAACATAACACAGTGCACTGGTGAATTATCAGTAATTATACATTCACCACAAGTAGGAGGTCAAGTCGATTTTCCTCTCTTGGTTCTCTCACTACCTACTGTGACCCCAGTTTGGCAGCTGCCATTCAGCTTTTTGGCACTTAGCCAGTAATGGTGCTCCCATGCTACTCATGATGATGTCCCACACCCAGAGTACATTCTGTGCCTTTGTTACTCTTACACAAGCAGTGTCCAACATAGAGGAGTACTGATTAGTCAGCTGAGAGAGGGTAATAAGTGATAATCAACTAAAGGTTCCCTTGCCATGAGACTTCATGAAGTCCAGAATTAATGTTGAGGACTCCCAGGATCACTCCCTCCTGACTCTGTATCACTCTGTAGAGTGATCGAGTCCATTTTGCTCTCTCCATTGCCACCGCTGATTCTTCCTTTAAAGCTGGTGCATTGGTGTCAATGTTCTGGCGAAATTCGAAATGAGCCCCCCACTGCAATTGACCATACCAAGGAAGGGTTTAAGCTCGCTGACAATTTTAGTTGCAGTGACGTCTCGTATGGCCATGACATTTTCTTCCAGGAGGTGCAACCCTATCCCATCAAGTCAAAATCCGAGGTACGTCACTTCTGAGGCCTGAGAAGTACACCTTTCACTTTTTAGGTGGACCCCTGCCTCACGAAACCTCTTTAATACTTCCTGGAGACTGATCATGTGCTCTCCCGGTGTCGTGCCGGTGATTAGCACATCATCAAGGTAAACCATCACCTTGGGAATTACCCGGAGGAGATTTTCCACCCTGTGCTGGGAGATAGCACAGGCTGAAGCAATGCTGAATGGCAGTCTGTTGTACTGGAAGAGGCCTTTGTCAGTATTGATTGTAGCAAACTTCTGAGATTCCTCATCCAACTCTAGTTGCAGATAGGCCTGAGTGAGGTCCAATTTTGAATAGGTGAGGCCTCCCACCAGCTTAACTCAACAGAGGTCCTCAATTTGGGGAATCAGATACCAATCAAACTGGACAGCCTGATTTATGGTAATCTTATAGGCCCCACTAATTCTTATTGAATCACCAGGTTTAAGGACAGGGACGATCAGTGCCGCCCACTCTGAAAACTGAACCGGCTTGATTATACCGAGCTCTTCCAATTGGTTTAGCTCTACTTTAACCTTGTGATGCAATGCCTACTGGTCTGGGTGTCAAATCTGGATTGAAGATATCTTGGCTTTTACATCCTTAATCCAGCCCAGATCCTCTTGGAAGACGTCTTCATACCACCTTAAGACATCTTGGAGGATACGTTTGGATATTTTGGAGATTTTTAGCCAGTTGTGCCTAATCCTCTGTAACCAGACCCTTTCCAACAGACTGGGTCTATGTCCTTCCATCATTTTTTTTTTAAATTTAGAGTACCCAATTCACTTTTTCCAATTAAGGGGCAATTTAGCGTGGCCAATCCACCGAGCCTGCACATCTTTGGGTTGTGGGGGTGAAACCCACGCAAACACGGGGAGAATGTGCAAACTCCACACGGACAGTGACTCAGGGCCGGGATCGAACCTGTGACCTCGGCGCCGTGAGGTTGCAGGGCTAACCCACTGCGCCACCATGCTGCCCCTGTCCTTCCATCATAACCAAAGGCAGATTAGCTTCCTACCATCTGTAGGGACTGGGGTATTGGCTGTTCTGAGGATCTTTAGAATTTCCCTGGTGTATGTTGAAAGCTTGGCTGTAGCACTCTTCAAGCTTAACAATTTCATTCCTGCATGAAGATGTTGGAACGTCTGCTCTCCCACTAATGTCACCGGTGTCAACTTCCATTTTAAGGGATTTACTATTTACCCTTAAGGTGATTTCAATCAGAGCCGTCTTATTCAATTGGACTGCATTCAACTGATACATTGTTTACTCTTCTTCAGAGCTCTTCTCCTCTATGTTCAGTGGTGCTGCATCTGCTGTTTTTCTTTTACATTGATGTGCTATGCCTCACATAACAACGTGCTTGAATGTGCCTCATTTGGTTGCACAACTCCCGAATGGGACAGGTCTTCTGGGGATGGTCTTCCCTGCAATAATAGCAGTCTACCTCGGACTCACATTGACGGCCTGACTTCTTCCTACTCCTTGGGCCTGCTCCAGTACGAGGACCATGCCTGCTTCTGCGCTGTGCTTGTTGATCCCACCACGGACGCATACTTGGTTAACCTCCCCTCCAGCCATGCTTTGGAGCTCAGTGGCACCTTTTTGGGCACACTCCATCTCCAGAGCTATCTAGAATGCTTTTTCCAACGTTATTGAAGTCTCCACTAGAAATCTCTTCTGGATATTAAGGTTACGGATCCCACAAACCAGTCGGTCGCGCAACATGTCACTCAGCACAGTCCCAACTCACATTGCTCAACAAGCTGGCGAAGCCTGGCTTCATCTCCTGTTGGTCCATTACTCCTGAAACGACATGAAGGACTTTGCAGAGTTTCAGCTTTATCAAATACTGTTTACAATTTGGAATGGTTGAATCATATTCATTCCTGCCAAACTATTTTCCTCTAATGCAACCAAATTGAGATGCCTGCCCACCCCGCGCCACCCCTTCCACTCATGGCCCCCACCCACTATCCCTCATCCCCCATTTTCCACAAACACTGGTCTTCTCGAAGAGTGGTGACATACATCAAGGCATGATACCATCAAGTCAGATATACATCCTGCAAGCTGATACCAGGGGCTCATTTCGAGGAACTGCCATCATCAACTCAAAGGCAACTTGGGACTAGAAATAACTGCCAGATTTGCCAAGTGATGTTTAAATCCAAAAAATTAATTAGCACAAATGTCTTGAGCTTTTATACTGAAATTTAGTCTATCAATTTATCACAGGGGTATAGGCAGTAAGAGGCCAAACCTTTTCCCAACTGATATCCACATAAGGTTTTGGGGAATAGATGGGGTAATGACACTAAGTATATTGCTCCTCATTCAGAGAGCCACTGAAGACATGATGGCCTAAAGGTTTCAGATGGTGGTATTTCTCTTCCTGCCATTGTTCTCCGCCAACTCTGCCTGCCTCAGTCATTTCACGTTCGAATGAGCAATATTTAACTGCAGGCAGGATTTTCATCCCTTACTCGGGAGGAAGTCAGATTGGCCAATAGCTCTCCAGTCTCTGCAGCGACAGGAGCTGCAGTGGACAGAAGAGGAAGTGCTTCAACATGCTAGAGCCAAAGTCCCAGGGCCAAGCGGCAAGGCAAGTTTAGATTTCTCAGGGTAGGGTGGGCAGGGAAGGCCTGGAGGTGGTGAGGAGTGGAGAATGGGCATTTGGGATTTGGGGGAGGAGCAAGGGGTGGACGGAAGTCGAGCTGTCACTGGACTTGGGGGGGGGGGTGCGGTGCGGGAGGATGCCTAATGTCAGAAGGGGGCTTCTAAGGGAGGTGCCACCCTTCCTTCTGCCCAAAATCCAAACCTGTCAATTTTCAGGTTTTTCCCACACCAGGTAAATCCTCCTGCCAATCTAAAAATTGAGACTGGGCGGGAAAAGACCAATAATTGGCCACTTAAGGTCCTCAATTGGGACAAGGGTCCCAAGGGAGAACTTGCCTGCTCCAGCATAAAATCATTGTGAGGCCGGGATGGGCGGGAACATACAAGGAATCGATTTGCTTCAATTTCACACTCCCTGCAACTCCCCCCCGACCCAGCCTGAAAACCCATCGGCAGGGGAGTGCGATCTCTCGGACACTGCATCGAATCACCTCCTCCTGCACTGTCACAATTCTGCGGTCCTGCGATTCCATGTGCAGTTTCCTTCAGAAGCCCCAGGAAGTCAATCAGAAGCAGGAAACTCTGCCTTAATTGCTTCTCTCCACAGCCCAGGCTAACGGCAGCTAATTATATTGCTTCCTATATCTCTCACGTGTTCCAATTCATTCACACAGGGTGCCTCTGGTTTGTGGATGAATTTCAATCCCAGTCCACTGTTGCAAATTCTGCTTTGGATCAGCAATCCTAGATTTTAAAACATCCTTCAGATCAAAAGCTGCTGCTGCCTGGGTTTCTTTTATGAGTTTTAAGATAATTGGGTAAAGAACCATAGGGGACTCGACAGGAATTTCTTTACGCCGTGTGTATGATCTGGAATGCACTTCCTGAAAGGGTGCTGGAAGCAAATTCAGTGATAACTTTCCATAAAGGATTGGATATGTACTTGAGAAGGCAAACGTCACAGGGTTAAGGGGAAAGAATGGGAACAATTGGGTAGCTCTGGCAAAGAGCCAGCACAGTGGGCAGAACTTTGCACCAGCACAGGGGGCTCACCATTGGCCGACGGCAGGTGGTGGGGTCCTCCAGTCCTGATGCTCACACCCTCCACCGCTGGGGAAGTGGATTTCCCGCCAGCAGGTCCAGCCCAAAAAATCCAGCCCATGGTTCGACTGACCCCCTTCAGTGTTGGGGTTTTACTGTGAGTTGCAGAACGAAGAAAGTCTGAAATGCTTACATTGTTTCTCACACTTCTCAATCAGAAGGATTAACATTTCAATGGGCAGGATTTTCTGGTCGCGCCCACTCCGAAGCTGGACACCACCCTCCCCCCCCCCCCCCCACCCCCCCGCACCCCCCAGGGTCAACGGGCCTTTAAATCGGTTCTCAAGTATTCCGCCCCGTACATGATTATTCCCGTGGCCGGCGGGACCAGAAACTCTGCCTCATTATATTTAATTCCCACACCACGCCCACCATTGGCTAGCTGTGGGATCAACCGATCCCACCGGCACCTACAACCTTTCCTGTTGCTCAAACTCTCCACCGCCATGGTGACCTGCGGCGGTGGCGACGCCATCGGCGGGACTAGAAGATTCCACCAGCAGGAAATGCAGGAAAATTTCAGCCTTAGAAGTACATCCCTGCTCTTGTATTCAAGCCCTCCAGAAATCACTGCTAACATTGCATTTGCCTTCCTAATTGCCAACTGAACCTGCATGTTAACCTTAAGAGAATCCTGAATTAAAACTTTTAAGTCCCTTTGTGCTTTAGATTTCCAAAGCCTTTCCCCATTTAGAAAATAGCCTATGCCTCTATTTTTCCTAACAAAGTGCATAACCTCACACTTTTCCACATTGTCTTCCATTTGCCACTTCTTTGCCCATCCTCCTAACCTGTCCAAGTCATTCTGCAGCTTTCCCGCTTCCTCAACAGAACCTGACCCTCTACATATCTTCGTATCATCTGCAAACTTTGCAAAAATGCCCTCAGTTCCTTCTTCCAGATCATTCATGTATATCGTGAATCGTTGCAGTACCAACACTGACCCCTGGGAACACCACTAGTCAAAGGCTGCCATCTTGAAAAGAACCCCTTTAACCCACTCTCTGCCTCCTGCTGGTCAGACAATCCCCTATCCATGCCAGTACCTTGCCCCTAACACCATGGGCTCTTATCTTATTGAGCAGCCTCCAGTCCGGCACCTTGTCAAAGGCCTTCTGGAAATCCAAATAGATTACGGCCTGTGCCTCTACTTTGTCTAATTTACTTGTTACCTCCTCAAAGAATTCAAACAGATTTGTCAGACATGACCTCCCATTGACGAAGCCGTGCTGACTCAGCCCTGTTTTGCCATGCACTTCCAAGTAGTCAGCAATCTCATCCTTAATAACCGCCTCCAAAATCTTACCAACGACTGAAGTCAGGCTAATCAGCCTATAATTTCCCATCTTCTGCCTCCCTCCCTTCTAAACAGGGGTGTTACATTAGCCATTTTCCAATCCTCTGGGACCCTCCCGGTCTTTGCCCCTGCGGCACTCCGCTAGTTACAGTTCGCCAGCCAGAGAAGGACTCATTTATCCAGGCCCTCTGCTTTCTGTCAGTCAATCAATCCTCAATCCAATCTAGTATTCTACCCCCAATCCCTGCCATCTCATCTTCGGGATCAGTCTTTTATGCGGCATTTACATGGCACCTTTAATACAACAAAACATCTCAAGATACTTCCCCAGGAGAGTAATAAAGCCAAATTTTTTATCAAGCCACATAAGGCTCACACAGTTTCTATCCAGCAATAAAAATTAAAAGGACTCCCAGTAAGTTTTAATGTTTTCTTTTCATTTTTGGGATCAAGGACATAATCCAGTTCAAACCAATGATTTTAACGTTTCTACTCTCTGGTGGCTGTACGCGTCCTGAATTAAATACATTCGAAAAATCTCAACATAGTTCCTCACGGGCCGCTGACCTCAGTTTCTGTTGTGTGCTCGGCTAGAAGAGGCACGGCATAAAGTTGTGCCATGGTACAGTAACAATTGGACAGTCTCACTTGGAAGAGGCAGCAAGGATGGTTGACGTGGGAAATGGCAATGTTATATCAGTGTAGTAGCCGATCTTGATCTGAGGTTGCAGGGAGGCACATTATCGGTGCAGCGTGTTTACTCTGCATGTAAAACGATGCTGTAATGAGTTAGCTTGACGCTGACACTCGGAAGAGAGAGAAGAAAGTTCTGTTCCGCAACGTGGGCATTTCTCAGCTTGATGAGCATGAAATTTGCCACAAAAAGTGACACATTGCTATTGGTAACACCTCAGACTATTCCAGGCTGTTCCTATAGTGCTAAAAATGGCATAAACAGCCTGCGGATTGTCACAGTGGCTTTGAAACGATTACCTGCTGGAAGTTAACCAGCAGGAATTTAATTATACAGGACTATGTCACCAATGAAATTCAAGGTTTTAAGCGCTTCTACTGCGATGTGTTATGACTGAGGTTTAATATGTCAGACCTGGGCAACGTTCACTGCAGTGACAATGAACATCTTTGTTTTAGAAAACCTTTGTTGCAGAGTGACAATTAAACAACCAATCAAAAGGGGGTTCTGCTTTTAATCTGTTAAAAAGTGGTGTTCCCACAGTCCTGAATATTAGATATCTGTCGTTTGTTTCTGCTCTTCAACGTGCTCGCTGTCATTTTCCGCAACTATGCATTTTCTTCTCCCATTGTCCGTCCTCCAGGTGCATTCAAGCCGATCGGCCCTCTCTTCCTCTCGTCTCTTGACACTCAGATGAACGGAACCAATACCTGAGCACATCCCAGGGATTCCGAATCCCAATATCGGATTCACAGATGTGACACTGTTTGGCAGGTTTCTAAATTGTGATGCTCCAATC
Organism: Scyliorhinus torazame; assembly: GCF_047496885.1. NCBI lineage: Eukaryota > Metazoa > Chordata > Chondrichthyes > Carcharhiniformes > Scyliorhinidae > Scyliorhinus > Scyliorhinus torazame. The sequence goes on along the minus strand of NC_092720.1, from coordinate 30,937,818 downwards.
CAGATTTGTATCAGCGAAAATCTGTTAATAGTGTAGTTTTAGGTGTTACTTGCCATGACTCCCACTGCTGTACTTATGTAAAACAAGCAGAATGTGGTATCCAAATTGATCTGAACTCAAACAAAGAACAAAAATAAGTACAGCACAGGAACAAGCCCTTCGGCCCTCCAAACCTGCGCCGACCATGCTGCCCGTCTAAACTAAAATCTTCTACACTTCCTGGGTCCGTATCCCTCTATTCCCACCCTATTCATGTATTTGTCAAGATGCCCCTTAAACGTCACTCTGTCATAATATACACCAGTATATTATGGTGCAGACACACACACTGATGGACATGCAGTGGGACCAATCAGCATACGCAACACCACAGCCAATCACCAGTGAGAGCACACGCACTATAAAGACAGGGGACAGGAGAGTTCCTGTTCATTCTAGTAGCAGCCAGCTCAGAGCTCACAGCCTGCAACACAGATATTCACCATGTGCTGAGTGCATCACCTGGTTAGGACTAGGCAAGGGTCAACAGTTAAAGCTGGTATTGCATTTACCCACAGTTCAAGTATGTTAATATAGTTAACTTTATAATAAAATAGAGTTGCACCACTTCCAGTGTTGGTGACCTGTTTGTGATCCAGAACACCCAACACATCATGGTACAAGGAGTGGTTGCATACTAGCACCTCTGAGACCCACCTGCAACTAATCAGCATTCCGGCATCCTGAAGTATGGAGAACATCAACCCGCCGCCGCCGCTCCGCATCACCGGCAATCTCGGGGTCAATTGGAAGATATTTAAACAGCGCTTCCAGCTCTTCCTCGAAGCCACGGACAGGGAGAATGCCTCGGACACCAGGAAGATTGCTTTGCTCCTCTCCACGGCCGAGCAACACGGCATCCACATCTTCAACTCCCTCACATTCGCACACGACGAGGACAAGACAAAGTACAAGACGGTTCTCCTCACATTCGACACCCACTTCAGCATAGAGGTCAATGAAAGCTTCGAAAGATACCTGTTCCAGCAGCACTTGCAGGATAAGAACAAAGAACAAATAACAAAGAAATGTACAGCACAGGAACAGGCCTTTCGGTCCTCCAAGCCCGTGCCGAACATGCTGCCGACTAAACTACAATCTTCTACACTTCCTGGGTCCGTATCCCTCTATTCCCATCCTATTCATGTATTTGTCAAGATGCCCCTTAAATGTCACTATCGTCCCTGCTTCCACCACCACCTCCGGTAGCGAGTTCCAGGCACCCACTACCCTCTGTGTAAAAAACTTGCCTCGTACATCTACTCTAAACCTTGCCCCTCTCACCTTAAACCTATGCCCCCTAGTAATTGACCCCTCTACCCTGGGGAAAAGCCTCTGACTATCCACTCTGTCTATGCCCCTCATAAGGACGAGCCTTTCCAATCCTTTTTAACACACCTCCGCATTCTTGCGCAGTCCTGCGGCTACGGGCCCACCTCCGACTCCATGATACGGGACCAGATCGTATTTGGTGTTCTGTCGGACCCCCTGCATCTGCAGCTCCTCAAAATTAAGCAATTCGCCCTAGCGACTGCCATCGAGACCTGTGTCCTGCATGAACTCCCACATACAGGCTGTTGAAATGGTGCGGCAAGGTCCCCACGAGGCGGAACGGGTCCAAACAATTGAACACCTCCAAGGCTGCAGCCTGGATGAGGGCAGCCATTTCGCCCGTTTTAGCGGCCTCCCGCGCTTGTATGCGCCAAACGAGGGGACGGTGACGTGGAGGAACGTGATGCGCGCACCATGCAGGACCGCACTGCGCATGCGCGGTGGCGCAACGAGCGTACTGATGTCACAACGTGCGGCAACTGTGCCTCCGCGCATTTAAAGCGGCAATGTCCTGCAAAATTGCGACAATGCCTACGATGTGGCAGACTTGGCCACTATGATGCCTGCTGTGGAGCAGCTCAGCCTGCCAATTCGCATCGCTTCAGCCAGCCTCGCAGGAACGTTCGGGCAATTCAACCCACGTTCACCGAGTCCAATTCAGACTTCCCGCAGATCAGTGACACCGAGGACCCGAGGGAGCCTTTTCGAGTCGCTGTTATTAGAAAGACCAGGCTGTCCCCAAATCAAAACCACTAGCCGCTGTCGGTGCACAGCGTTGATCCAGACGACGAGCGGTGTGCCACCCTGACAGTCAACCGATCCCAGATACAATTCCGCCTGGACACTGGTGCTTCCGCTAATCTCCTAGCGTGGTCAGACTTTCAGACCCTTGGGGTTAAACCAACCATTCTTCCGTCGACCTGCCAACTAGTGGACTACAATGGCAACGTCATTCTTGCTGCAGGTTCATGCCAACTCGAAGTGACCCACAACTCGCGAAAAGCCATCCTTCCCTACGAGATCGTGGGCTCCTCGAAGGATTCTCTGCTAGGCGCACAGGCGTGCAAACTCCTAAACCTCGTTCAATGAGTACACTCTCTCTCTCCAGAGGACATGTCTGCCTTCCAGGATGCGGACTTCAGGGTGCAACTCAATGCCATCATCGACCAGCACTGCGACGTTTTCGAAGGCATGGGCACGCTTCCATACACTTACAAAATCCTGCTCAAACAAGACGCCACGCCTGTGGTTCATGCACCTCGCAGAGTCCCAGCACCCCTCAAGGACCACCTCAAGCAGCAGCTGCAGGACCTCCAGGACCAAGGAGTGCTCTCCAGAGTGACGGAACCAACCGACTGGGTCAGTTCCATGGTGTGCGTAAAGAAGCCTTCCGGCGAGCTCCGGATCTGCATTGACCCAAAGGATCTGAATCGCAACATAATGAGGGAGCATTACCCTATCCCCAAGCGCGAGGAGATCACGTGCGAGATGGCTCGGGCCAACATCTTCACCAAACTTGACGCCTCGAAAGGATTCTGGCAAATTCAACTAGACAGGTCCAGCAGAAAGCTGTGTACCTTTAATACCCCGTTTGGCAGATACTGCTACAACAGGATGCCGTTTGGGATTACATCGGCATCAGAAGTATTCCACTGGATAATGGAGCAAATGATGGAGGGCATTGAGGGTGTGCGCGTCTCTGTTGACGACATCATCATGAGGTCCACCACCCCGCAGGAGCATATAAGTCGCCTCCAGCGCGTTATCAAACAAATACGGGACCAAGGCCTTCGCCTCAACAGAGCCAAATGTTTCTTCGGCCAGACGGAACTCAAGTTCCTAGGGGACCACATCTCCCGGTTGGGTGTGCGGCCGGATGCGGACAAGGTGGCAGCCATCACGGTCATGCAGAAGCCAGCGGATAAGAAGGCGGTCCTCCGATTTTTGGGCATGGTCAACTTCCTGTGGAAGTTGATCCCCAACCTCACCTCCCATACCACAGCTTTCCGGAAGCTGGTCAGGAAGACGACAGACTTCCAATGGCTTGCCGCCCACTAGCACGAATGGGAGGCGCTTAAGGCCAAGCTTATCATGGCCCCGGTATTGGCATTTTTTGATCCAACGTAGGAAACAAAAATTTCAACGGATGCCAGCCAATCCGGCATTGGGGCAGTGCTCCTGCAACGCGATGAGGCCTCATCATGGGCCCCCGTTGCATATGCGTCACGTGCCATGACTCCCACGGAACAGCGCTATGCGCAGATCAAAAAGGCGTGCCTGGGCCTGTTGACTGGGGTCGAAAAATTTCATGATTACGTGTACGGCTTCCCCAATTCACTGTCGAGACCGACCATTGCCCGCTGGTCAACATTATACAAAAAGACCTGAATGATATGATCCCTCGCCTCCAGCGCATTCTGCTTAAACTCTGGCGGTACGATTTCCAGCTTCTATGCACCCCGGGCAAGGACCTGATCATAGCCAACGCTCTGTCCAGGGCAGTCAACACCCTGTGTGACCCAGAGGGGTTTGTCTGCCAGGTTGATGCCCATGTGGCCCTCACGGCCTCCAATCTGCCGGCCACGGATGAACGCCTTATCCACATTCGCCGCGAGACTGCGGCTGACCCTCTACTACAGCATGTCATGCGCCACATGATGGACGGGTGGCTCAAGGGCCAATGCCCGCAGTTCTACAATATCAGAGACGATCTGGCAGATGGTGTCCTCCTGAAGCTGGACCGCATCGTGATCCCGCACAGCATGCGCCAGCTCGTTTTGGAACAGCTAAACGAGGGCCGCCTTGGCGTGGAGAAGTGCCGACGGAGAGCCCGAGAGGCTGTGTACTGGCCCGGCATCAATGAGGACATCGCCAACACAGTGCTCAACTGCCCCAACTGTCAGTGGTTCCAGCCGGCCCAACCACGTGAGACCCTACAGCCGCATGAGTTGGTCACGTCCCCTTGGTCTAAGGTAGGCGTTGACCTGTTCCATGCGCTCGGCAGGGACTATGTTCTGATTGTAGACTATTTTTCGAACTACCCGGAGGTCGTACGCCTGCACGACATCACATCATCGGCGGTCATCCGTGCCTGCAAGGAGACCTTTGCTCGTCACGGCATCCCACTCACTGTGATGTCGGACAATGGCCCCTGCTTCACGAGCAAGGAATGGTCCAACTTTGCCAGCAGGTACAACTTTGTGCATGTGACATCCAGTCCCCTGCACCCCCAATCCAATGGCAAAGCGGAAAAGGGCGTCCACATCATCAAACGACTCCTCTGCAAGGCTGCCGATGCAGGATCCGACTTCTACCTCGCCTTGCTGGCCTATCGTTCGGCCCCACTCTCCACGGGCCTGTCGCCAGCCCTGCTACTCATGGGTCGCATCCTCAGGACCACGGTGCCGTCCATTCACGTCCCAGACCTCGACCACGTTCCGGTCCTTCAGCGGGTGCAACAGTCTCGTGCACAACACAAGGCGGCGCATGATGCTCGGGCGACTGATCTCCCTGCTCTGGCGCTGGATGACAACGTCCGCATCCATCTTCCGGAGGGTGGCTGGTCTGCAACTGCTGTGGTTTGGCAGGTGTCTCCCCGCTCGTTCCTTGTTCATCTGCCAGATGGTTCCATTCGCCGCCGCAATCGGCATGCCCTTCGTCTCGTTCCACGCTCGCTACGTGATCCTCCACCGGTGCCACGCCTTCCTGTTGTCCCCAACCTGGACTATGTGGAGATTCCAAATACTCTGCATCCTCCTCACTCTGCCGTGGCCCAGCCCGTTCCTCAGCCGGTGGCTCCTGACCCACCCTTGAGGCGGTCAACCAGAATTTGTCGTCAACCAGAATTCGTCGCCCACCTCAGAGACTAGACTTATGAGTTTTACAATGTTGGACTCTTTGATCTGTTCTGTTATCCTGTTTCATCGTTCCAGTAATTTGTATATAATGTTCATTTCGTTGTTGGTGTGACACCCTATTTCTCTGCACCAGGCACCTTCCCGTGTAAATAGATTAGCCTCATGTACATAGTCATGTAAATAACACGCACACACATAGTCAGGTACATTCACTACACAATATTTATTGTCACGCAGGCACATGTTCTTTATATAAAAGGGGGATGTCATAATATACACCAGTATATTATGGTGCAGACACACACACACTGATGGACATGCAGTGGGACCAATCAGCATACACAACACCACAGCCAATCACCAGTGAGAGCACACGCACTATAAAGACAGGGGACAGGAGAGTTCCCGCTCATTCTAGTAGCAGCCAGCTCGGAGCACAGAGCTCACAGCCTGCAACACAGACATTCACCATGTGCTGAGTACATCACCTGGTTAGGACTAGGCAAGGGTCAACAGTTAAAGCTGGTATTGCATTTACCCACAGTTCAAGTATGTTAATATAGTTAACCTTATAATAAAATAGAGTTGCACCACTTCCAGTGTTGGTGACCTGTTTGTGATCCAGAACACCCAACACATCAACTATCGTCCCTGCTTCCACCACCTCCTCCGGCAGCGAGTTCCAGGCACCCACTACCCTCTGTGTAAAAAACTTGCCTCCTACATTTCCTCTAAACCTTGCCCCTCGCACCTTAAACCTATGCCCCCTAGTAATTGACCCCTCAACTCTTGGAAAAAGCCTCTGACTATCCACTCTGTCTATGCCCCTCATAATTTTTCAGACCTCTATCAGGTCACCCCTCAACCTCCGTCGTTCCAGTGAGAACAAACTAAATTTATTCAACCTCTCCTCATAGCTAATGCCCTCCATACCAGGCAACATCCTGGTAAATCTCTTCTGCACCCTCTCTACAGCCTCCACATCCTTCTGGTAGTGTGGCAACCAGAATTGAACTCAGAAGAAAAAGGTACACAAGTCCCCCCCCACCCCCCCTCCTGTTGTTCTCCGCATGGATATTGGGTATCTCAGCTCCTAAAATGTTGTCACTGATACTTTATAACAGGTTATTATGAGGTACTGAAGAATGACCACAACTGTTCAATTTGTCTTCTGGATATCCTGACTTCAATGAAATGAATCCTTAATGCTTGTCTTAATATGTCTGAGATTGGGAGCTCACAGGGGAGGATATTGTTGGTGTGAATATGCATTCTGGCACTTCATAGAGTAGTTGTGCTCCAATGTGTAACAGCACCATTCTCGTTTCTTGGGAACTCCGAATCTACAATCATTGATTTATGTAGCTATTTCAGACAGTAGATGCCCGTAATGTTTTGATAACTTGTAGTTGTTCTAACTGTATAATCAGTTTCAAATATATATTTAGAACTGTAGAACTCTATTTTTAATAGCTTTATACTTTACCCTCTTCAGAGGATATGATGTGAATGAAAACATTTATTTCTCCGCAATTCCTTGAGTGAGGAATTGTTTGTCCTTAGTTTTGGTTGCTGTTAATAATAAGCGAATAGGATTAGAATTGGTTCAGGGTAAATACAAACTGATCCAAGTATTATCGTTACCCAACAATGGAATCCCAAAATGTCGAACCACTTTTCTTTCAGGTCCACTGAACTGGCTGGACAACTGGTTCATGATGCGGAGCAATGTCAGCAGCGTGGGTTCAGTTCCCGGTACGGGCTGAGGTTATTCATGAAGGCCCCGCCTTCTCAACCTTGCCCCTTGTCTGAGATGTGGTGACCCTCAGGTTAAATCACCGCCAGTCAGCTCTCTTTCGAAAGGGAAGCTTTTGGGGACTGTGGTGACATTTACATTTTATTGATTGTCAACATTTCTGTCAGCTTTCGACAACAATCAGGATGGCTCAGAATACTGTCATTCGTGTCAAAAGATGCACAGATTGTCACAGTCGTCCGTTGACCTGAACAGGATACTTCATTCTTGGCTATTTCACCGAATTGTCGTGAAGGAATTTGTGCTCATTCCTGGTTTACTGTGTCAGCTGTGGCTCAGCTGACAGCGTCTTGTCTCTGACTCAGATGTTTGTTTGGATTCTAGACCCACTCCAGAGATTTGAACACAACCATCTCAGACGACACAATGCAAGTACTGCTGCATCGTGGGAGCTGCTGCACTTCAGATCAGCATTAAACTAAGGTCCTGTCTGCTCCCTCGGCTGGATGTAAAAGATCCCATGGGGCTACATTGAAACAGAGTGAGGGAGGTCTCCCTGGTGTCATGGTTAATATCCTTCAATCATCATCACTAAAACAGATCAACTGGTCACTGCGTCTTGTTCATTGTGGGAACTTGCTGTGTGTAAATTGGCTTCCGCGTTCTCTACATTACAACAGTGACGGTGCCACAAAACGCGTCACAGGCTCCAAAATGCATTGCGGCATGCTAAGTTCATGAAAGGCACAATAAGAAAACACATCTTTGTGTTCACCATATCATTTAAAAAATGCAGCTTTGCAATTAATAGCCAGCAAAAGAAAAGTGGCAAATTATGTTGAGAATGAAAGAGCGAGTGAGTTCAATGCTAACACATCCAAGTAAATAGCTTACTGGTGGGGAATTTATGACTGTAGTTTCACAAGCAGACAGTTGCCTCAGTAAGCTAATGTAAGCTTCTGATAACTGAAAGAAGGCCAAGCTGTTTTACAACTTACATGAATTCTTGACAAGCCCATACCAACTGTGGTAAAAATAATTCACTGTTTACAAACAATAGAATCCACAGAATCCCTGCAGTACGGAAGGAGGCCATTCAGCCCATTGAGTCTGCACCTACCCTCCGAAAGCGCACCCTACCTAGGCCCACTCCCCCACCCTGTCCCCGTAGCCCCGTGCATTGATCGTGGCCAATCCACCTAACCTGCACACCTTTGGAATGTGGGAGCAAACCAGAGACCCACAGCAACCCCCACGCAGATATGGGGAGAACGTACATTTAAAATAAACATTCCGGAAGGTTCTTTGAAAAATTTCACGAGGGTTGCCAACTCTGCTTGGGCATATTCCGGGAGGCTTCATCATGTGATCTCCCATCTCCAACATCCCAACCCAGTAAAACAGCCTTTCCTCACCACCTCCAATATCTTTATAATTAATAGCTAAAAGTTTTGAAATAAATTGAAGGATTTTTTTTTTAACCACCCCGATGAATTTTCTCCCAGGTTACTCGCAGGAGTATCCGGGAGAATAATCTTTAATTGATGGTGACTTCATGGCAAATCTGGAAGGAATGGCAACCCTAAATGTAATTTATCTATGAGGCTGAAATGCAGTCTTTTAAATGTCATTTTTGCTCATTATTTTTCATTATTTTATAAAATGATGAAACCCTACATATTGCTTCTGTTACCATATAAGATATGGGATGGCACGATGGTTAGCACTGCTGCCTGACAGCGCCAGGGACCCGGGTTCAATTCCAGCATTGGGTGACTGTCGGGGTGGAGTTTGAACACTCTCCCCGTGTCCAGATAACTAACCACGAGTCGGTTCATAATTATGGACTGACATGACTCACAATCCAATTTATCGTCCATGCACCATGGGGAATCTAACACTGGATTTTCCTCCGATAGTATAGCTGGCATTGAAAAATTCTTGTGTGCAGGAAACCGCTGAATATTTACAATGGTAAAGGAATGATCTGTACATGCAATTGACAGGAGAACCACTAGGGGTCATGCACAAGTAAGTCTCATCCAGTTGAACAAGCGATACATTCTGTGATGCCACTGATGACTCTGCCCACTGCAGATACACAAACACATTTGATTTGGCACAGTAACCTTTAACCTGTTGAACAATGAAACCCTTTTTCAACTCTTAACAGCACCACATCCCTTCTTTCACGCAGCACTTGCCAAAAAAAAATTCCCTTAAATGCTGCAGGTAAATAAAGCAGCCTGGAATTTTCTATTGGTGATATTAGCCTGGAAACATTTCAGACATTCAATTGACGTTCTTCAGTCCGCTATTTAAAGAAGGCATTAACTTCCTAATAAACATATATATAAACTGGACTGATCTGATCTCTTCACACATCTTCTCTACTGAGGTGTACTACACTCCTGTCTGCTTCACCTGATGCCTGTGTCTACGTATTTACATTGTGTATTTTATGTTTGCCCTCTGTGTTTTCTTTTCATGTATGGAGTGATCTGTCTGAACTGTACGCAGAACAATACTTTTCACTGTACCTCTGTACATGTGACAATAAACAAATACAATCCAATCCAAAATATGTATATATAGAAATCGTTCAACACTTTCCAAGGAATGTCATCTGAGAGACTATATAATACAGGCAGCAGTGATTTTGAGACTGGAAGTGAGAATGGCTTACAAAACCGTGAAATGTTTTAGGATTAATAGAGTTACTGTGACCCTGTTAAATTATTAGTTTTTCAACTCCCAAAAGGTTAGCAGTGCATTTCTGAAAATATTAATTTGTGAGAATTATCACGACCCCCGTTCAAACGATTTCAGATTTTCATTTTACGTTCACAGTGATACGAACATCTTGCCTCATCCCCCCCCCCCCCCCCCCCCCCCCCGCCCCCCCCCCCCCCCCCCCCCCCCAACATGTACAGCTCTGGTATTATTCCTCAAGCCAAAACAATTATCAATCTCTGGTTGTTCCTACAGTATCTGACAACCCCCACAGTTAAACACCACATTAGTGTGAGAACCCTATCAAACAAATGTCACTGATAGTCATTCTGTTTTGTCGTCATGCATCTAATTTCTGCTTATTCACTATTAAGGCAGCATTGAAAATAATTAGATAGGTAGCTCTTCAGTTGGTGAATTAGAACAAAATTTGTAAAAGTAACAGTCGGGGCTCATTTAGGCTCTTCAGTTGTAGTGCTTGCTACTGCAGGAGTGTGGATCCATTTTGAATCTCTTTAATATTCATGATTCACTAACAAGCCAACCGAAAGTGATAATGCTTTGATGGCAATTTAGGAATGGGGAATGCAAGAGAACTTGATTAACAATATACTAATCATCGCCACCATTGACCTGATTCAAGAATCTTTTAAATTCTCTCGCATTCACATTTCCTATATCGCAGATGATTGCATTGCCTGACTGTGCTTTTAACCTAAAAAAACCCCAATGTGCTCATAACACGAGATCAGACATCTTTTCTGAGAGGGGGAGGGGTGTGCCTGAATATGTCTTGACACCAAATTTGTTAGTATGAACAGAATTACCAGGGGAACTGACCAATCGCATTGCAAGAAAACATAAAGGAGCATATCTTATTTGATCTGTCATAAAGCATGTCAGTTACATAAGAGTGTGGAAGCGATAGTGATTTCAGCATAAGTGTAGCAACTAGACATCTTGAATTTACTATAAGCTGCATTCAGATGCCATCACCAGCAGATCAGCATGATGGAATAAAACATTTAAACTTCCAAGTACTTGAAAGGAAAATCGCTTATTGTCACAAGTAGGCTTCAATGAAGTTACTGTGAAAAGCCCCGAGTCGCCACATTCCGGCGCCTGTTCGGGGAGGCTGTTACGGGAATTGAACCGTGCTGCTGGCCTGCCTTGGTCTGCTTTCAAAGCCAGCGATTTAGCCCTGTGCTAAACAGCCCCATGCAAAATCTCTTATTGTCACAAGTAGGCTTCACATGAAGTTACTGTGAAAAGCCCCGAGTCGCCACATTCCGGTGCCTGTTCGGGGAGGCTGTTACGGGAATTGAACCATGCTGCTGGCCTGCCTTGGTCTGCTTTCAAAGCCAGCGATTTAGCCCTGTGCTAAACAGCCCCTGGCTGTTTGAAAACTTTCCAGTTTTGTGACAATATGCCAGGTAGGTCCTGAAAGTTTGCCTGTTCCTGCCCCACCAAACCTATTTCTACCTTTTATCAACTCCTTTTTTTTCTCCCCCTATCCGGTCTCTTCCTACCGGAATCACTACATGATGCAGTTCATCAATTTCCATTTCCTGGCCCTAACCATTTCCTCTTCACCGTGGACATCCAATCCCCCTACACCTACATCGCCCAGCAGGGCAATCTGAGAGCTCACTGCTTCTTCCTTGATCAGAGGCCCAACCAGTTCCCATTCATCACCCTTCAGCACCTCCACCTGGCGGAACTTGTTCTCACAGTGCACAAACTCTGCATCAAGGGCAGCATGGCAGCACAGTGGTTAGCATAGTTGCTTCATAGCGCCAGGGTCCCAGGTTCGATTCCCGGCTTGGGTCACTGTCTGTGCGGAGGCTGCACGTCCTCCCCGTGAGTGCGTGGGTTTCCTCCGGGTGCTCCGGTTTCCTCCCACAGTCCAAAGATGTGCAGGTGGACTGGCCATGATAAATTGCTCTTAGCGTCCAAAAAAAAAAGGTTAGGTGGGTTTACTTGGTTACGGGGATGGATGGAGGTGTGGGTTTAAGTGGGGTGCTCTTTCCGAGGGCCGGTGCAGACTCGATGGGCCGAATGGCCTCCTTCTGTACTGTAAATTCTATGATTCAATGATCGACTCCATTCACTGGATAGGATTTTCTGGTCTTGTCCGTGGCGAGACCCAGTGCGAGCGTGAATGGAGAATTTGGCATTCCAGCCAAAACTCCAGTCACTTTCAGCAGCACCAAATTAAAGGTGCCGCTGTGCGTACCCGCATGGGCTCTAACTGTGCCAGCCATTTCGTGGGCTGTGTGGAATACCCTTTATTCCAGTCCAACTCGGGTCCCTTCCCACGTCGCTTTTTGTGGCACATTGATGAGTATATTGCTCTTGCCATGAACTGGAAAATTGCATTAACATTCCACCCTTATTGCACCTTCACCTGGTCCATTTCTGACTCTTTAATTCCCTTTCTGGACTTCTCTGTTCCCATTTATGAACATCCTGGTCCATTCCTTAGTGATGCCCAACATTCCTCCCTTTTCCTGCAACGCCTTTCCATGCAAGCACAGGAGATGCAATACCTGCCCTTTCCTCTCATCATCCAAGGCCCCAAACATTCCTCCCAAGTGTGTTAGCAATTTACTTGCACTTCTTTCAATTTAATATACTCACCGTTTGCAATGTGGACATAAAACGCAGAAGACCGATTTTGGGTGACCGATTTTCAGAACCTTTCCATTCAGTCTGAAAGCATGATCATGAGCTTCTTACCTCAAATCTTTCAAATCTCTACCCGTCCTCACTCCAACCTTTCTGTCTTTGATTTGCAACAGTGTTCCAATCAGGTTCAACACAGCTCAAAGAAGAGCACGATATCTTCTGAGTCGGCACTCTACAGCCTGGACTCAACACCGAGTTCAACGACTTCAGATCATAACCTCTGCCGCCATTTTGCTTTATGTTTTATTTTGCTGGTTTGGTCTTGTTTCATTTATTTCTTTATTCCTTCATGTATCTTGCGGAATCTGTTAGGCGGCCTTTCACATCTCATCTGGCCACATCTTTTGTTTCTTTACGATACCCATTACCTCTTTGGCTTTAGTATCATGAAAACCTGCTGTCATGGATAAAGAACTGAAATTCCTCTACCAAACTGCAGAACACCTGAACCACAAAGAATCAACCATTCGTCAGCAGAAGTCAGCAACTGAAATCAACCTGTATCAACTGCAACGCGTCATCATCTACTCCTCGCTACTCAAGGACTGTTCTGCATAACTTCTATTTATATTTACTTGCTTGGACTCAATTCTTATTTCTAATCTGTATGAATGTAGAATATGTGTTTTACCGTTTTTCCTTACCTTTTTAGTTAACTTTGGTGGACCTTTTTAATAAACTTACTCCATCTTAACGCAAGAAAGTCTGGTTAAACTGGCTCCTTTTTAAACATAACTATAGGGTGGGCTGGGAACGACAGAGCCAGCCATTCCCCTCACCCCGGTTTGTACAATTTTGGGGGTATCCCAGCTGGTGGTGACAAATCGAGGGGTCTCGCCTAGGTCACCAACTTTTGGGGAACCTCACCTGGGACTGGTCGTAGCAATACCAATGTTTAAAATAGTCAGTTTAAAATGGTATTGCACTGGGTAATTTCCAAACATGCAAAGACAAAACGCATAAAGTAAGTTCAGTGAAATTTTAATGAATGACAATTTATACCAATTCTACATTGTAGTGTAATAATGATTTTCACTCCATTGATTTCAATAGGATGTAAATTAGACGAGGTTCAACCATGTCCCTGCTGTCACTCTAACAGGGGTTGAAGGCAAAAGTTTACCTACTCCAGTATCCTTTTTATTTCCACAGAATGGCATCCTTATTGCATGTCATATGCTTCTCACTCTGTGCCAGCATGTGCTGTCATTGAAAGCTGCAGAAAGAAAGAAAGGCTTGCATTGATGTAGCACTTTTCACAACCTCAGGATGTTCCAAAGTGCTTTGCTGCTATTTTTGAAGTGCAGTCACCGTGCCAATGTAGAGGGCAAGGGCTGAGAAAATATTACTTTCCCCAGGTCACTTTAAAACGAATAATGTAATTCATGTTAAATAGTTCATTCCGCTCCATTCATTTGCTTTCTGGGATACCTACATCTTTGCAGAATTTATTTTGATTAATTCCCATTGTATCCAATCGGCACAAACTGAACTGAACTAAAACAATAAATAAGCAGAATGCTTGACACTGAACGCAGCAACTTACAAATTCATTTTACTGTTCTTTTTCAGTCGAAGCCAGAGAATTAATTGAAATGTGGCTCGGGACTACATTGAATTAGTACACCGCAGTATTCAAACATTGCTCAGATTGATAGGGTGGAAGCCTTCCTTTCCCTGCAGGCTATACGGATCCTACATAAAATAATGGTGGGGAGTTTCAACCCAGTCACGAAATGGCAAAGATCCATAATACAAAGGTAATTATAATTTGGCATGAATTGGCATTGAAATAGTAATCTCACTCATTCTGGGTTTTAGTGTCAGGTTGAAACAATGAGTTCAGAATTTTCAAGCAGACAATTTGAGAGTGAAGATGTGACCCAGTTTCTCTTTGCAAACCACCATTGAGTCAGCCTGCCATCGAGTTGTGGTTTAACTGATTTTCATAATTATATACAGCAACAAATCTACAAAGGACAGTAGCAGATCATTTTAACTTGAATTGTTCACTTTGCACTTCTTAACCAAAGTCAAAATTTCCCCGCATTGTGGGAGAAAAAAATTGTTGTGCGCCAAATTCAAAGAGATAGGGACAATCAAAGAGAGGAGTCATAATTAATTAGGGCATTCTGCAAACTTATTGGAAAGTCTCAAAAAGCATGTCAGCCAACTGATAAGCACAGCCATAGCTGCATGTGAAAGAATCTCGAGGTGGCAGATAAAATGGTGAGAAGGATAACTCTAAGGAGTCTCTGTGGACAAACGGTGAAGCAGCTTGACATGCAACCGTGCAACCGATCGAGCGCCTATGGAAGTTGAGGTCGTACGTGTCAGCTGGACATTCACCGTGACACCTTAAAGATTGCTTCGTAAGGACAAAGCAACAGGAAGAGACCATTCAACACCTCAAGATTGTCCAACATTCAATTAGATTGTGGCTAATTCATATCTTAACTCCTTGTGCCTGCTTTGGTTCTATAACATTTAATGGCCTTACCTAACAAAAATCGATCGATCTCAGTTTTGACAGTTTCAATTGACACACAGCTTTAATATGTTTTGGGGGGAAAGAGTTCTAATTTCCCCCAACTCTGTGTGTGAAGAATTGCATCCTGATACCATCCCTGAATGGTCTGTGTAATGTTCTCTGCACGCACAGATGGCGAGGTCTTTGTAGCTGAAGTGCTCAGAGAACATACGGTTTTGTAAATGGACAAAACTGTTTATTAATTGTTTCTGTGATGTAAGATTGCAGTTGGATATTATGGCTAAATACAAATAACTATGATTAACTCTTATTAATCACCGTCAACTCAGGAGCTGCTCGATATGCAACTGTGCTCTGTGCTTGATGTCCAGATTCTTTGTCTGTGTGTTGTTCAAGGGATTACATCCCATCACCACGAGGCCTAACTTCTAGTAACCTGCTCCTGCCACCACGCCACCTGTGGTCGGATGCTAGAATCTCAGTCTATGCATACGGCACCTATCCTAACTTACAGTTTGGTTATTAAATAATACACAAATGATATTCTAAATATTATTAGTCTGCTTTTAATTTACTGTAAGCCCCTGTGTTGGACTTTCTTACCAGGGTAAATATTCTCTTTCCATGTACCCTATCAACCCTTTCAATCATTTTAAACACTTCAACTAAATCACCTCCTAATCTCCTACAGTCAAAGGAATGCAAATCTAGTCTATGGAACCTGTTGTCATGACTAAATACTGTTGATCGCACATCTATTAAATTCTGTTTATTGTGCCTTAATTCCAATCCCGGAAGAGCATCCCGATTGCACTGGCAATAATATTTTTTCATCCCACCCTTCTAATTTAAAAAAAAAAATCATTTGTAGGATGTGGGCGTCACTGGTTAGCATTTATTGCCCATCCCTAGTTGCCCTTCAGAAGGTGGTGGCGAGTTGCCTTCTTGAAAGGCTGCACTCCTTGAGGTGTAGGTACACCCACTGTGCTGTTAGGGAGGGAGTTCTAGGATGTTGCCACAGTGATAGTGAAGGAATGGCGATATATTTCCAAGGCAGGGTGGTGAGGGGAACCTCCAGGTGGTGGGGTTCCCAGGTATCTGCTGCTCTTGTCCTTCTAGATTGTAGTGGTCGTGGGTTTGGAAGACGTTGCTTAAGGAACCTTGGTGAGTTACTGTAGTGCATCTTAGATAGGGCTCCTTGATGCCATATTCGGTCAAATGTTGCCCTGATGTCGAGGACAGTCACTCTCACCTCACTCCTGGCATTCAGCTCTTTTGTCCATGTTTGAACCAATGAGGTCAGGAGCTGAGTGACCCTAGCGGAACCCAAATTGAGCATCCGTGAGCAGGTTATTGATGAGTAAGTTTGATAGCACTGTTGGAGACTCCTCCCATTACTTTGCTGATGATGGACAGTAGACTGATATGGCAGTAATTGGTTGGGTTGGATTTGTCCTGTTTCTTGCGTACTGGTCACACCAGGGCAACGTTCCACATTGCCGGATGGGTCCCCTAATTTTTCCAATTCAAGAAAATGTTAGCAATTTTGTCCTATGCGTGCAAAATGCTCAGTTGAGTCTCCCAAATTGCTTTCATATGCAGATAGTGGAGTGAGAAGCCTTTCATGGTGTTAGCCTGGGCTGTATTCCAATATATTACCAGAAGAAAAAAGACTTATGTTAACCTATTACATAAGCCAGATTCCTCATTCTTATGGTTTAAAGTTGCCTCCTTTTCTGCCCCACTACTTCAGACTCATGTCAGCCAATGCAGAATTCTCCAAAAGTGTGCAAATATCTACCAATTCTGTTGTGTACCTACTTGTTTGAGCTATGAGAGGGTTTTCCACATTTATGTTCCATCCCTTTCTGCCAGGAAGCAACTCAGCTCAAGTCCTGTTTCAAATGGAGGCCAGAATCTCGAAGACAATGAAACAGCAGGAGCTAACCAAATTAGGGCCATGTTATCACCCTCCATTGAGATATAACGGAAGTTTGGGTGGAAATTCAACTTTGGTGAGGGAACAAGAATAATTGTTGAAATATGACTGTCCTCTGTATGTTCCACATGATTTTAATACTGCAGCAGGGTAGCATAGTGGTTAGCACAAGTTGCTTCACATCTCCAGGGTCCCAGGTTTGATTCTCGGCTTGGGTCACTGTCTATGCGGAGTCTGCACGTTCTCCCCGTGTCTGCGTGGGTTTCCTCCAGGTGCTCCGGTTTCCTCCCACAGTCCAAAGATGCGCGGGTTAGGTGGATTGGCCGTGCTAAATTGCCCTTAGTGTCCAAAAAGGTTAAGTGAGGGTTACTGGGTTACAGGGATAGGGGAGAGACGTGGGCTTGAGTCGGCTGTTCTTTGTAAGGGCCGGTGCAGACTCGATGGGCTGAATGGCCTCCTTCTGCACTGTAAATTCTATGATTGTGGAAAGCAAAATTGGGTGGGGTAATAACGGGTGTCCAATCTGCTCCAGCTCATTTTGCATCCACAACAAGGTACTTATACATGCTGCCTGAAAATAATAGATGTCTCTAGGTGCTTCACAGGAAGTCTATAAAGCAAAATGTTCAGGATAAAACAGCCCACTTGATTGACACCCGATGCACCACTTTAAACATTCACTCCTTCACCACTGATGCACAGTAGCAGCAGTGAATACCGTGTACTAGATGCACTGCAGCAACTCACCAAGGCTCCTTCGACAGCACCTTCCACACCCATGACCAACCAGAAGGACAAAGGCAGCAGAAATGTGGGAACATCACCTCTGCAGGTTCCCCTGCAAGCCACCAACCTGACTTGGAACTACATCATGGTTTCTTCATTGTTGCTGGGTCAAAATTCTGGAAGTCCTGTCCTAACAGCACTGTGGGTTCAATGAGACCAAAACTGCACACAGTATTCAAGGTGCAGTCCCACCAATATCCTGTATAACTGAAGGATAACATCCTGACTTTCAGGTTCAATTCCTCTCATAATCAAGGATAGCATTCCATTAGCCTTTGTGATTATATGTTGCATCTACATGCCAGCTTTTTGTGACTCTCTCACGAGAACACCTAGATCCCTCTGTACCTCAGCAGAGTAATGCTCTGCTTTTTTATTCTTCCTGCCGAAATGAAAAACTTCATAATTTCCCACATTATTGTCCATCTGCCAGATTTTTGCCCACTTACTCAACCTATTTATATCCATCTGCAAGCTCCACGGGCTGGATTCTCCACTGGTGGGATTCTCCATTGCACTGGCAGCGTACCCTTTCCCAGGGATTTCCTGATGGCGTGGGGTTGCCCACAATGGGAAACCCCATTGGCCAGCTGGCGAGACGGAGAATCCTGCTGCCGGCGGGGGGGGGGGGGGGGGGGGGGACCACACCAAAAGTCTTCTTCCCAACATACGTTCCTACCTATCTTTGTGTCACCTGCAAATTTCGGTACCAGGAAACCACCTGGCAGCGCCCATTGGAAGATGCCTCTGGCAGTGCCAGGGAACAGTGCCCAAGGGGACAATGTGAGGGGGCAGTGTCAGGTGGCAATGCCGGGGACAGTGTCAGGGTACTGATGGGGCATGACCCTCTCCCTATGGGGGCTGTACTTACCTATGAACGCCTGGCGAGTTCAGTTCTCCAGTTCCCCATTTTAAAAAACTTCTTGTAGTTCCCACCAATGTGATATCATGCCAGCAGCTGGGGAATCCTTTCAAGGGGGGGCAGAGGTGGTGGTGATAGAACAGAGGCCCACTAAGTAGATGTAAATGCATGCTTCTGTGGTTCCCGACCTTTCAGAGAATACATCCCTCCTGGCGAAGCATCACAACATCTGCAGTGACATTAGCAGTAAGAGTTTGCGTGGGCATCAGTTCTCCATCTTAGATTGTAGGAGCAACATCCCCAATAAAACCTCTCACCGTGTTTGTACGTGTTTGCAGGGGCTGGTTTAGCACAGTGGGCTAAACAGCTGGCTTGTAATACAGAACAAGGCCAGCAGCGCGGGTTCAATACTTGTACCGGCCTCCCCGAACAGGCACCGGAATGTGGCGACTAGGGGCTTTTCACAGTAACTTCATTGAAGCCTACTTGTGACAACAGGCGATTATTATTATTATTGTAAGGAGCAGCATGGTGGCGCAGAGGCAGCACTGCAGTCTCATGGTGCCGAGGTCCCAGGTTCGATCCTGGCTCTGGGTCACTGTCTGTGTGGAGTTTGCACATTCTCCCCGGGTTCGCCCCCACAACCCAAAGATGTGCAGAGTAGGTGGATTGGCCACACTAAATTGCCCCTTAATTGGAAAAAATGAATTGGGTACTCTAAATTAAAAAAAAAAAATTATTATTATTATAAGAATCCAGAGAGTGGGCACCTTTGAGGGAAACTCAATTTTATAACAAAAAAGAAAACTGGTGACAACGATTGAGGCAAGAAAACGGAATTGTTGAACAAAAGAAAAAAGATTGTCGACAAAATTGGTGGAGACGGTGTGGAGAACAGAGCAGATTCTAGGGACCAGACTCACATACACACAGGTCAGGTGCAGCAGGCCGCTGCGCTGAAGGGTTTTACAACAATAAAATCAACTACAACAGTGAGTAAAGAAGAACGACAGTTCGAAAACCGGCTTACCGATGAAGGAGTAGAGTAAGGGTTGCCGAGACTGAGCATGTGGTGAAGCTAAATGGGCTGCAGGAACAGGGATTCCTCCGACTCTGTTCAGGTCAGAAGACTTCCTTTCAGAATAACATCTGCTCCTGCTCTTTTTCAGAGGTCCATGGATCAGATTCTGAGTGGGCTAATTGAGGTGCAATGTTATCTAGGTGACATTCTGATCACCAGTTCGAGGAACGGAAACATTTGAAAAACCTGGAAGCTACTCTGGAACATCTACAAAACCATAATATCTGAGTTAAAAACGAATAGTGTGAATTTTTCAACACGTCCATTAATTATCTGGGCCACATCATCGATGCAGATGGCTTACATAAGGAGCCGAAGAAGATGACAGCAATCTTAGAAGCATCACGTCCTCAAAACATGACACAACTCCAGTCATTCGTAGGATTGTTATGGTGAACTTGCGCCAAATTTTGCAACACGATTGAAGCCTTTACACACTTTCTTATGTGCCAAACAGGTATGGCACTGGTCAGAAGAATGGGAAAGTGCATACAATGAGGTAAAATATGTCTTACGTAAGTCAGAGCTGTTCATTCTCAATCCCAAACTGAGGTTATAACTTGCTCGCGATGTATCACCCAATGGGGTTGGTGCAGTTATCGTGCACATGACCTTCAAGAGAGGAGCAACCAATAGCATTTGCTTCATGGACTCTTCCTAGCTCTGCAAAAACTACGCTCAGCTATAAAAAGAGGCTTTGACCATAATTTCCGGGGTAAGAATGTTCCACCACAACCTGTATGGATGTCATTTTATTCTTTGATGGATCATCAACCTTTGACGATAATCTTTGGGCCGTATAAAAATGTTTCTTCTTTGTCAGATAGTAGGTTACAAAGATGATCTTTGATATTGTTGCCGCAAATATATGACATCCACAAGCCAGAGCAACAAGCGAACGCTGATGCTTTGTCAAGATTGTCATGACAAGTTAAACAAGAACCTGAAGAATATTTTGTCAACATACTGTATTTATCACTCATGATAACATACTGTATTTGTCACGCCTGTTTGGGTACACAGGGAGAATTCAGAATGTCCAACTCATGCAGCAGCACGTCTTTCGGGACATTACATCCGTGGGAATGGTCGACATAGCCATGGCAGGTCCATGGCTGGTCCATTGGAGGGTCACATGTTCCTGGTGATTGCGGATGCACACTGGAAACGGCCAGAAATCGTTATCATGAAATCCACGATGACTGAACAAATGATTGAGAAGCGAGACAAAATAATTGCAAGATTTGGTACACCAGAGCAGGTCAGTTAGTCAGTTCACTTCGAAGGAATTTGAGGTCTAATTAAGAGGGAACCGTATACAGCCCATAAAGTCAGCTCCGTAGCATGCTGCAATAAATGGGTTAGCCGAGGGTTTCATTCAATCATTGAACCATTCCATCAAGGCATTGAAGGACCAAAGTATATTGGCAAGAAGAGTAAACAAACTCTTAAGATCTTATCAGCACATCACATATACAACAACAGAGTTCACCAGCAATGTTGCTGTTCAGGAGGAAACTGTGAACACAGTTTGATTTGTTACTACCACCTGATCCTTCAGAGGTTGTCAAATGAGAACAACAAGCACAGATTGCTAAGAGGGAGCAAAACTATAAAAGGTGAGTATTCACTCAGGGAGAGCAAGTACTAGCTAGAAGCTGCATCACAAGTGAGAACTGGGTATCTGCTGTGCTCCTAGTAAGGGCAGGTCCAATATCATACTCTGTTTAGATGGATGAGGAAAGAGTTTGGTGACGTCATGTTGACTGGCTTCATGAAGCGAAATCGCGGAAACCTCTCAAGGTGTAATTCCCTTGGAAAATGTAGACAGTGACAATTCTGAACAGTGGCCAGACACAGAGACAAGTTGAGATTTTGTTTCTGAGGACTTCCCACTATCTGAAGAGATGGACACTGGAGTAACTTCCCAGGAAGTACCACCTCCTGAAGGTAAAGAGGACACTTCCAAGATCTCGAGTCGGCAAGTTCCAGAATGTCAAGTACAACCTAAAAGGAATAGATTTCCACCTGAGAGACTGTCTTATTGAGTAGTATATATATACATACATATATGTAAAAATAATGCATAAGTGACTCAGTTGTAAACGATTTCAGCAGTGAGTGTTTGCGTGGGCCTCATTCTCCATCACAGATTGTACGAGCAACATCCCTAATCAAACCTCAAGAACCTAGAGTGTGGGCACCTCCACACATTTTCTCTTTGCGGCAAACTCAAAGGTCTCACGGAACCCCATTACATTATTGGCAGGGGTGGGGTGGTGGACAGCCTTATTGGGAAGTCCTGCTGGTGTAAAAGCTGCTTTTGGATTCTCCCTAGATCCCCCGGCCCCTCAGCTATTCCCATCTGCCAAATAGGGTCGGAAAACCCGCCCCTCTCCTCTATTTAAATATTGAAACTCTGCTTCAACTTTACAGCACCAATTTTGACTTTCTGACACCACGCCAGCGACCTATTGGTCTTTACCGATTGTTATGTTTCTTTAGGTTCGACCTTCACAACTTCAGGAAGGACAAATTACTTTGCCGATATACTTTAGACGTGCTTTAGAAAATGTAGGCACTATTATATGAAGGGAAATAGACAATAAACCAGGGGCTGGTTTAGCACACTGGGCTAAATCGCTGGCTTTTAAAGCAGACCAAGGCAGGCCAGCAGCACGGTTCAATTCCAGTACCAGCCGCCCTGAACAGGTGCTGGAATGTGGCGACTAGGGGCTTTTCACAGTAACTTCATTGAAGCCTATTTGTGACAATAAGTGATTTTCATTTCATATTTCATTTCATTTCAATTGTAATTATACTGAAACACGATCTGAAAAACATTCCACTATTCAGTGAAAATAGGGTATTGTGCCTTGGTTTAGGAACCAATCCCCAATTTATAACATTGCTCCGATGGGAAAACTGGTTCTGGTTTATGATATTTCAATTTACAATGCTGTCTTTGACAACCAATTGTGTCATAAGTCCAAGGACTGCCTGTATTGGCTGGCACACATAAATGAGTGTTTATCAGAGAATCGTGGAATCCCAACAGTGCGGCGTGGTAGCACAGACAGTGACATGGTCGCACAATGGCTAGCACTGGTGCTTCACATCGCAAGGATCCCAGGTTCGATTCCCGGTTTGGGTCACTGACTGTGCAGAGTCTGCACGTTCTCCCTGTGGCTGAGTGGGTTGCCTCCGGGTGCTCCGGTTTCCTCCCACAAGTCCCAAAAGATGTGCTGCTAGGTGAATTGGACATTCTGAATTCTCCCTCTATGTACCCGAACAGGCGGTGGAATGTGGCGACTAGGGGCTTTTCACAGTAACTTCTTTGCAGTGTTAATATAAGCCTACATGTGACAACAAAGATTATTATTATAAGGAGGACATTTGGCCAATTGAGTCTGCATCGACCCTCCAAACAAGCACCATACTTAGGCTAAATCCCCCACCCAATCACCGTAACTTTGGACACGAAGGGTAATTTAGCATGGCTAATCCACCTAACCTGCACATCTTTGGACTGTGGGAGGAAACCGGAGAACCCGGAGGAAACCCACGCAGACACGGGGAGAAAGTGCAAACTCCACACAGACAGTGGCCCGAGGTCGGAATCGAACCAGGGGCTGTGAGGCAGCAGTGCTAACCACTGTGCCACCTTGGCGCCATTCCATGAAACAAAGTGTGCTGTCTTATAACATGTTCAATAAAGTTTGACGCTCTCAGGATTTTTGAAGACGCCCTGGTTTTAGTGTGGGAAGTTTTTTCTGTCCTGTTTACTTGGTTGTCTTGGGGTTTTTCCACATTTCCAGTCTGTGGCTTCCCATTCTGCAGCCTGTCTCTTCATTCTTCAGCAGGTCCACCAGCCAGTCAGTTGTGGTTTTGAAACCAGCCTGGCCGAAATCTTAAGAGTCATCGAATCTTTGACCTGTGAAGTATTAAGAGGACAGAATTAATTTTTGCAAAGTTTAGATCTAAGGTACTTCTTATTTCTTCATCGAGATGAAATTCTGAAGCTGTAGTCCAGAAATGACTGTGATCTTAACGGCCCGTAACTTACGAGTGTCGCTGGAAAGCCAAGGCCCGCTGATACAGGAAGGCAAAAGTGCGCACTTACATGCACTCAGAAATCGCGGCGAGCCTTCCTGTTCCAGCGGCAGTCTCCGGCCTCCAGTGCGACAGTCTGCGCAGATTCCCGCCTTGTGACAGAGCAGCTACAACGGGAACGCCCATTAAGGGCAGGCATTTAAACTGCAGGTTTATATTGAAGACAACAGGCAACACGTTTTACAAGTGTTTTAAAGGTATGTAGAAGTTTTTTTTTGAACAGTTTCTTTTTTGTCCTTTCTTTTCTACAGGCCTTGCTGTTGCTATTGGTTCTTTTGAAGTATTTTAAAAACACGTTTTGTGGAAGGTGTTTATTTATAAGTGAACAGGGATTTTCTTATTTGTCTGAAATCTGTGAAAATATTTAAATCTGCACTATATTATTATGTAACTTTACGTGTGGCAGGTTTAAAAGTGTTTGTATGTGGACGGCACGGTGGCGCAGTGCTCATTCACGGCGCCGAGGGCCCGGGTTCGATCCCAGACCCGGGTCACTGTCTGTGTGGAGTTTGCTCGTACTTCCCATGTCTGCGAGGGTCTCACCCCTACAAGCCAAATATGTGCAAGGTAAATTTCCCCTTAATTGAGAAAAAAAGAATTGGGTACTTTAAATTTAAAAAAAAACATTTGTGTGTTATAATTTAGATTATGGTCATAAGATTTTAACAGAGCCCCAGGGCCTTTTACTGTCACGTCCTTGTAACATCTGGTATTTTTTGATTTGTGTTTACAGAATCACTACAGTGCAGCAGAAAGCCATTCGGCCCATCGAGTCTGCACTGACTTTCCGGAAAAGTACCCTATCCACGCCTCCACATTATCCATTTAACTCCACCTAACCCTTGGACACTAAAGGCACAATTTAGCAAGGCCATTCCACCTAAGCTGCACATCGTTGGACTGTGGGAGGAAACCGAAGTGCCCGGAGGAGACCCATGCAGACACGGGGAGAATGTGCAAACACCACTCAGTTGCCCAAGGTCCGAATATAACACGGATCCCTGGTGTTGTGAGGCAACAGTGCTACCCAGTGTGCCACCGTGTTACCCATATTATCGACCCATAACTCCCTTCAAGTATATGACTTAAGTCGCAGGACCACCGCACCTGTACCACGCGACGACCCGGAAGTGCGAACGCACAGGCATGCGTGTTAGAAATGCTTTCTTTGACAGCTTGAATTCGTGCGCTGGACCTGCTGAATTAAAAATCCAGGGACAGCGCTACTTTGGTCGACTTGCCCTGATGGTCGATAAGTTTTTAAACCCTTTTATTTGTACTTGTTTTTCTCGTTCCAGGATCACTGAGCAGTAGACATCGGAGAGCATTTATTCGGTCGGGTAATGTTTTTTATTACTTATGTTTAGCATTTAGAAATATGTTTAACGTGCAAATAACGTGAAAGGAAGATATATTTTTTAAAAATTTTAACTTTGGTTTGTCATGAGGCTGTTAATTCCATTAAAAATGTACTTTAATGTATAAAGTAAGTTTGGAATCACGCAAAGTGAAAAAAATATTTTTTTAAACTTTGGGTTGCCATAAGGATGTTAATTCCATTAATAGAATGCGGTGATCACTCGCTAACGTGTATGATTATCCTCCTGAGATACTCTGTGTTAATGTGGGTTCTGTAGGTCCATGCATGGCTGATAAGCCCAATGCTAGAGCCTCATCTTCAATCATTCACTTAGGAGTTTCCAAAAGGTCGCATCGGTCCTTGGGCGCTAATTTGTGGGTATTCCTTTTTCAGGTTCCTTTTGCCGTCGGGTGCTCTCGAAGAATTATGTCCCTTCAGATAGGAGGTTCATCCAAGTCGGTCCCTTCTGAGCAAGGGTCTCCCAGGCCTTGGCGTCTTATGTTCCATTTCTTGAGGTTAGCCTTCAGGGTGTCTTTGGAAAGCTTCAATTGTGCTCCTCTTATTCGGGATCCTTCCTTGTGCTGGGTGAAGAGGATTTGCTTTGCCAGTCGGAACTCTGACATCCTAAGGATATCGGCGGCCCAGCAGAGTTGGGTTTGGGTGATTATGTATCCTCGATACTAGTGCTACTGATTCCTTCCAGGATACTAATGTTCGCACGCCTATCCTACCAGCTGATTCAGAGCTAAAGTACATTTGGATTTCACAATGCATTTTTAGTTGCGCTGTTTAATATTCTCCATGATGTAATGTTCATGCTGACAAGCCTCAGTGATTACTTCAAATGCTTTAACAAAGTTTAATGCCTCAGTTGACGTATACAACCCTCCAGTAAGCTAATGTGAACTATCTCTCTAACAGGTACTGCAGAATCCTGTGCAGATTCAAAATCTGTAGTCATGCTTCACCACACTGGGGCATCACACTTATAGCTTGTCTTCTTAAAATCCTTGAACTTCTTTTGGCGCCTCGACGTAGGCAAGGGATCATGAGAGAAGAGTCAGGCTACATTTCCGCCTGGCGAGGAAGCAAATTAATTACCCACTCTTAAGAGTGTCCAGGCAAAGGACATCCTGAAATCATGTCAGAGGAGATGTGTGCCAGGATACTGCGCTTCAGCACCTGCTGCTTTCGGATTTTGAGCTTGTAAAATTAACAATTGACGTGCCTACATCCTCTCTCCTTCCTCCCTCTCTCCCCTTCTGCCTCTCTCCCCTTCCTACCTCTCTCTCCTTCCCTCTCTCTGTCCCTGGATTTTTAATGCAGCAGGATCAGTGCAGCAATGGAAGGAAAGCAGGTGAAAAAAACCACACCGGGTGTTTAACCGTGGAACATGGCCTGCTTCCAGCACGCATGCCCATGCGTCTACACTTCCGGCTGGACGTTCCGTGAATGTGCAGCGGACAATCGACTGAAGTCCGAAAACGGACAGGAAGTTACGGGTCAATATGTCCATATGACATTCCTGTGTCCGTTATGTTAACAGAAGCATCAATCTGCTTATTTTAAATGCCTCCATTAAAATAACAGGCAAATGAACGTCATGCAATTGTACTAAGTGTTCACTTGCTAATATCGCAAATAGTAATTCTTTGGTTTGCATCTGCTGATATTTAATGGACACATTTCCCTTGATAAACTAAAACTGTGCTATCAGCATACATGTGAATTCGGCTGGTTGCACACAGACAGAGAGCCATTAATATAGACAAGGAAAGTAAAAGGTCCCAGTATTGAGCCCTGGGGATACATACATCCACATCCAACGGCCTCGACATTGTCTGATATATAGACACCAATTGAGATCGGTCCATTAAGTAAGATTCGAATTGGCGAAGTGTTGCAACTGTTAAAATTTAACTTGACTAGTTTATTGAGAAGAATGGCATGAGTTCTGGATGCTGAAAAAAAAACCTTGAAAGCAATTTAATTACGAGTGTCATATGGCCTTTTTAAGACAGAGAAATGGGCAGGTTCAGGCAGTATGTTACCAAGGTCTCTGTGTAACATTTCACCAGAATGAAATCATATTGTTAAAGGTGGCTGTTCCTCTTCACAAAACCTGTAAATTATCTGGAAATGACAAAGCTGTATTTAAACTTGGAGGAGAGGAAATTGTACCTTGCGAGCCCCGGATCCGTATTTCTGCTCGACAAGTAACCCACAAGTTTGAGCATTTAACCTGCATTCTTCTCCAAGTGAGGCAAATCTCGACATGACTAATCAGTAGTAACCATTTGCACTCTGTCATCCTTTTTTTTACAGGGATATTTCATGTATGGAAAACAACTCTCCGGAGATGTCATGATTTTCTGTCCCTTCAAAAGGCTTTCCTGTTCAATTTGTTTTCCAGTCCTTCATTTGAAGCCGCACCTCCATCTTGTGGAAGTGACTTTTTGTCCCAATATGTTATACTCACAATTATTTAAACCTGCATTTATGCTTTGCATTGGGCCCTTATGTTGGCTGTTTTCCGCTGTTTTATGCTGCTGTCCCCAATTCCCATCTCTTGCAAAGTCCCGATACACCGTCAGCAATGACATGATTTGGTCACAGTATCAGCAATAAAGTGAACGATCCAGACTTGTTTCTCAATCGTGTGTTAGACACTGATTCAATGGTAGCCTTCAAGAGGGAACTGGATAATACTCGAAGGGGAAACAATTCCAAGGATATGGGGAAAGAGCCAGGGAGTGAGACTAACTGGATTTCTCTTGAAAAGAGTCAGGTCAATGGGATGAATGAATAGTCTCCTACCGTGCTATGGAATGCCGTGATTAAATGAACTTATTTTTAAATAACCTTTAAGTTGGAAAAATATTATAAGCTGCCTCAGGGAGCTGTGGGGAATAAAGAAGTTGCGATTTTTTAGGCTGTAGTTAAATTAAAGAGGCAAACATTTTAAAGAAAGTTAATCGCATGGAAGGCAAGTTTATGTGTGCAATAAATTATGTTTTCGCAGCAGAGGGGAAGTCCGTTAGCTCAGATGAATGGCCAGCTGGTTCGTGGTGCAGAACAGTGTCAACAGCATGGGTTCAATTCCCGTACCAGCTAAGGTTACCTTCTCAACCTTGCCCCTTGTCTGAGGTGTGATGACCCTCAGGCTAAATCGCCACCAGTCAGCTCTCAAACGAGGGGCAGCCTATGGTCCTCTGGAACTGTGGCAACAATTACATTCAAAACCGAGATTATGATCAGAGGAAATTTTCTGGAATAAAATTGACTGAATTTAGGACGATTTTCTGATGTTGGCTTAGGTTTGAAGTCCTCACAGGGCATCACGGTGGCAGAGTGGTTAGCACTCCTGCCTCACGGCGCTGAGGACCCGGGTTCAAACCCGGCCCCAGTTCATTGTGCGTGTGGAGTTTGCACATTCTCCCGGTGGCTGTGTGAGTCTCGCCCCCACAACCCAAAAAGATACATAGGGTAGGTGAATTGGCCAGGCTAAATTTCCCCTTGATTGGAAAAAAAGGAATTGAGTACTCTAAATTTATTTTTAAAATGTTTTGAAGTCCTTACTTTGTGACTATTCCTGTCAGATTCTTTCAATTTTGAATCAATCTTTCAATGAAGCTGATCAGTGAGTTTACTCTGTATTGTCATTCGGCTCGTGGGAACTTGAGGTCCTGCCAATTTGTGCAACAGTATATTTTTCCTAATATTTAGTCCAGACGAGAAATGGCCTTCATAAAATTATAGGTCACCACCTGCTATGTCTTCTAGTTCCTATAAGTTTGACATAATCACACGTTTAGACTCAAAATGGTGGAGCTTCATTGAGTTGTACTTCACACAGCTCTCCATATGGTTGATGGTCTGATATGTTGTCAATTGGCACCTGAATGCAGTGCAGCAGTGAATGTGGCACCCCGGATGCACATTCACATGACAATTTGTTCCTATTTCTTTATGAGCAATATAGCACTGCCATCTTATTATTCATTCAAAAATACACAACAGAAACTAATATTAACTCCGCTTAAATTTCAAAGCATAAGGGTGTCACTCACAGCAGCACCGCTTCACGGGAATGTGAGTGCCTTTGCCTAAATTGCCAATCAGCGTCTGATTAACAAAAGTCTGCAGGACTCAAATTTTTCTCTGTAATCTTCGTTTGTTCCAATAAATTTTGATGTAAGCCTTCTCATTATAATATCTTATGAGGATGTAATTTTATGGTTAAAAGAAAATTGGGCTAAATTGGAGTCTGAGAATTGAATAGGTGTCAAGTAAAGGTCAGTGGTCAATCGGGAAATCAAAGTCAGTGTCCTCCCCAGCCCCATTATTTTACAGTGCAGAAGGAGGCCATTCAGCACATCGAGTCTGCACCGGCCCTTGGAACGAGCCCCCTACCTAAGCCCATACCTCCACCCTATCCCTACACCTCCACCCTATCCCCGTAACCCCATCTAACCTTTTTTGGACACTAAGGGCAATTTATCATGGCCAATCCACCTAACCTGCACTTCTTTGGACTGTGGGAGGAAACCGGAGCACCCGGAGGAAAGCCATGCAAACACGGGGAGAACGTGCAGACGCCGCACAGTCAGTGATCCAAGCCGGGAATCGAACCTGGGACCCTGGAGCTGTGAATCAACTGTGCTAACCACTATGCTACCATGCTGCCCTCACTTTCTGAAAGCTAGTCAGGGTGAGCTATTGGTGATCAGGTTGACTACCTGGTTGTCTGATTGGTGAACATTCGGTCATCGGTATATAGGAACAGGTGTGGGCCATTTAGCTCCTCAAACCTGTTCCACCATTCAGCTCGATCCTGCCTGGTCTACCATGTTAAGTCCAGGGGATTTTGCGGAGAGCAGGTGTAGGTTAGACTATAGGCTGAAGTGAGCACACTATTCATTTTGAGTCTGAGGAAATAGTTCCCACTGTGTTCCATGATGCTGCTACAGGCCTCCATTGAGGATGTACCACTGAAGCATCCTCGCAGGTCCTGACAGTTTCCACCCCCCCATTACATTGAGGACTCTGTCCCTGCAATTTTAAATGGGCTCTCTGCATTGGGTTCCTAGGGAAGCCAAGCGATCCACTGCTCAATGCTCTGCCTGGAATACTGCATACCCTAGAATTTGAGGCCCTAGGGTATGTGCCCACAAGCCAAAAGAAGATGATTGGAAGGAGAATTCCTTTCAGTCTATCAGGTATCATCTGCTGGAATTGTACTTGTGAGAAATAAAAAGACCTCAATTGGTCCAATTGATGCTGTGTTAGATTTAACTGGCTTTCCAGTGCTCAATAGAAAACTTGGAAAACAGGGGCAGGAGTAGGCAATTCGGTAGGATGGTATCCCCATCAAGCGTGCTCCACTGTTCATTGCGATCATTGCTGATACTCTATCTCAATGCATATTCCGACATGCTTACCATAACCCTTGACACCTTTGGTGTCTAGAAATCTATCTATTTCTTTCTTAAAAACATTCTTTCTCTTGACCTCCACAGTCTTATGTGGTAGAGAAATCCCCAGGTTCACCACCCTCTGAGTGACAAAATGTCTCTTCATTTGAGTTTAAATGGCACACCATGTATGCTGAAACTATAACCCTTTGATTAGCCAGGGGAAACATCATCCCTGAATCCAGTCTGTCTAGCACTGTGAAAATCTTATACATTTCAATGGGATCCCTTCCCCGTTGCAGTGATACCATGGTTGTGTTGTAATTCACCGACTGACCACTAGGAGTCTCACTAGAATATAAGTGAATGTTAAAATCAGCTGATCCCTCAGAAGACAAAGAGAGCGTATGCTTGTGCATGAGTTTACTGTTTTTCATCGGTTCCCTAGTATATAGTTTACAACACTTAATGTTAATGAATCGTTTATAGCTTTAACTACAAGTGTTCTTGTAAAAAATAAGGCCATCTGACAAGAACATTACACCATTGTTCTGAACTCCAGTGAAAACTGACCTAGCTGCCCCAACCTCTCCTCATTTGACAATCCTGCCATCCCAGGATTTAGTCTGGTGAAACTTTACTGCACTCCCTCTATGGCAAGTATATTTTTTCTCAGATAAGGAGATCAAAACAACTGTACACAGTACTTCAGGTGTGGTTTCACCAAGGTCCTGTACAGCTCCGGTGACACAACTTTGTTCCTATACACAAATCCTCTTGCAATGAAGGCCAACATACCATTTGAAATCCTAACTGCTTTCTGCATCTGCGTGCTTGCTTTCAATAACTGATGTCCAAGGTCACCCTTTGTACATCAACATTTCCCAATCTATCACGATTTAAATAATACTCTGTCATTCTGTTTTTCCTACCAAAGTGGATAGCTTCACTCTTATCCACGTTATATATGTGTCATATATTTCCAAATCCGCGACCACTACAGTCTAGAAGGACAAGGGTAGCAGACACCTGGGAACACCACCACCTGGATGTTCTCCTCCAAGTCACTCACCATCCTGACTTGGAAATATATCGCAGTTCCTTCAACTGTCGCTGGGTCAAAATCCTGGAACTCCCTCCCTAATAATACATGGATTGTAGCGGTTCAAGAAACCAACTCACACCACCTTCTCAAGGGCAATTAGGGATGGGCAACAAACGCTGGCCTAGCCCACATCCCGTAAAAATGAATTTAAAAAAAGCTAATTTAACTCGACTAAATCACAGTGAAGCCTCTTTAATTCCTTATCACCACTCAGAATTCCACCTAGTTTTGTCTCATCGGCAACCTTAGAAATATTACATTTGATTGTCTCACCCAAACATTTGATACACATTGTGAATAACTGGGGCGTAAGCACTGATACCTGCAGGACCCCATCATCACCTTCCACTCAAAGAAAAATACCCATTTATTTCTACTCTCTGTTTCCTGTCTGCTAACCAATCTTTATTCCATGCCCAATCAATATATTACCCCAATGCCATGCACTTTAATTGTGCATGCTAGCGAATTGTATGGGACTTTATCAAAAACTTTCTGAAAATACAAATGCACCACATCCACAGGTTCCCCTTTTTCTATTCCATTTGATACTTCCTCAAATAACTCCAGTAAGTTTAGCAAACGCATTTCCCCTTTTGTAAATCACTTTGTCTAATCATGCTGATATTTTCTAAGTTATCACATCCTTTATAGAATCATACAATTTACAGTGCAGAAGGAGGCCATTCGGCCCATCGGGTCTGCACCAGCTCTTGAAAAGAGCACTCACTTAAGCCCACACCTCCACCCCATCTTCGGAACCCAGTAATCCATCCTAACCTAAGGGTAATTTGTCGCGGCCAACTCACCCCTCATGCCTCCGTAGTTTGCTTTGTTTAGAGTTAGGACCCTAGTTTCGAATTGGACTATTTCACTCTCCACCTGAATGAAGAATTTTGTCATGTTATGTTCTCGCTTCCCTAAAAGACCATACCCACAATAAGATCATTAATTAACCTCTTGTCCTTGCACAATACTAAATCTAAGATAGCCTGTTCCCTAGTTGCTCCCTCACCATACTTGTCCAAAAAAACATCCTGTGAACACCACAATATTATTACTGATGTGGTCTGCCCAGTCTAGATGTAGATTAAAGTCACCCATGACTAACTGTAGCACCCTCGTTACATGAATCTCTAGTTTCCTCTTTAAATCGGTCTACCTCGCCACTACAGTTTGGAGGCCGAGAGGCAAATCCCACTAATTGTTTTGACCCCCTGTTGCTTCCTAGCTCCACCCAGACTGATTCGAAATTCAGATGTTCTGAGCCAATATCCTCTCTCGAATATTGCACTGATTTAATCCTTTACTAAAAATGCCACCCCACCTCCTTTTTCTTTTTGCCTGTCCTTCAGAAATATCGAGTACCCTCGGATATTCAGTTCTCAGCCTTGGTTATCCTGCAGTTATGTCATATCGTACCTGTTTACAACTGCTTGCACTGTTAATTGATCAACTATATCGTGAATGCTCCTTGCATTCAGTTACTCTGAGCGGGATTCTCCGTCCTAAAACAGCTGGAATTCGTTCCCCGATGGGATGGAGAATCGGGCGTTGGGGTAACTCGGGATCCGCTACAAGCACAGACCGCTACTAGAAAGTTATGAATGGCTTACAGCTATTGGATCTGTGGGAACCAGGCGCAGGTCACAGCTGCTCTCCTTCCAGGAAAGGACATGTGGAGCTTCAAAGTAAGTGTTACAGCTGTAATTCTTCTCCCTGCCCCTGTCTGGACTGCTCTCCAGCTTCCAGACAAGGGTCTGAGGGAGGGTCCTTTTAGGCCGGGAGTCCCTGTGGGAGATCCCCGTATTACAGGGGTCCTTGTGGGTTTCCTCTATTACAGGAGGGGGGGGGGGGAGTCTCCTTATTACTGGGGTCGCTGTGAGGGGTATCCCTACCACAGGGGTCCATGTGAGGGGGTCCCCCTGTTACAGGGGTTCCTGTAGGGGGACTCCCTATCACAGGGAACCCTGGGGAGGCCTCCCTATCACAGGGATCCCTGTGGGGTGGGTGCCATAGTGCAGGGGTCCCTATGGGAGGTCTCCCTATTACAGGGGTCTCTGGGGGGTGGGGGGCATCCAGGCAATCAAGGGGTGGTGTGCTGCTGTGCTGTACAGTGCGGGAGGGGGGAAGGGCCAATTTTCGGTGAGCGGGAAGTGGGGGGGGGGGGGGGCGGGGTGAGGTGGCCAGCCACAGGACCTCACTATCGGGCCGCCCGTTGATGATGGTGGCCCAATCGCGGGATTACCTAGGAATCCCTCGTATTCCATGCCATGCATATATTTACATGGCATGGAATATGGAATTGCATCCCGCTTTACAATCCCCTGCCTTCTGCTTTCACTTTCTACTTTTCTGTCTTTTATTTCTATCTTTTTAAAATCTTTTTAGTGTTTCCCCGCTCAGGTTCAGATTCCTCTGCCACCCTTCAACATGGTAACAGCCCCTGTACGGATATTGGCCCCAGTCCTGCTGGTACCATCCACCTTGTACAGATCCCACCTTCCCCAGAATTGCTCCCAATGTCTCAGGAATTGAAAGCCTTCCCTCCCACTCCATCTCTCCAGGCACACATTCATCTAGTTCATTCTCCTATCCCTGACCTCTCTAGCACGTAGCATTGGGATCAATCATCATATTATTACCTTCAATGATTGCTTTTTAATTTATTTCTTCGCTCCCCATATTGTGCTTGCAGAACCTCATCCCCCTTTTTACCTATGTGTTGGTACCGACATGAATTATGAAAACTGGCTGTTCATCCTATCCCTTTTGAATATCCTGCAACTGCTCAGTGACATTTGTAACCTGGCACCAGGGAGGCAACATACCTCCTGGTATGATGCCTGTGGCTGCCGAAACGTCTATATGTTCAGCTTACAATAGAATATCCTATCACAATTGCTCTTGCACTCTTTTTTTCTCCCTCCATTGCTTAACTAAGCCACTCATGCTGCCACAGACTTGGCTCTTGACGCATTCCCCTGAAAAACCACCTCTCCCAGCAGTAACCAGAACGGAAAATCAATCAGCGAGGCAGATTCTACTCAGGGAACCTCTCTACTATCAGCCTAGTGATTTTATCCTGCCTGGCAGCCACCCATTCCCTTTCTGCCCGTTCAGCCTTTACCTGCGGTTTGACCAGCTGACTGTACATGCTATCCACAAAGATCTCAACCTTCTGAATGCTCCGCAGTGACTCCAGCTGCTGCTCCAGGTCTAAAATGCAGACTTTGAGTAGCTCCAGCTGGATACATTTCCTTTACACGTAGTCACTGGACATGACCCTGACTTCCCACATTGCACAGGAGGAACATTCCACATGGCCAAGCTACCCTGCAATAACTTATTGTTAAATTAATCCCTTTATATGTACTTCCCCTTGTTTAAAGAATGTTAAATATTCTAGGGAAATTACTTTACATCTTAGATTCTAAACATTATTTCATCTAAAGTAAAGAATAATTTTTACTTTGAAGACTGTACAGTAGAAATACTCACTCAATCTTACTTATCAAGACTGCCGCTCGGCTTGCACTGGTTTCCAATCTCACTCGATGAACCTATATTTCCCCTTTAACATCACTTTTGGATGCTTTCAAAAATCAACCCTCTTGTGATTTATTTTTATCTTTATCCATCCGATCATCTGGTGCTGCTGACTGCCTGGTTCAGTGTGCTCCTCTTGTACTCATCTCTAGGTATTACTGACTGCCTATTTCAGGGACCTGCTCTCACACTCTCCTCGAGGTGCTGTTGACTGCCAGTCCCAGGTTCCTCCTCTCATCCTCCAAGTCACAGCTGACTATCTGGCTCAGGGCCCTCCTCTCGCACGCTCCTCTAGGTGCTGTTGATTGCCTGCCCCAGGGTCTTCCTCTCACCCTCCAGGTCTCAGCTGACTGTTTGCCTCAGGGTCCTCCTCTTGCCTGCTCCTCTCATGTGCACATTGGACATTTTAACTGAAAAGCATAAGAAGAGTTATCAATCCAAACTGAGCAATCTTTCGATTTGGGTGCTACAACCACATTGTAAAAACAACCCATTTAAAGTGTGCTAAAAAAAAGCATAGTCCAGATCAACATTCCAGATATCTTATGTATTCTAGCACCAGCACCACAGAACTACTCACCCGGGAGGAAATAGTTAATGAATCAGATAGGTTTTCACTCAATGAAACAGAGTACCAGTAATCATAAGGACCTGAAAGTGGAAGGTGGTAGGGGGTGGGGTGCGGGAAAGATGTGCTTGTCCACAGAGGGTGAATAAATGCTTGCCCTCAGTTGAGGAGTCAAAGAAAGTAAACCTTCAAAGTACACTCTTCAAGAGAACAACGATCAGGAGTGCAAATTTCATGTTGTTACAAAGTGCAAATAGTTCCATGCATAAAGTTGAAATGATAGATAAGTGGGAAGCCTCCACTGCATGCATCTGCAACACAATGCAGAACGCTTGTCATGATTTGTCAGAAACTGCAGAATTTAACAGTGCAGGAGATCATGTCAAGAAGGGCTTTCCAAGGGCATTCGCAACTTCTGGAAGTAGGTTCCAAGGACACTGGTAACTTTTGGGATGGTAGCTTCTATTGCCTGTACAGATGCTTTAACATAGCACTTTTTCAGGACTTTCATGACTGAATGAAGTCAATTTGGTTTATTCTCATATTGTCCAGTAACACCGTGAGCCTGTGCCCAGCACCAGTGTATAACATGGAGTAGTCCATGTCCAAATGCAGCAACACCTGGACAATATCCAGGCTTGGGCTGACAAGTTGCAAGTTACATTCGTGCCACACACAAGTGTCAGGCAATGACTATCCCCTACAAGAGAGGATCTAACCATCGCCCCTTAACATTCAATGGATCTCCATCACTGAATCCTCCACAGTCAACATCCTGGGGATTACCATTGATCAGAAACTGAGCTGGACTAGCCACATTAGTACTGTGGCTACCAGGGCAGGTCAAAAGCTAGGAATCCTACAGCGGATAACTCACCTCCTGGCCCACCAAAGCCTGTCCATCATCTACAAGGCACAGGTCAGGAGTGTATTGGAATACTCTCTATTTGCCTGTATGAATGCAGCTCCAAAAACACTCAAGAAGCTTGACACCATCCAGGACAAAGCAGCCCGCTTGATTGCTCCTGTTCCACAAACATTCAAACCCTCCACCACCAACGACCAGTGGCAGCCTTGTGCACCATCTACAAGATGCACTGCAGTAACTCACCAAGGTTCCTTAGACAGCACTTTCCAAACCCACGACCACTACCTTCTAGAAGGACAAGAGCAACAGATACCTGGGAACCCCACCACCTGGAGGTTCCCCTCCAAGTAATTCACCACCCTGACTTGGAAATATATCGCCGTATCTTCACTGTCGCAGGGGCAGAATCCTGGAATTCCCTCCCTAACAGCACAGTGGGTGTACCTACACCGCAAGGACTGCAGTGATTCAAGAAGGCAACTCATCACCACCTGCTGAAGGGCAACTAGGGATGGGCAACAAATGTTGTTCTAACCAACGACGCCCACATCCCGTAAATTAATTCAAAGAAAGTCGCAGATGTCACTGTCTCTTGTGAGTGCGGCAATAAACCTATTTCTTTAAGGCCACCTCTAATGCCAGCATATGACAGGGCTTCAGACATGAGCTTGGCTCATCTTGACATTGCAATAGAAAGAATATCTGAAATGGTGCCTACAGCAACAGCAGCTTTACTGAAAGGATAATCACCAAACCCCTCACAGATTCTGGTGGTAAAGCTCCAGCCATCCCATCACTCAGGGACCACCATTTAAAAGTAAGCAATAAGAACCATCAGCCATAAAGTATCTAGACTTAAGGATAGAAGTTATCATAGCCAGCTGTTGAAATTGGAACCTATTGGAAAAATATAATGGAAAGTAAAAATGGTTTGACTGCATAGACTTCAGGGTTCATTTCTCTGACTGTATTCAACTTAGAGGACTGAGGCAATGGAAATATGAGAGGGTGAGGTCTCGATGACTGAAGAGAAGTAAAATGTTTTTGAGAGCACAGCATGTCACGAGGGAGCTAGGGCTGTGGGCCTGACCAATTATGAGCAAATACGTTTTTATTGAAACTAATAGCCAATAATATGCTGCCTTTGGTCTCTGATTGCATGAAGACAGAAACCTTGCTCCCTCTCCTCTCTTTCCTGTCCAAACTGTTTAAACATAAGGGGTCACCAATTTAAGATGGAAATGAGGTGAAATCTTTTCACTCAGATGATGTTTAGTCTTTGGAACTCTCCTCCTGAAAAGATGGCGGAAGCAGAGTCTTTGAATATTTTTAAGGCAAAAGTGGATAGATTCTTGGTACGCAAGGGGGTGATAGGTTGTTGGGAGTGGGCAGAGTGGGGATTTGAGGTTCCTATCAGATCAGCCATGATCTTATTAAATGGCAGAGCGGGCTCGAGGGGCTGAATGGCATACTCCTGCTTGTTTGTATTTTCGTTTCCACTGTGACGACAGACGTTCATCTTCCTCTCCATCCTTGTAATCTTTAACTTCAGGAGGCAGTAATCCTTTCTCACTAGGCCGCATTGCAGAGTTCCTCCAAATATGCCCCGGCACCTAAAATAAGACACTGGGTTTCCCCTATTACATCTGTGGTCCCATGGGCCTAGTTGTCATTGTTCTCTCCCACTACCCCACCACGTTGTGGGGGGGGGGGTTGTTTTCGGCGTGTCAGAGGATGCCACCAGAAGGAAGGGCCAGTAGACCCTGTCCTGGCTCTGCTCTGCTGAAGAAATCTCTCATCAATAAGCTGTGATATGTACAATCGCCGGATGCTGGAAGAACAGTGCCCATGGAATTGCACACATGGTCTAACAGGTGTCTGTTCATTTAGTTTGTGGGATTCGGGAGTGACAATCGCATCTTTGCCTACAGGCCAAGACATGGATATTTATTGCTTAAAAGGAGTAATTTTCACAACGTGAACACTAGATACTGAAACCAGTGTTGAATGAGGGAGCTTTCCAAGTGATAAATGAGGAATTTTAAATGAAGTAATACTGCTTGCTAGGGTTCCACTTTGATCTATTCTATTTTTAAGAAGCTAAAAGTAATTTGATGCCGTCATGCACATGACTGATTTCTCTTTTCAATAATTAATAAGCAACCTGGAACGGTTCATTTGTAAACAGTGCTACTTTTACATTTTCCTAAGTTCCTTCATCATTGTCAGTTGTTAAGCACCAAATAAATCTGATGATAATCTGTGATTTTTGACTGGAGTCCACCATCTACTATGATACTATCATTTGTTTGCGAATACCATTATAATGTTGGCTGCGTCTCCCAATCTAAGCAGAGCGGTAAAAGCATTTTGTCCTCTTGGGTGACGTTTGTATGTATCTCCTTGAGGGGAGGAAATCTGCCGTCCTTACCTGGTCTGGCCTACAAGTGACTCCAGATCCCCAGCAATGGGGCTGGCTCTTAGCTTCCCCCTGAAATAGCTTAGCAAACCACTCAATTCAAGAGCATTAGGGATGGGCCACAAATGCTGGCCCAGCCAACATCACCATGAATGAAAAAATATCATGTGGTATTTCGAGTTACATGCAAGGGCTGATTCTCCAGTTGAGCAAATTGTGGAGAATGAAAGCAAATGACTGCGCATTCTGGAATCAGAAACAAAAAACTGAAAATACTGGACAATCTTAGCAGGCCTGACAGCATCTGTTGAGAGCGAATAGAGCTAACGTTTTGAGTCTGGATGACTCTTTGTCAAAGCTGGAGAGAACTGGAACTAGGGTCAGATTTATACTGTTGTGGGAGGGGCATGGAGCAGTGGAGCTGGATAGAAAGACAAAGAGAATGTAAATGGTGATAATCAAGGCTTCGAAGGGTACTGATAGTGGCACATTAAGAGATCAGAACGTATGAATGGCAGAGCAAAGGTAAGCAGTGTGTCAAATGATAACTGGGATCAGCTGGTCCAAGTGGGGTGGGGTGAGGGGAGGGGGGGGGCGGGGCAATGATGAGGGCAAAACGGATCGATGGAAGAAATGAAAATGAATTGATAGGAATAAAAATGGGGTGAAGATGGAAAAGAGAGCTCACAGTCGGAGCTGTTGAACTCAATGTTAAGTCCGGAAGGCTGTAACGTGTCTAACTGGAAGATGAGGTGCTGTTCCTCCAGTTTGCACTGGGTTTCACTAGAACATTGCAGCAGGCCAAGGATGGACGTGTGGACATTGGAGCAGGAATGGCAAGCAACAGGAAGGTCTGGGTCGTGTTTGTGGACAGACCGGAGGTGTTCTGAAAAGCAGTCACTCAGTCTGTATTCAGTCTATCCAATATAGAGCAGACCACATTGGGAGCAGCAAATGCAATAGACCAGATTGAAGGAGGTACACGTGAAGCACTGACTCACTTGAAAAGAGTGTTTAGGCCCTTGAATGGTGAGCAGGGAAGAGGTAAAGGGGCAGGTGTTACATCATCTGCAATTGCATGGGAAAGTGCTGTGGGAAGAGGGTGAGGTGTTGGGGGTGATGGAGGAGTGGACCAGGATATCCTGGAGGAAAGGTCCCTGCAAAATGCTGACGGGGGAGTGAGGGGAAGATGTGTTTGGTGGTGGCATCATGCTGGAGTTGGCGGAACTGGCAGAGGATGATTCTTTGAATGGGGAGGATGGGTGGGGTGAAAAGCGATGACAAAGGGGGCCCTCTCCTGGTTCTGGGAGGGAGGGAAAGGGGTGAGAGCAGAGGTGCGGGAGATGGGTCCGACGTGGTTGAGAGCCCTGTCAACCACAGTGGATGGCAAACCATGATTAGGGAAGGGTGAAGACATGTCAACAGCACCGATTTGGAAAGTGGCATCATCGGAACATATGCGACGGAGGTGAAGGAACTGGGAGAATGGGATGGAGTCCTTTCAGGATGTGGGGTGTGAAGAGCTGTAGTCGAAATAGCTGTGGGGGCCGAGGAGCTTGTAATGGATACTAGTAGACTGTCTGCCCTGGAAATGGAGATAGACAGGTCAAAGAAGGGAAGAGAAGCATTGGAGATGGACCATGTGCAGGTGATAGAGGGGTGGAAATTGGAAGCAAAATTAATACATTTTTCCAGGTCCAGAAAGGAACATGGAGCGGCACCAAAACAGTCGTCAATGTACCGATAAAAGTTGTGGGATGGGACCAGAGCAGGACTGAAACAGGGAATGTTCCACATACACCATGAAGAGACAGGCAAAAGTGAGACCCATGCGGGTACCCATAGACACACCTTTGGTTTGGAGGATGTGAGGCAAGTTAAAGGAGAAATTATTCAGAGAGAGGACAAGTTCAACCAGACGGAGGAGAGTGGTGGTGGATGGGAATTGTTCAGGCCTCTGTTCGAGGAAAAAGCAGAGAGCCCTCAGACCATCCTGGTGAGAGAATGGAGGTATACAGGGATTGGGTATCCATGGTAAAGAGGAGGTACTTAGGGCCACTGAACTGGAAGTTATTGATATGATGTAGGATATCAGAGGATGTAGGTGGGAAGGGACTGGACAAGACGAGAGAGTATGGAATCAAGAGAGGAAGAAATGAGTTTGGTGGGGCAGGAACAGGCTGACACAATTGTCGAAAATGCTGGCTATTAACTCTTGAGGCCCAAATCTTGACCATTGATTTATATGGATCGAAAATGTATGTCCGATGAACAATAACATCATGATCGTGAACTCCCTCCAAGGACCATTCTTTTCAGGAGTTCCCAGTTTGGTGTTTCGACCTATAAAGTTATTTTCCATATATTTTGTCTGCTGGAACAACAGGTCTTGGTGTTCTGATCTAATCCACCAAGAACTAAGGATAGCGATTTCCAAGACCACTTATTTCAAACAGAACAAACCACTTAAGAAGAAATGTGAGGAACATAGGAACAGGAATAGGCTATTCAGCTTCTCAAGCCTGTTCCACTATGCAATTAGATCATAAATGATCTGTACCTTAACTCCAAAAGTCTGTCTTGCTTCCATAGCCTTGAACGCCCATCAAATATCTATCAATCTCAGTTTTGAAGTTTTCAATTGACATCATTTCAACAGCTGTCGGAGGAGGGAGTTTTAAATTTTCACTATTCAATGGGTGAAGGTCTGTGTCGTAACATTACCTCTGAATGGCCTCGCTTTAATTTCAAGATTATACCCCACTTCAATACACATAGAATTGAGTTGCATGCAATTCTTGAGTGAGAGCTTGAATTCCTGCATTTTGTACACCTTAGCATAAAACACAACTGTGCATCTATATAGGATACTTACAATGCATGGGTACACAATGTCAAGCAAAAGAATATTCTTGTAAATTGATTACCATTCACTATTGTAGTTTAAAATGCTGAGGGGGATTGGTTAGCTCAGTCGGCTGCATGGCTGGTTCGTGTTGCGGAACAACACCAACAGCGTAAACTCAATCCCTGTATCAACCGAGGTTATCCATGAAGGCCCTTCCTTCTCAGCCTTGCCCCTCGCCTGAGGTGTGGTGGCCCTCAACTTCAATCACCACCAGTCAGCTCTCCCCCGGAGGGAATAGCAACCTATGATGGGCAGCACGGTAGCATGGTGGTTAGCACAATTGCTTCACAGCACCAGGGTCCCAGGTTCGATTCCCCACTGGGTCACTGTGCGGAGTCTGCACGTTCTCCCCGTGTGTGCGTGGGTTTCCTCCGGGTGCTCCGGTTTCCTCCCAAAGATGTGCAGGGTAGGTGGATTGGCCATGTTAAATTGCCCTTAGTGTCCAAAATTGCCCTTAGTGCTGGGTGGGGTTGCTGGGTTATGGGGATAGGGTGGAGGTGTGTACCAAGACCTGTTGTTCCAGCAGACAAGTGCAGACTCGATGGGCCGAATGGCCTCCTTCTGCACTGTAAATTCTATGGTATGATTCTATGATCCTCTGGGACTGCGGTGGCCTACTCTTACCCTAGTCATTTTTTTATTCCTGACATATCTATAGAAAGCTTTAGGGTTATCCTTGATCCTACCTGCCAAAGACTTCTCATATCCCCTCCTGGCTCTTCTTAGCTCTCTCTTTAGGTCCTTCCTAGCTAACTTGTAATTCTCGAGCGCCCTAACTGAACCTAACTGAACCTTCATGTCTCATCTTTACATAAGCCTCCTTCTTCCTCTTGACAAATGTTTCGACTGCTTTAGTAAACCACGGTTCCCTTGCTCGACCACTTCCTCCCTGCCTGGCAGGTACATACCTATCAGGGACACACATTTCCATTGTGCCCACCCCCTGTAGTTTTCTTCTCCATCGATGCATCCTAAGTCTTGTCTCTGGTTTGTTCTGGTTACAGCCATCTGGGGAAATCTTCAGCGATTTCTCACACCTGAAAATCTTGGTGGCATCCACAGTCCTCCATTCGGTTAAGGTTATCCATCATTTCAAATAACACAGGCAGCAGGATAGCACAGTGGGTAGCGTAATTGCTTCACAGCGCCAGGGTCCCAGGTTCGATTCCCAGCTTGGGCCACTGTCTGTGCGGAGTCTGCATGTTCTCCCCGTGTCTGCGTGGGTTTCCTCCCACAGTCCAAAGATGTGCAGGTTAGGCGGATTGGCCATGCTAAATTGCCCTTTGTGTCCAAAAAAAAGGTTAGTTGGGGTTATTGGGTTACGGGGATAGGTTGGAAGCGTGGACGTAAATGGGGTGCTCTTTCCAAGGGCCGGTGCAGGCTCGATGGGCTGAATGTCCTCCTTCTGTAGATTCTATGATTCTATACAATAAGAACTTCGTGGAGCTGTTCATTTGAATGTTGGGTATGGTAATTTTGTTGTCAATAAGTGTTAATGGAGCAGTTTATCAATTGTATTGAATTTGGAAGGTCCAATACAGA
Source organism: Scyliorhinus torazame (assembly GCF_047496885.1). Classification (NCBI taxonomy): domain Eukaryota; kingdom Metazoa; phylum Chordata; class Chondrichthyes; order Carcharhiniformes; family Scyliorhinidae; genus Scyliorhinus; species Scyliorhinus torazame. The sequence continues at coordinate 30,894,408 of NC_092720.1, read as the reverse complement.
CAGGGAATATACAGTGAATGGTAAAACCCTCAAGATTATTGACAGTCAGAGAGATCTAGGTGTACAGGTCCACAGGTCACTGAAAGAGGCATCACAGGTGGAGAAGATAGTCAAGAAGGCATACGGCATGCTTGCCTTCATTGGCCGGGGCATTGAGTATTAAAATTGGCAAGTCATGTTGCAGCTGTATAGAAACTTAGTTAGGCCACACTTGGAGTATAGTGTTCAATTCTGGTCGCCACACTACCAGAAGAATGTGGAGGCTTTAGAGAGGGTGCAGAAGAGATTTACTAGGATGTTGCCTGGTATGGAGGGCATTAGCTATGAGGGGAGGTTGAATAAACTTGGTTTGTTCTCACTGGAACGAAGGAGGTTGAGGGGCGACCTGTTAGAGGTCTACACAATTATGACGGGCAGAGGCAGACTGGATAGTCAGAGACTTTTTCCCAGGGTGGAGGGGTCAATTCCTTGGGGGCATAGGTTTTAGGTGCGAGGGGCAAGGTTTAGAGGAGATGTACGGCAATTCTGTTACACAGAGGGTAGTGGGTGCCTAGAACTCGCTGCCGGAGGAGGTGGTGCAAGCAGGGACGACAGTGACGTTTCGGGGCATCTTGACAGATACATGAACAGGATGGGAATAGAGGGATATGGACCCCGGAAGTGTAGAAGATTTTAGTTTAGACGGGCAGCATGGTCGGCGCAGGCTTGGAGGGCCAAAGTGCCTGTTCCTGTGCTGTACCTTTCTTTGTTCTTTGTTCTTTGTTCTTGTCTTAGGTTGATGAGACCTGTTGATTACTGGCAAAAAAAGATTTGTACAGTCAGTACATATTCTAAATAACAGTCAACATAGGAGTCTTTAAAGGCTTTAAACAGCCCCTGTGAAATATCAGAGGCACTGGACTTTCTTTATTCTACTCATATTATCTACGACTAACTTAGGACCTCGAGCTTGTGTACTTGAAATAAGCAAAAACAAAATAAATCATTTCAAAAGCCATTAAGAGTAGAGCAGAATGGTTCAAAAATGAAGTTGTCTCTTTGGTTTAAATAAATAGAGCAGCCCAATATCTTTCTCAAGAATGTATTTTTTATTCATGCAGGATTTCTGTACCATTGGATTTCCAGCCTGTCTATTTACAGAACATTTTATCCTATTTTTTTTATTAATGGTTGGCAGCTGTGCATTGTGAGTTTCATTCAGTGAAGGCCAAGGTGCTTTATCAATTCTGTGCAGTTTCCAACACTGAACATCAAAATTATCCCATATCCACATGCCCAGCCAATTTGGCAGTCTGCACCGGAATAACCACTTAAGAATAACAATTAAAATTTTAAAATGTATTGCATATTTCACTATCTCCTCCGCCTTACAACTTACAAGAAGCGATAGACAAGCGATAAATTTGTCAAGAGACTCTTAACATCTATCTATCGACTTATGTTTCATGCATGTTTTGGTCAGTTTGGACAGCTGGTTTATGATGCAGAGGAAGCCAGCAGTGCAGGTTCAATTCCTGGACTGGCTGAGGTTATCCATGAAGCTCTGCCTTCTCAACTCTGCCCCTTGCCTGAGGTGCCACCACCAGCCGACTCTCCCCTCAAAAGGAAAAGCAGCCGATGGTCAACTGGGACTATGGTGACTTCAATATAGATATTATTGGGTGATTTCTCCGCTGGCGGGATAATCCGGGCGGGATTCTCTCACCCTGGGGCCGGGCCGGAGAATCGCCGGAACCGGTACGAATTGCGCCACGCTGCCTTGATGCCGGTCCGCCGATTCTCCGGAGAGCGGAGAATCGGCACCATTGGCGGGGCGCTGGTCGGGGGCCGCTCTACAGGGCCCCCCGGCGAATCTCGGTCTGGGATGGGCAAAGCGGCCACACTAAAAAAGCCGAGTCCCACCGGCGCCGTCTACACCTGCTCTTAGCCGGCGGGACTTTCTGCGTGGATGCACCTGGGGGCGGCCTGGTGGGGGAAGAGGGGGGTCCGATCCTGGTGGGGGGGGTCTCCGCTGTGGCCTGGCCCGCGATCCGGTCCTACTGATCGGCGGGCTGGCCTCTTGGGCTGGGGGCCTCTTTTGTTCCGCGCCAGTCCCTGTAGCCCTACGCCATGTTGCGTCGGGGCCGGCGCAGAGAAGTAGCCACTGCGCATCCGCGGCAATCGCGCTGGTCCCACTGCGCATGCGTCTGTTGGCGCCAGCTCCACTGTGCATGTGTAGGCCCCCGGCACCCATCTGACGTCGGGGATCGGTAGCTGGAGTGGCATGGGTCGCTCCAGTGTCATGCTGTCCCCCTGTAGGGGTCAGAATTGTTGCTCTTGAGGCCACGTTGACGCCGTCGAGAAACGCGGCGGTGTTTACGACATCGTCAACAATTGGCCTCAGCATCACAGAATCCCGCCCTCCATTCCGCCAGCAGTACACACCCAGCGGCATCGGGTTGGTACAATGGGAAACCCCATTGGACGGTCGCTGAAACAGGGGGCTGGATTCTCCGATTTTGAGGATATGGGAATGCCGGCGTGGGAACGGTGGCGTTTTACGACAGAAAAAATGGTGTAAAACGGCCACCGATCCTTCATTTGGCTGGGTGCGAGCATCAAGGCAGCGTAGAGCACCCAGCTCTAGCTCTGATATGGGCCGGACAATTGCCACGTCCGTGGCAGCGCATGTGCATGGCGGCGGCCTGCAGCGGCCGTGCCGTGCAACGTGGCGGTGGCTGCACGCAGACACGGCCTGGGAAATAGTGCACCCCTTTGGCCGGCTAGCATGCCCCGGACCACCCCACAAGAGTGCCCCCAGCCCCTGGCAAAGTCCCCCCTGCCCATTGATCAGCCTCCCCCGACTGTGGTGGCGTTGGACTGAGTCCGCAGCCACCACGCCGAGTTCCCGCCGGAGGAGACCACACGCGACCGACGCCGTCGGGATCTTGGCCGGTCGGGGGCAGAGCATCGGGGGAGGTGAGCCTCAAGCAATGTCCTGAGGCCGTCGATACGGAGAGCATGCCGCTTTTGAGGGGGTGGAGCATCGCGAAAGCGGCGGCGCCCCGATTCGGTCGTGCGCAGGGATTCTCCGGCCGATCGCCGAACGCGATTTCAGAGTCGCCAACTGGAAAATCCCGCCCAGAGAATCTGACTGCCAGCGACGGCTCACCGCTGAGAAACATACAGCTGGGAAGGCGGAGAATTCACCCCTAAGAATCTCTTCTCAAATGTAGTGCTGGGGCGGGATTCTCCGCCGGCGGGATTCTCCGTTTTGCCGGAGCCCGGGGGTTTCCCGACGGCGTGGGGGAACCCCATTGACCAGCCGGCGGAACGGAGAATCCCGCCGGCAGGTCGAGGCAGGAAAGTGGCACGGTGGGGCGGAGAATCCAGCTCAGATCTATTACTTCTTGTAAGTTGTAAGACTGAGGTAGTGACATTCGCAGTCAAATGTGCACTACAGCAAATTTGTATTCACTAGACATCGTAAACTAAGCATATATCAGTACAAGAAACCTCTGAATATACTCACTTGAAACATTAAAAACATTGCTCCGCATTTCCAAAGTTTGGAACAAATGCCACCCACATTATGAAACGATGGCCATTTAATGCTGTACAGTCAGGTACTTATGTTTTCAATTCATCATATGATGAGTAATACATTAGATGTAATTGTCCGAGAACACAACACTGCATGTTTTTCACCAGGCTTGTTATTTTCTTATGTGGGAAAAAAAGTAACAATGGAAAACAAAAGGATGCATCACATACCAAAATTAATTCTGAAGTAAAGTGGACTTTAGTAACCTTGAAAGAAGCATGGTGCAAGATTCCAATTAAGAGGATGGTGCAGAAAGTGGATAACCAGTCTGAATTGAAAGACAAGAACCCGTCTCTATAGGGGTGGCTGATTAACAGCAAAGATGTGGAAATTATTTTCAAGCCTCCTTTGTCACAGCTTTGAAATCAACTCTATTGGTGAAAAAAAGTTTCCCGTTTTCCCCCCCATTAATCTGTGCTGTCAGCCCGAAAGGAATTGAGGTTAGTGCATATGTTTGCAGCATCTGTATGAACCCACTGTGCATCTTAGAAAACAAAATGAGCTTGGAACACAGCAAAATGTAATTTTTAAAAGTGAGGACTCGTGGTAGAAACTTTTTTTTAAATTATGTCTGAACTGTTCAAAGACAAAGGAGTTGTTTAACTGGGAATATTTTGTCTTTCAATCTTTATGATAACTGATACGTTTTTATATTCTGATGGCACAAACGAATTGAAGCCTTGGAAAATATTCCCAATTAAACAACTGTTAGCATCGCACATTTGCTGTCTACTCGCTTTCTTGCTCAGGATCATCAGCGAATGAGGTAGCTGGTATGTAGATGTGGAAGATTAGAGTCGGGATTCTCCATTTTAAAAAATACATTCATGGGACATGGTGTCGCTGGTTAGGCCAGCATTTATTGCCCATCCCTAGTTGCCCTTCAGAAGGTGGTGGTGAGTTGCCTTCTTGAACTGCTGCAGTCCCTCAGGTGTAGGTACACCCACTGCGCTGTTAGAGAGGGAGCTCCAGGATTTTGCCCCAGTGACAGCGAAAGGACGGCAATAGATTTCCAATCTGCGGGCGGTATGGTGACACAATGGTTAGCACTGCTAGCTACAGCGCTGATTCCGGCCCTGGGTCACTGTTCGTGTGGAGATTGCACATTCTCCCCGTGTCTGCGTGGGTTTCACCCCCACAACCCAAAGATGTGCAGGTTAGGTGGATTGGCCATGCTAAATTGCCCCTTAATTGGAAAAACATAATTGGGTACTCTAAATTTACAAAAAAAATATTTCTCAGTCAGAGTGGTGAGTGACTTGGAAGGGTGGTGTTCCCGGGAATCTGCTGCTGTTGTCCTTCTAGATGGTAGTGGGTTTGGAAGGTGCTGTCTAAGGCAGGGTCTTTCAAACTCAGGGTCACGGCCCATGTATGGGTTACGGGTGGGTGTTGAGAGGGTCGTGGAGCGATCGGTCGTGGCATTCCCGATCGCGGGAGGAGCATGCAACAGCCGGGACCGGCTTTTTGATTGAGAATGCTGGCCGCGTCTACCAGCAGCCACAGCATTTAGCCTTGCTCCATCCGATTGGCAGCCAGATTATCCAATGGGTGATTAGCTTTCCTGATGTCACATCCGAGGTCTACTTGTTCCACTGACCAATAGAAGGAGGCAGGGGCAGTACCTCTGGTGGTGGGACTGTTGGAACTCGGGGCCTGTAGAGGGCATGGAGAGGGGCCGAGTGAAGTCTGTGTGAGGGATGTGAATGGAGGGTCACCATGCTGGCAGCCAGCACCAATTCACTGGCTTCCACAAGTATCTCAATGCATCGCAGGGAAAATTAATTATATGGTAGCTACATGAACAGGGATTGCAGCAATTTGCCTGATAATTTCTTGAAACTGAGATCCAAGAAGAAGGCACCAGCAGCAACCACAGGAAAGAAATTATGGTACATATTGGTACTAACAACATAGTACACATACATAAAAAGCAAGAGGGTAGCCAGGGAAAGGGTTGGCCCACTGAAGGATAGGCAAGGGAATCTATGTGTGGAGCCAGAGGAAATGGGCGAGGTACTAAATGAATACTTTGCATCAGTATTCACCAAAGAGAAGAAATTGGTAGATGTTGAGTCTGGAGAAGGGTGTGTAGATATCATAGGGATATCATAGAATTTACAGTGCAGAAGGAGGCCATTCGGCCCATCGAGTCTGCACCGGCTCTTGGAAAGAGCACCCTACCCAAGGTCAACACCGCCACCCTATCCCCATAACCCAGCAGCCCCACCCAACACTAAGGGCAATTTTGGACACTAAGGGCAATTTATCATGGCCAATCCACCTAACCTGCACATATTTGGACTGTGGGAGGAAACCGGAGCACCCGGAGGAAACCCACGCAAACACGGGGAGGATGTGCAGACTCCGCACAGACAGTGACTCAAGCTGGAATCGAACCTGGGACCCTGGAGCTGTGAAGCAATTGTGCTATCCACAAGGCTACCGTGCTGCCCCAGATAGCCTGGGTCACATTGAGATCCAAAAAGACGAGGTGTTGGGTGTCTTAAAAAATATTAAGGTAGATAAGTCCCCAGGGCCTGATGGGATCTACCCCAGAATACTGAAGGAGGCTGGAGAGGAAATTGCTGAGGCCTTGACAGAAATCTTTGGATCCTCACTGTCTTCAGGTGATGTCCCGGAGGACTGGAGAATAGCCAATGTTGTTCCTCTGTTTAAGAAGGGTAGCAAGGATAATCCAGGGAACTACAGGCCGGTGAGCCTTACTTCAGTGGTAGGGAAATTACTGGAGAGAATTCTTCGAGACAGGATCTACTCCCATTTGGAAGCAAATGGACATATTAGTGAGAGGCAGCATGGTTTTGTGAAGGGGAGGTCATGTCTCACTAACCTGATAGAGTTTTTCGAGGAGGTCACTAAGATGATTGATGCAGGTAGGGCAGTGGATGTTGTCCATATGGACTTCAGTAAGGCCTTTGACGAGGTCCCTCATGGTAGACTAGTACAAAAGGTGAAGTCACACGGGACCAGAGGTGAGCTGGCAAGATGGATACAGAACTGGCTAGATCATAGAAGGCAGAGAGTAGCAATGGAAGGATGCTGTTTTAATTGGAGGGCTGTGACCAGTGGTGTTCCACAAGGATCAGTGCTGGGACCTTTGCTGTTTGTAGTATATATAAATGATTTGGAGGAAAATGTAACTGGTCTGATTAGTAAGTTTGCAGACGACACAAAGGTTGGTGGAATTGCAGATAGCGATGAGGACTGTCAGAGGATACAGCAGGATTTAGATTGTTTGGAGACTTGGGCGGAGAGATGGCAGATGGAGTTTAATCCGGACAAATGTGAGGTAATGCATTTTGGAAGGTCTAATGCAGGTAGGGAATATGCAGTGAATGGTAGAACCCTCAAGAGTATTGAAAGTCAAAGAGATCTAGGAGTACAGGTCCACAGGTCACTGAAAGGGGCAACACAGGTGGAGAAGGTAGTCAAGAAGGCATACGGCATGCTTGCCTTCATTGGCCGGGGCATTGAGTATAGGAATTGGCAAGTCATGTTGCAGCTGTATAGAACGTTAGTTAGGCCACACTTGGAGTATAGTGTTCAATTCTGGTCGCCACACTACCAGAAGGATGTGGAGGCTTTAGAGAGGGTGCAGAAAAGATTTACCAGAATGTTGCCTGGTATGGAGGACATTAGCTATGAGGAGCGGTTGAATAAACTCGGCTTGTTCTCACTGGAACGAAGGAGGTTGAGGGGCCACCTGATAGAGGTCTACAAAATTATGAGGGGCATAGACAGAGTGGATAGTCAGAGGCTTTTCCCCGGGGTAGAGGGGTCAATTACTAGGGGGCATAGGTTTAAGGTGAGAGGGGCAAGGTTTAGAGTAGATGTACAAGGCAAGTTTTTTACGCAGAGGGTAGTGGGTGCCTGGAACTCGCTACCGGAGGAGGTGGTGGAAGCGGGGACGATAGTGACATTTAAGGGGCATCTTGACAAATACATGAATAGGATGGGAATAGAGGGATAAGGACCCAGGAAGTGTAGAAGATTGTAGTTTAGTCGGGCAGCATGGTCGGCACGGGCTTGGAGGGCCGAAGGGCCTGTTCCTGTGCTGTACATTTCTTTGTTCTTTGTTCTTATAGGCAGGAAGGGGCATGGGGTCCTGCAGCAGGGGTTCAGGGAGCTAGGCAGAAAGTTAAAAGACAGGACCTCTAGGGTTGTAATCTCGGGATTACTACCTGTGCCACGTGCCAGTGAGGCTAGATATAGGAAGATGGAGCAGCTAAACACGTGGCTAAACAGCTGGTTTGGAGGGAGGGTTTCCGTTATCTGGACCACTGGGAGCTCTTCCGGGGCAGGTGTGACCTGTATAAGAAGGACGGGTTGCATCCAAACTGGAGAGGCATAAATATCCTGGCCGCGTGGTTTGCTCGGGAGTGTTTAAACTGGTATGGCAGGGGGGGTGGGTATCGGGAGTGTCACACGGGAGGGTTTAAACTGGTATGGCAGGGGGGTGGGTACCGGAGCAATAGGTCAGAAGGTGAAAAAATTGAGGGAGAACTAGGGAATAGGGCCAGTATGGCTCTGAGCTGAAAACAGCGGGACTGGTAGCCTGAAGTGCATGGGCGGGATTCTCCCATCCCGCGGTAGAGTGTCCACGCCATCGTAAAGGCCGTCGCGTTTTACGATGGTGTGAACGGGCCGCTGCCAGGAGTAATTCTGGCCCCTACAGGGGGCCAGCACGGCGCTGGAGGGGTTCACGCCGCTCCAGCTGCCGACATGCTCCGGCGCGAACTGGGTGCCGCGGGTGCGCAGTGGCGCCGGCACCAATGGCGCATGCGCGGTGGCCTCCCTCAACGCGCCAGCCCCGATGCAACATGGCGCAGAGTACAGGGGTCGGCGCATAGGAAAAGAGGCCGGGGACAGAGAGGACGGCCCGCAGATCGGTGGGCACCGATAGCGGGCCAGGCTGCATCGAAGGCCGCAGTCACAATGTTGGGGGTTTACTAAAGACCACCCAACAGCCAGCGGGAGATAGAGGAGCAGATAAGTAGACAGATTTTGGAAAGGAGTAAAAACAACAGGGTTGTTGTAATGGGAGACTTTAACTTCCCCAATATTGACTGGGCAGAGTTTATAAGGAGCATCCAGGAGAGCTTCTTGAAACAATATGTAGATAGTCCAACTAGGGAAGGGGCTGTACTGGGCCTGGTATTGGGGAATGAGCCTGGTCAGGTGGTAGAAGTTTCAGTCGGGGCGCATTTCGACACGAGGGGCGTCATTCTCCGCCGGCGGGAGTCTCCGTTCTGCCGGCACCGGGGGGTTTCCCGACGGCGTGGGGCTGCCCCACAATGGGAAACCCCATTGACCGGCCGGTGTTACGGAGACTCCCGCCGGCCGGTCGGCGCAGAAATGTGGCGGGGCGGGTAGGAGAATTTTGCCCCCGGTGTTAGGTTACCATAATTTAGTAAGTTTTAAAGTGCTGGTGGACAAAAATAAGAGTGGTCCTAGGGTGAACGTGCTAAATTGGGGGAAGGCTAATTATAACAATATTAGGCGGGAGCTGAAGAACCTAGATTGGGGGCAGATGTTTGAGGGTAAATCAACATCTGACATGTGGGAGGCTTTCAAATGTCAGTTGAAAGGAATTCAGGACCGACATGTTCCGGTGAAGAAGAAGGATAAATACGGCAAATTTCGGGAACCTTGGATAACGAGAGATATTGTAGGCCTTATCAAAAAGAAAAAGGAGGCATTTGTCAGGGCTAGAAGGCTGGGAACAGATGAAGCCTGTGTGGAATATAAGGAAAGTAGAAAGGAACTTAAGCAAGGAGTCAGGAGGGCTAAAAGGGGTCATGAAAAGTCATTGGCAAATAGGGTTAAGGAAAATCCCAAGGCTTTTTACACGTGCATAAAAAGTAAGAGGGTAGCCAGGGAAAGGATTGGCCCACTGAAGGACAAGGGAGGGAATCTATGTGTGGAGCCAGAGGAAATGGGCGAGGTACTAAATGAATACTTTGTATCAGTATTCACCAAAGAGAAGGAATTGGTGAATGTTGAGTCTGGAGAAGGGTGTGTAGATAGCCTGGGTCACATTGAAATCCAAAAAGACGAGGTGTTGGGTGTCTTGAAAAATATTAAGGTCGTTAAGTCCCCAGGGCCTGATGGGATCTACCCCAGAATACTTAAGGAGGCAAGAGGGAAAATTGCTGAGGCCTTGACAGAATTCTTTGGATCCTCACTGTCTTCAGGTGATGTCCCGGAGGACTGAAGAACAGCCAATGTTGTTCCTTTGTTTAAGAAGGGTAGCAAGGATAATCCAGGGACCTACAGGCCGGTGAGTCTTATGTCAGTGGTAGGGAAATTACTGGAGAGAATTCTTCGAGACAGGATCTACTCCCATTTTAAGCAAGTGGGCGTATTAGCAAGAGGCAGCACGGTTTTGTGAAGGGGAGGTCGTGTCTCACTAACTTGATAGAGTTTTTCGAGGAGGTCACTAAGATAATTGATGCAGGTAGGGCAGTGGATGTTGTCTATATGGACTTCAGTAAGGCTTTTGACAAAGTCCCTCATGGCATACTGGTCCAAAAGGTGAAGTCACATGGGACCAGAGGTGAGCTGGCAAGGTGGATACAGAACTGGCTAGGCCATAGAAGGCAGAGAGTAGCAATGGAGGGTGCTTTTCTGATTGGAGGGCTGTGAATAGCAGTGTTCCACAGGGATCAATGCAGGGACCTTTGCTGTTCACAGTATATATAAATGATTTGGAGGAAAGTGTAACTGATCTGATTAGTAAGTTTGCGAACGACACAAAGGTTGGTGGAATTGCGGATAGCGATGAGGACTGTCAGAGGATACAGCAGGATTTAGATTGTTTCGAGACTTGGGCGGAAAGATGGCAGATGTAGTTTAATCCGGACAAATGTCAGGTAATGCATTTTGGTAGGTCTAACGCAGGTAGGGAATATACAATGAATGGTAGAACCCTCAAGAGTATTGACAGTCAGAGAGATCTAGGTGCACCGGTCCACAGGTCACTGAAAGGGGCAACACAGGTACAGAAGGTAGTCAACAAGACATGCGGCATGCTTGCCTTCATTGGCCGGGGCATTGAGTATAACAATTGGTAAGTCATGTTGCAGCTGTATAGAACCTTAGTTAGGCCACACTTGGAATATAGTGTTTAATTCTGGTCGCCACACTACCAGAAGGATATGGAGGCTTTAGAGAGGGTGCAGAAGAGATTTACCAGGATGTTGCCTGGTGTGGGGGGCATTAGCTGTGAGGAGAGGTTGAATAAACTAGGTTTGTTCTCACTGGAATGACGAAGGTTGAGGGGCGACCTGATAGAGGTCTACAAAATTATGAGGGGCATCGACAGGGTGGATAGTCAGAGACTTTTTCCCAGGGTAGCGGGGTCAATTACGAGGGGGCATAGGTTTAAGGAGCGAGGGGCAAGGTTTAGAGGAGATGTACGAGGCAAGTTTTTTACACAGAGGGTAGTGGGTGCCTGGAACTCGCTGCCGGAGGAGGTGGTGGAAGCAGGGACGATAGTGACGTTTAAGGGGCACCTTGACAAATACATGAATAGGATGGGAATAGAGGAATACGGACCCCGGAAGTACAGAGGATTTTAGTTTCGATGGGCAGCATGGTTGGTGCAGGCTTGGAGGGCCGAAGGGCCTGTTCCTGTGCTGTACCTTTCTTTGTTCTTTGTTGTTCTATGTGCGTTTCTCCTCTGGGGCAGGGCAAGTGGAATTTAAGCACCAGCATGTGAATTTTGTGTGAATGTTTGAAACCTCTGCAATCGTGTCACTATAAGGGTGTATTATATGTTATCAGTCTTCACAAATAAAACTCATGGGGCATCATGTGCTGTTTAAAAAAAAGAGAATGCCTTCCATTTGCATGCCCCCTCAGGCAGATCCGGCAGTGCACAGACCCGGTGCCCAGTAGGGCAGAATGCCACTCCTAATGTCAGCGCGCTATCCCAGTACCGCCTCATACTAACGTCAGCGTGCTGTCCTAGTGCCGCTTCCCCCTGATGACAGTGTGCTGTCCCAGGCATTTCTTTATTATAAACGTCAGAGTCTTCGCACTGATGTCACGCGATACATGCTTTGGCCGCAAAATCCGGAAGGAGAGATTCCTCCATTTTGTAGCTGCCAGCAAGCAAACTGTGTGAAGAACTGAAGATGGATTAGTTTATAATAAGGAACAAAGGGTCAGAGACACAAACAGTTCAGGAACTCACAACTGAATCTGCTACAGAGAGCTTCTCAGGAGACTCCATGGCAAGACAGAGCAGTGCTGATGTGAGTTCCAGGGCCTCTGGTGAACAACCCATTAAGAAGAAGGTAAAATTGGAAACAAAGCAGTATAAAGATGTTTTTTGAGGGATGGCTTTAATTGTGTCAACGCAAATCAGGTTGCAATGCCCATGTGCGTTATGCACAGGGAAGTACTGGCAAATGAAAGATTAAACATTTAAAACTTCAAAAGTATTTCAAGACTAAGCAGTTTGAGGACAAACCTTTTGACTGTTTTTCAAAGGATGCAGTGAAAACTTAAATCACCACCTGAAGCCCTTAGCAGAGATGCAACATTGAATGACAAAGCAAGGGAGATCTTGAGGACAGGCCTCAACTGTCGTATTAAATGAAACAAAACAGTCAGTCCCGAAGTTCGGTCAGCCTGGGTCACAAAGATTGGCCAGTGTGGGTCGTGAAGGTCGGCCGGTTGGAAAAAATGGGTCCCGGGCAAAAAAGCTTGAAAAACACTGGTCTGAGGCACCTTGGTGAGTTACTGCAGTGAGTCTTGTCGGTGGTACACACGGCTGCCACTGTTCATTGGTGGTGGAGGGTTTGAATGTTTGTGGAAGGAGGAGCAATCAAACGGACTGCTTTGTCCTGGATGGTGTTGAGCATTTTGAGTGTTGTGAAAGCTGCACTCATCCAGGCAAGTGGAGAGTATTCTATTACACTCCTGACTTGTGCATTTTGATGGTGGACATGCTTTGGGGGGGGGGGTGGGGGGGTGGTCAGGAGGTGAGTTACTCGCCGTAGGATTTCGAGCCTTTGACCTGCCCTGGTAGCCACAGCATTAATGTGGCTTGTCCAATTCAGTTTCTGATCAATGGTGAAACCCAAGGTGTTAATTGTGGGGGATTCAGAGATGGTAATGCCATTGAATAACAAGGGGAGATAGTTAGATCCTCACTTGTAGGAGATGGTAATTGCCTGGCACTGTGGCGTGAATGTAACTTGCTACTTGTCAGCCCAGGCCTGGATATTGTCCAGGTCTTGTTGTATTTGGACATGGTCTGCTTCATTATCTGAGGAGTCGGGAATGGTGCTGAACATTGTGCAGTCATCCACAAACATCCCTACTCTGAACTCTGACCTTATGGTGGAAGGGAGGTCATTGATGAAGCAGCTGAAGATGGTTCTCCTGCACTCTTCATTGAACCAGGGTTGATCCCCTGGTTTGTTGGTAATGTTAGAGTGGGGGACATGCTGAGCCATGAGGTTGCAGATTGTGGTTGATTTCAATTCTGCTCCTGATGATGACCCACAGCGCCTCATGGATGTCCAGTCTTGAATTGCTAGATCTGTTTGAAATCTATCCCATTTAGCATGATGGTACTGCCACACAACACGATGGAGGGTATCCTCAATGTGAAGACGGGACTTTGTCTCCACAAGGACTGTGCGGTGGTCACTTCTGCCGATACTGTCATGGACAGATGCATCTGCAGTAGGCAGATTGGTGAGGATGAGGTCAAGTAGGTTTCTCCCTCTTGTTGGGTTCCTCACCACCTGCTGCAGTCCCAGTCTAGCAGCTATGTCCTTTAGGACCCGGCCAGTTCAGTGTGTGGTGGTACTACCGAGCCACTCTTGATGATGGACATTAAAGTCCCCTACCCAGAGCATATTCTGTCCACCCTCAGTCCTTCCTCCAAGTGGTGTTCAACATGGAGGAGTACTGATTCATCAGCTTGATAGTGGTCGGTATGTGGTAACCAGCAGGAGGTTTCCTTGCCCAAGACTTCATGTGGTCCAGAGTAATGTTGAGGACTCCCGGGACAACTCCCTCCTGACTGTATACCACTGTGTTTCCACCTCTGCTGGGTCTGTCCTGCTGGTGAGACCGGGCATTCCCAGTAATGGTGATAGTGGTAATAGTGCTGTCTGGGATAGTGTCTGTAAGGTATGATTCTGTGAGTATGACTATGTCAGATTGTTGCTTAAATAGTCTGTGAGACAGCTCTCCTAACTTTGGCACAACCCCCGATGTTCGTAAGGAGAGCTTTGCAGAGTCTCAAGGCTGGGTTGTCGTTGTCGTTTCCGATGACTGGTTTAATGCCAGGTAGTCTATTCGGTTTCATTTCTTTTTTGAGTTTTTGTAGTGGTTGAGTGGTTCGCTAGGCCATTTCAGAAGGCATTCAAGTGTCAACCACATTGCTGTTGGTCTGGAGTCACATGTAGGCCAGACCAGGTAAGGATGGCAGATTTCCTTCCCTAAAGGACATTAGTGAACCAGATGGCACTTTACAACAATTGACAATGGTTTCATGGTCATCATTAGACTTTTAATTCCAGATATTTTATGGAGTTTCAATTCTACCACCTGCTGTGGTGGGATTTGAACCCGGGTGCCCAGATCATTATCCTGGGTCACTGGATTATTAGCCCAGCGACAATACCACTATGCCACCGCCTCCCGGGAGATCTCCTGCCACAGCTGAAATGCACCTGATTTGTGGTCACACTGGAAGTGCAAATCTGGAAGCGATTCACAATCCTTTGCCATTCAAATTTCTGGTGGGAATTGCGAGAGACAGCCTTTTGAATCTCGTTATCGGGCTGCCATTTTGAGCGGGCAGCCCGATACGAAGTCCGGCGAGGTCCGGCTGCCAAAAGATGATCAATGGGGTTTCCCATTATGGCCACCCCCACGCCGTTGGGAAATTCATGGGCGTGAGCACGCTGCCGGCGCAGGAGAGGATCCCACCGACAGGGAATCCCGCCCCATATGTCTCACCGAGCCTTATTAATGTCAATTAATAAGATCATGGCTGATCTTTAGCTTCAACTCCACGTGCACGCCCAATCCCCAAATACTGTGATCCCGAGAGATCAAAAATTGTAAATGATTGCCTTTTAACCTGGGAACTTGCTCTCGTGTTCTAGGTTCCCTAGCTAGGGGAAACAACCTGTCAGTGTCTACCTTGTCAACCCCCTTCAGAATGTTTCAATGAGGTCACCTCTTATTCTTCTAAACTCCAGAAAATATCGACCCAATTTACTCTGCTTGTCACCATAGTGCACTATCTCATCCCTGGGACCAACCTAGTGAACCTTTGCTTTACTACCTCTGATGCAAATATATGCTTCCTTAAATATGACGAGCAAAACTGAAAGCCCATCATCGCAATTTGTGACTCCAGTCCTCATTAGATGGTCTGGACTTTAATCCATTTCATGCGGCGAGCAAGTGGCGAGCAGGCATTTAGAACAACTGCACAAAGAATTTCAGCACCGTTCCCACTTGGCTCCCACCTGTCATCATGAATAAACATCCCAGTTTACATGACGCCAATCACATTTCAACAATTTACTGAGCAGGGTATCTGCCACAAGCACTTGAGTTCAAAACTTGTGGTGACGAATAGGAGGCCCTCTATGTGAGTCCAAAACCAGATGTACCAAAGAAAGTATGTGCCAGGCTCCATCCCGAAACAGCGCCAATATCCTCCCATTTACCCATCCAAAGCACACCTTCAGTTAAAGCTCCCTTCTAAGTAAACCACTCATTGTACCACCATCTGTTAATTCAATGTGAAGGTCTATCATCAGGGAATTGGATCATATTTGGATTTGCCACGTGTATTGAGGTACAGTGAAAAGTACTGTTCTGAGTTCAGTGCAGACAGATCGTTCCATACATGGAAAAAAAACCTGAAGAGAAAAATATTGCAGGGCTTCAGGGAAAAGGAGGACGAGTGAGGGTGGCTGAGTTGACCTTAGAGAGAGACGATACATTGATGACAGGCCAAATGGCCTTATTCTGTGCTGGAACCATTCCATGATTAACTTCTCATGTAACAAGGGATGAACAATAATTGCAGCTTTACCAATGTTATCCATATTCCAGAAACAAAGAAAAACAACTTGCCACCCTTCACATAGAAGAGAAAAATTAAGGGCAGTGCTGGCTTTTGACTTGGAGAGACAAAGAAGAATAAAACCTTACCTCGGTGCTATGGAGGATAAGGTTGAATCCATTTGGGTGGAAATCAGGAATAGTAAGGCGAAAAAATCACTGATAGGAGTAATCTATAGGCCACCAAATTGTAACATTATGGTGGGGCAGGCAATAAACAAAGAAATAACAAATGCATGTAGAAATGGTACAGCAGTTATCATGGGGGATTTTAATCTACATGTTGATTGGTTTAACCAGGTCGGTCAAGGCAGCCTTGAGGAGGAGTTTATAGAATGTATCCGCAATAGTTTCCTAGAACAGTATGTAATGGAACCTACGAGGGAACAAGCGGTCCTAGATCTGGTCCTGTGTAATGAGACAGGAGTGATTCAGGATCTCATAGTTAGGGATCCTCTCGGAAGGAGCGATCACAATATGGTGGAATTTAAAATACAGATGGAGGGTGAGAAGGTAAAATCAAGCACTAGTGTTTTGTGCTTAAACAAAGGAGATTACAATGGGATGAGAGAAGAACTAGCTAAGGTAGACTGGGAGCAAAGACTTTATAGTGAAACAGTTGAGGAACAGTGGAGAACCTCCAAGTGATTTTTCACAGTGCTCAGCAAAGGTTTATACCAACAAAAAGGAAGGACAGTAAAAAGAGGGAAAATCGACCGTGGATATCTAAGGAAATAAGGGAGACGATCAAATTGAAGGAAAAAACATACAAAGTAGCAAAGATCAGTGGGAGACTAGAGGACAGGGAAATCTTTAGGGGGCAACAGAAAGCTACTAAAAAAGCTATAAAGAAGAGTAAGATAGATTATGAGAGTAAACTTGCTCAGAATATAAAAACAGATAGTAAAAGTTTCTACAAATACATAAAACAAAAAAGAGTGACTAAGGTAAATATTGGTCCTTTAGAGGATGAGAAGGGAGATTTAATAATGGGAGATGAGGAAATGGCTGAGGAACTGAACAGGTTTTTTGGGTCGGTCTTCACAGTGGAAGACACAAATAACATGCTAGTGACTGATGGAAATGAGGCTATGACAGGTGAGGACCTTGAGAGGATTGTTATCACCAAGGAGGTAGTGATGGGCAAGCTAATGGGGCTAAAGGTAGACAAGTCTCCTGGCCCTGATGGAATGCATCCCAGAGTGCTAAAAGAGATGGCTAGGGAAATTGCAAATGCACTAGTGATAATTTACCAAAATTCACTAGACTCTGGGGTGGTCCCGGCGGATTGGAAATTAGCAAACGTGACACCACTGTTTAAAAAAGGAGGTAGGCAGAAAGCGGGTAATTATAGGCCAGTGAGCTTAACTTCAATAGTAGGGAAGATGCTGGAATCTATCATCAAGGAAGAAATAACGAGGCATCTGGATGGAAATTGTCCCATTGGACAGACGCAGCATGGGTTCATAAAGGGCAGGTCGTGCCTAACTAATTTAGTGGAATTTTTTGAGGACATTAACAGTGCGGTAGATAACGGGGAGCCAATGGATGTGGTATATCTGGATTTCCAGAAAGCCTTTGACAAGGTGGCACACAAAAGGTTGTTGCATAAGATAAAGATGCATGGCATTAAGGGGAAAGTAGTAGCATGGATAGAGGATTGGTTAATTAATAGAAAGCAAAGAGTGGGGATTAATGGCTGTTTCTCTGGTTGGCAATCAGTAGCTAGTGGTGTCCCTCAGGGATCAGTGTTGGGCCCACAACTGTTCACAATTTACATAGATGATTTGGAGTTGGGGACCAAGGCCAATGTGTCCAAGTTTGCAGACGACACTAAGATAAGTGGTAAAGCAAAAACTGCAGAGGATACTGGAAGTCTGCAGAGGGATTTGGATAGGCTAAGTGAATGGGCTAGGGTCTGGCAGATGGAATACAATGTTGACAAATGTGAGGTTATCCATTTTGGTAGGAATAACAGCAAAATGGATTATTATTTAAATGATAAAATATTAAAACATGCTGCTGTGCAGAGAGACCTGGGTGTGCTAGTGCATGAGTTGCAAAAAAGTTGGTTTACAGGTGCAACAGGTGATTAAGAAGGCAAATGGAGTTTTATCCTTCATTGCACTGGAGGGTGTGCAGAGGAGATTCACTAGGTTAATCCTAGAGCTGAAGGGGTTGGATTACGAGGAGAGGTTGAGCAGACTGGGACTGTACTCGTTGGAATTTAGAAGGATGAGGGGGGATCTTATAGAAACATATAAGATTATGAAGGGAATAGATAGGATAGATGCGGGCAGGTTGTTTCCACTGGCGGGTGAAAGCAGAACTAGGGGGCATAGCCTCAAAATAATGGGAAGTAGATTTAGGACTGAGTTTAGGAGGAACTTCTTCACCCAAAGGGTTGTGAATCTATGGAATTCCTTGCCCAGTGAAGCAGTAGAGGCTCCTTCATTAAATGTTTTTAAGATAAAGATAGATAGTTTTTTGAAGAATAAAGGGATTAAGGGTTATGGTGTTCGGGCCGGAAAGTGGAGCTGAGTCCACAAAAGATCAGCCATGATCTCATTGAATGGTGGAGCAGGCTCGAGGGGCCAGATGGCCTACTCCTGCTCCTAGTTCTTATGTTCTTATGTTCTTACGTTACTGTGCGACAATGCCACATGAATAATGAATGGGCAATTTTCCAATGGGTGATAATTTGGTAAGAAGTCTTACAACACCAGGTTAAAGTCCAGCAGGTTTGTTTCAAATCACTAGCTGTCGGAGCGCTGCTCCTTCCTCAGGTGAATCCTTCCTCACCTGAGGAAGGAGCAGCGCTCTGAAAGCTAGTGATTCAAAACAAACCTGTTGAACTTTAACCTGGTGTTTTAAGACTTCTTACTGTGCTCACCCCAGTCCAACGCCGGCATCTCCACATCATGATAATTTGGGGCATGTGTTACAATCCATTCTCAAAAAGCTTCTGTCAGTGCTAGATAAGTCCCAATGGCGCAATTGACTAAAATTCTCACGACGATCAGAAAATTCCTTTTTTAAAATAAAACTTCTGCTAATACAGGGGACAAAGTAATGTGCTGCAAAAACAAGAAATGCTCGTAAATCAGAACTGTCTGCAGTTATGGCATGCTTTGTTGGTCTGGGAAGTGCAATGCGAGATTGAACATAAGCCTCGTGGCCAATGAGGCAAATGAAAGTAGGTATTCAAAGTTTTTACTGTCTGATCCAACTCTTCTTTTTGGGTTAGAAGTATATGTAGTAGATTAGCAATCTTAACTGGTATTTGGTAAGCCAAGTACGATGTGCCATGTGTAATTTTTTTTTGAAAAAATAATGAAAGTATGGCTAATTCACTTAGTTGAACGGATCTGCTATTGGCAAATAATAATTCAGTTCCAGGAATTCAATGGGCCAGTTTTACACCACATTATTACTTAATGCCTCCTGCTGTTAGAGATTGATTAATGACTGCAGTTCTCAGCCACTTACAGGGTTATGTTACTGGCAATAGTGATCAGTGCATTTATTTTTAATGGTGTTTGTTTAGACGGAATGATTGTTCGTTTGCCACAGGATTGTTCCAATTCAGAGGCTTCTACCTTAGTGAGAAGTTGACATGAATAAAATAGTCAGTTTGTCCTTACTAAATAATTCATCATTTTACTTTAGTTTTTCATTAATACAGATTAAAATTCATTAAAATGTCATAATATTTCATTTTAACTGAGCTGTAGAAAAGCTTGTCAGACATGCGGTAAACTTGTTGTCTCTTTGGTGTATTCCGTAATAGTTCATTCCACCTGTTCAGCCTCTCCTCTTGTCTCTTCAAGGTGCCAACTCATTTTTGAACTACAGTTACGCAGGTGGTCAGTCTAAGTGGCCATGCCCGTGAGGCTAAACAGGAGCATCTGCTGGATGTTCGACGGTGAATAATGTTTAAGTGGCAAGACAAGGAAGTTTAAAGATGATGCGGAGTGTAGACTCCAGAAGGCTGACAACTCTACCAGCAAGTAAGGAATGTTCCAGGAGGGGGCGGAGAAGGGGTAAGATGTACAGGAAGCTAGAGTTGGATCACTGAGCATCAATGTGTCGGAAAATCCCACGTGCCTGTCACTTAATAATAGGAATAATTAATATTCTAAGGTAGTTTACTGTGAGGAAACCTCCAGATGATTAAAGCACTTGTCAGCCATTTGTGGCTTAATCATCTCTCAATATTCATAATTACTTCAGTGAGAGGTTAGTCACATGTAAAATGTAAATTTAAAGATATATCAATCTACTTAGATAATACAACTCTATGGCAAGTGTTCGAAGATACCCACCACTTTGCTGTGAATTGGTAATGTGTTTTCTCGCCACTCTGGGTGTTGCTCTTGCTTCTTGGTCATGTAAATCATTCTGAATGCGATGACAATCATCAGCAAGCACTCCAAAACAAAAAGTTAAAAAATAAATGCACATAGTGTTTGTTTAAAAGTAGAAAAAGACTTGAATCCTGGAGACCCTCAGCATGTTCGAAAGTGATGTCCAGCCGATGAAGTACGTTTGAACTGTAGTCACTGTTTAAGTGGAATATAGGAAATGTGACAGATAATTCTCAAACAATTCGTTTCCAAAATGTGATAATGACCAGACAATCAGTTTTTAATTATGTTAATTAGGGGATAAATATTAGCAAGTGCACTACAAAATGGGCAGCACGATAGCATTGTGGATAGCACAATTGCTTCACAGCTCCAGGGTCCCAGGTTCGATTCCGGCTTGGGTCACTGTCTGTGCGGCGTCTACACATCCTCCCCGTGTGTGCGTGGGTTTCCTCCGGGTGCTCCGGTTTCCTCCCACAGTCCAAAGATGTGCAGGTTAGGTGGATTGGCCATGATAAATTGCCCTTAGTGTCCAAAATTGCCCTTGGTGTTGGGTGGGGTTACTGGGTTGTGGGGATGGGGTGGAGATGTTGACCTTGGGTGGGGTGCTCTTTCCAAGAGCCTGTGCAGACTTGATGGGCCGAATGGCCTCCTTCTGCACTGTAAATTCTATGATGATTCTATGATAAAATATTTTACATCCAGCTGAAAGCCACAACTCTTTGGAAATTTTGGAAAACCTGTATGAATAGAGCTTGTGGTGCACTGGTTGTTGTGTTATGCTTCTTCACGTAGCATAAACTGCTGCCTTGATGTATACTTTGACAAAGGAAGGTTCAGACTTGGAGATAGATTTGACAAATTTATTGAAGTTAACAATTCTCCTACTTGGGTTCGACTCTCCTGCTAATCTAACTCAAGTATAGTAACTCAACCTAACTAACTAGTCTGCTCTAATCCATGCAGTGGGTGTGATGCTTCCCTGATCTGCCCCTGTCTCTCTGAGTGTCGCCTATGGAAAGAGAAAGAGCATGTGTGCCCTGTCCTTTTACATGGGTAGCCCCTTGTGGTAGTGTCACCTCTGGGTGTGTCTTGACTGCCCATTGGCCGTGTCCGATCTTACTGACCTATTGGTTGAATGTCTGTGTGTCATGATGTCTCTGGTGCTCCTTCTAGTGTTTAATTAGTTCTAGTGTATTTACATTAACCCCTTGTGTATTTATAGTGCCCTCGTGTATCTACATTAACGCCTTGTGTATTTACAGTGATGCATATCACCACACTGGTAACATCCCTGTCTCCAGGCCAGAAGTTTTTTGTTCAAGTCTCACTTCAGGACTTGGTGGCCACGGTGGCACAGTGGTTAGCACTGTTACTTCTCAATTCTAGGGTCCCAGGTTCGGTTCCCGGCTTGGGTCACTGCCTGTGTGGGTTTCTGCACTTTATCCCAATGTCTGCTTCGGGTTCTTCCAGGTGCTCCGGTTTCTTCCCACAGTCCAAAGATGTGCAGGTTAGGTGGATTGACCATGATAAATTGCCCCTTAGTGTCCAAAAAGGTTAGGTTGGGTTACGGGATAGGGTGGAGGTGTGGGATTAAGTAGGGTGCTCTTTCCAAGGACCGGTGCAGACTCAATGGGCTAAATGGCCTCCTTCTGCACTGTAAATTCTCTCTATTCTATTCTATTCTTGTAATATGACCAAACAGGACAATTAACAGCCTATAACTCCTTCCAATGTGCCTGATGGCAGGGGTCGAGAGTTTCCTGGTCAGCCAAACTGCAGAAGGTAACATCAAACCACTGTCGTATTTTGCCAAGCATACTCATGGACCAATCCAATGGAAGTCTATGGTTGCCAAGGCCCCCTTGTAGTAAAGGAAGATTGGCGACCACCAGTCAGTATGCATAACGAATTATAACGGTTTAATTACTGCAGTATTCACAGCGTATTTCATGATGTTATCACTCGGAGCCCTAGGATCTACTCTGGATGCAAAAGTCCACGCTCTGCCCTCGATTCCCATTGGGTGATGGGGGTCACGTGACCCTCCCTATGTATGCCCCTTAAAGGATTCAGCTACTACACCATTCTCCCTTTAAGTCCCTTATTATACAATATACAAATTAGTTACACAATTAATAAAACACCAGCAGTGAGAAACACGTCTTGTACCCAGCCCATCAAAAGCTCAGTCTGCCAGCGGACTTGCCCTTTCTCTGGGAGCGATGTAGCTCAACTGGCTGTGGTTCAACTGTCGAGGTAGATTCTGCTGCAATGATCTCACTGGGACTCTCCTCTGGAATCTGTGTCTCACTTTCTTCAGCTTCACTGGGAGGGGCACTTTGACCTGCCACTTCTTCCCTTGAGCTCACCTCCACGCTACATTTGGGCACAACTAATTCAGGCAGCAGCACTGACTCTCACGATGGCTCCTGCCTTCTCAAATGGTCCACGTGCTTCTTCACTAACTTGTCTTGTACTTGCATCTCATACGATGGTCCCGTCTGGCCACCACAATTCCAGGTAGCCAATCTGTATCATTTCCAAAGTTTTTCACCAAGGCTGAGGGGCTTTTCACAGTAACTTCATAAGCCTACTTGTGACAATAAAGATTATTATTATCTAAAATGCCCTCTCTGTTTTCTAAGAATTCTCTTTTAGCAACACTGCCTTGTCTCCACCCTCCTGCCAAATTCAGAATTAGAACATAGAACAGTACAGCACAGTACAGGCCCTTCAGCCCACGATGTTATGCCGACCATTTATCCTAATCAAAGATCAACCTAACCTACACCCCTTCAATTTACTGCTGTCCATGTGCCTGTCTAAGAGTCACTTAAATGTCCTTAGTGACACTGATTCCACTACATCTGCTGGCAGTGCATCCACACACCCACCACTCTCGGTGTAAAGAACCGACCTCTGACATCTCCCCTATACCTTCCTCCAATCACCTTAAAATTATGTCCCCTCCTGACAGCCATTTCCGCCCTGGGGAAAAGCCTCTGGCTATCCACTCTATCCATGCCTTTCATCACCTTGTACACCTCTATTGTCATCTCTCTTCCTTCTTCGCTCCAGTGAGAAAAGCCCTAGCTCCCTCAACACTCCTTCATAAGACATGCCCTCCAGTTCTGGCAGCATCCTGGTAAATCTCCTCTGCACCCTCTCCAAAGCATGCACATCCTTCCTCTAATGAACTGGGCACAATATTCCAAGTATGGTCTAACCAGGGTTTTATAAAGCTGCAGCAAAACCTCGAGGCTCTTAAACTCAATCCCGCTGTTATTGAAAGCCAATACACCATACGCCTTCTTAACAATCCTGTCAACCAGGGTGGCAACTTTGAGGAATCTATGTACGTGGACCCCAAGATCCCTCGCTTCCTCCACATTTCCAAGATCCTGCCTTTAACGCTGCATTCAGCATTCAAATTCGGTCTTCCAAAATGAATCACTTCACATTTATCTAGGTTGAACTCCATCTGCCACTTCTCAGCCTAGCTCTGCATCCTGCCAATGTCCTGTTGTAACCGACAACAGCCCTCGACACTATCTATAATAATAATAGTCGCTTATTGTCACAAGTAGGCTTCAATTAAGTTACTGTGAAAAGCCCCTAGTCGTCACATTCTGGCATCTGTTCGGGGAGGCTACAACTCCACCAACATTTGTGTCATCGGCAAACTTACTAACCCACCCTTCCACTTCCTCATCCAAGTCATTTATAAAAACCACAAAGAGCAGAGGTCACAGAACAAATCCCTGTGGGACACCACTGGTCACCGACCTCCAGACGGAATACTTTCCATCCACTACCACTCGCTGTCTTCTTTCGGCCAGCCAATTCTGTATCCAGACAGCCAAATTTCCCTGTATTCCACCCCCCCCCCCCCCCAACTTACTGAATGAGCCTACCATGGAGAACCTTATCAAATGCCTTACTGAAATCCATATACACCACATCCACTGCCTGACCTTCATCAATGTGTCTCATCACATCCTCAAAGAATTCAATGAGGCTTGTGAGGCATGACCTGCTCCTCACAAACCCATGCTGACTATCTTTAATCAAACCATGTTTTTCTAAATAATCATAAATCCTATCTCTCAGAATCTTTTCCAATGTTTTGTTC
This sequence comes from Scyliorhinus torazame, assembly GCF_047496885.1. Lineage (NCBI taxonomy): Eukaryota > Metazoa > Chordata > Chondrichthyes > Carcharhiniformes > Scyliorhinidae > Scyliorhinus > Scyliorhinus torazame. The sequence continues at coordinate 30,870,197 of NC_092720.1, read as the reverse complement.
AGCACAGACGTAAGATTGACTGGTCTGTAATTCCCAGGGATTTCCCTATTCTGATTTGCCTCCCACCAATCATCCGGTACTACTCCATTGGAGAGTGAGGACGCAAAGATCTTCGTCAACGGCGCAGCAATCTCCTCTCTCGCTTTCCGTGGATTACGTGGATTAATCTGGTCCTTAAACGACGGTCCAGTAACAACGCGGCTCGAGCTATTCCCATCGTAACATGCGGGGCGGCCATTCCCAAGGATAGAAGGGAGCAGTGGCAGGTAACGTCTGTTGTAGTTGGCACTGGTGACACGCTTTTACCATCTGATCTATGTCTGTATCAATCCCAGGCCAACAGACTTAGCCCCTTGCTAACATTTTCATCTTTGAAATGCCCGTATGGGCACTATGTAACTCTTCTAGTAACAACTGTCTTCCTGGCTTTGGGCTGACTACTCTGGACCCCCAAAGGATGACACCATCCACGTATCTAAGCTCACTCTTTCTGAGCTGATACGGCTTCCTCTCTTCAGAAACTTGCACGTTTTTCCAACTATGCAATACCATTAACTTGATCCTTGACGGCAAAGGGTCTCAGTTAGTCCATATGTGACTTTCTATGCTGTGGCAGGCAAGGAATCCATAAGGTTGAGGGGCACCAATCTCTTTTTGTACTCAGGAATGGTGTAGTTTCAGATAATGGAAGGCGACTTAAGGTATTGGCAAGGTGAGCACCCGGCTGAAGATCACAATTATAATCATGGGCCACTAGGAACAACGTCCACTGCTGAATTCTGGCTGAAGCTATTGGGGGTACTGCTTTATCTTCTTTGAAATGTTCTAAAAATGGTTTATGATCTAATAATTTTTTTAAAATTTGGAATACCTAATTCATTTTTTCCAATTAAGGGGCAATTTAACATGGCCAATCCACGTACCCTGCACATCTTTGGGTTGTGGGGGCGAAACCCACACAACACGGGGAGAATGTGCAAACTCCACACGGACAGTGACCCAGAGCTGGGATCGAACCTGGGACCTCGGCGCCGTGAGGTATGCAGTGCTAACCACTACGCCACCGTGCCCCTGAGCTTTCAGATATTCTTAGGAGCTGGCACTTCTTTATGGTTCTCACTTCATCTTCTATTGGATGTAGCCCTTGAGCATTCACCTGGTATCCAAGTTAGGTCACCTCATTCTCCTGAAAGGTGCACTGTTCTCTCTTCAGGCGCACTCCTGCTATCTGGAATTTCTTGAAAACTCCATCCAGATTTGCCAGATGTCCTGTAATGAGGACATCATCAAAGTAAATGATAACTTTGCAGTAGCCTCCATAGTCCCCTGGAAGATGGCACTAGCTGACGAAACCCCAAAGGGTAAACATGTATATTGATGCAGTGCTTTCTGGGTGTTTGTAGTGACATAAGTTCTCAACGCCTCATTTAGTTCCAATTTTTGGCAGACGTGGCTCATGTCCAACTTCACATTTTTCAGGTCTGCAGCCAACTTTGCATACAGATCCTCTATTTTAGGTATGGGCTACCTGTCCAACTTCGTAGCTTTATAACAGCAGCTGATACCCCCATGGCCTCTTTAAGGGGACCAGTTTAGCTCAGCTGGCTGGACAGCTTGTTTGTGATGCAGAGCAAAGGCCAGCAGCGCAGGTTCAATTCCCATACCAGTTGAGGTTATTCATGAAGGCCCACCTTCTCAACCTTACTTCTCACCTGAGGTGTGGAGATCCTCAAGTTAAATCACCATTAGTCAGCTCTCACTCAAAGGGGAAAGCAGCCTATAGTCATCTAGGACTATGTTAACTTCACTAAGGTGCAGTTACCAGCGCATTGTGGTTTGCTTTTGAACTTTACAGACACTAATCTGAGACTGGTACCTGGGCGTTATTCTATTTGCTATTCTCCTTATCATACTCGAATGCTAATTTTACCTGATAATAGTTTTGTTCTACAGAATTAAAACCTAATATATGTATTTAAAGCAGACTTTGTTGGAAGCAACTTAGATTCATGAAACTACTCCATAAAACTAGATTGACAAAACTTTATCAGGGAAATTTAATTAATCAAGTACTGTCGGTTGATTGCAACCTACTCCCACTAACTTCGAAGGAATTCTAAAAAAACTACACTTCCTTCATTCCCAATTAAGAGTGAAAAACTGTCTAATCTAATACCCAACCACTTGGTTATTGATTACAGATTCTCATATCAGCAACACTTAATGGCTTTAAGTCAAGAGGAAAGTCGGAAAGGTCCTATGACTTCTGTAGTGAAATGAAATAAGAGGCTGAAGCGCAGTAATTATGCAAATAAAACGGTTCGCATTAATTCAAAGCAAGTCTTTTTTAAATTCACCATTAGAAACAAAAAGCACACTGTATACAGCGTGGCCCCGGTTTGATCAGCAGCCAGTGTTGTGGTGCTGACCCACAAGTGTGGAAGGATCAAGATCCTGAACATCAGTACTGAGTTGCATCCAGGGTGCAATCATTTATATCAGCTTCCTTGGATTGAAAGGACAAGCTGAGCTTTCCACTAACTTGTGATGGAAAATATGGCACAAATAGTGGATAGATGTTGGACTTAACATCTGTCTCAACTCAGGCAACTTCACTTAGTGTTGGCTCTGAGGGGTGAAGCTGTTGCCTTTGGTTATGTTTCTTTATTCTATGTCCTTTCTTTCCACTTACAACCTTACCTTCTCCTGCCATGAGCCAATGGGTGGAATTTAATACCCCCCTCGAGGAGGTTTGGAGGCTGTGTGATTTGCTGGGAGAGTTCAAGGTGGAGATCCTGTGTGTGTCCCCCGCCCTCGCAAGTGGCCCAGAATCACAGATTTGTTACGGCGCAGAAGGAGACCATTTGGCCCATCGTGTTTGCACCGGCTCTCCAAGCATCATGATTTAGTGCCATTCCCCTGCCTTTTCCTCAGACCCCTGCACATTCTTTCTATTGAAATAACCATCTAATGCCCTCTTGAATGCCTCGATTGGACCTACTCCCACCACAATTCCAGGCAGAACCTTCCGGACACAAACCGTTTGCTGTATGAAAAACCTTTTCCGACATCCAGGACTGCGCACAATATTCCAGCTGAGGTTCAACCAGTGTTTTGTAAAGGTTCAGTTTAATCTCCTTGCTCTTATACTCTATATCCCTGTTAATAAAGCCCAGAAAATGTTATGCTTTATTAACTGCTCCATCCACCTTCGATGATCAATGCACATGGACATATATTCACACGTGTACCTCTGCTTCTGCATCCCCTGAAGAATTTTGCCCCTTATCTTATATTGCCTCTCCATGTTCTCCTACCAAGATGCAGCACCCCACACTTCTCTGCATTGAACCTCACCTACCACCAATCTGTTCATCCCGCCAACTTGTCTATGTCCTTTTGAAGCTAACTGTACTCTTCACAGTTTACAATGCTTCCATGTTTTGTATCATATGCAAACTTTAGAATTGGCCCTGCACACCAAAATCTAGCTAATTAATATCTATTAGGAGATGCAAGGGACTTTATACAGACCCCTGGGGAACACCATTGCAAACCTTCCTCCAGCCCAAAAAATATCCATTGACCATACTCTCTGCTGCCTGTCATTCAGCCAATTTTTATATCCATGTTGATACTGTTCCTTTTATTCCATGAGCTATAACATTCTCATATGTCTGTTGTGTAGCACTGTATCAAATGCCCTTTGAAAGTCTATGTACATCACATCAACAGCATTATCCTCATCAACCCTCATCAACCGTATCAACTTTCTCTGTTATCTCCTCGAAAAGCTGCAGCAAGTTGGTTAAACATGATTCCTGTGGTGATATACATCACTGTAAGTACACAAAGGGTTAATGTACATACACTACACTTAGCTAGACACTAGAAGGAACACTAGAGACATGACACACAGACAGTCAACCAATAGGTCAGTAAGATAGGACACGACCAATGTGCAGTCACGACACACACACAGGTGACACTACCACAGGAGGGCATTACACCAACCCATATAAAAGGACACATCACACATGCTCAGTCTCTTTCCAGTGGAGACACTCTGAGTACAGACACAGGGTTGATTGAACATCACACCCACCACGTGGATTGTAGCAGACTGGCTTGTCAGTCTGAGTAGCTATAGAAGGGTTAACAGTAGCGTCGAATCCAAGTAGGGGAACTGTTAATAGTTTAATAAACGTGTTTAAGCTATCTCCAAGTCTGAACCTTCCGTTGTCAGAGTGCACATCAAGGAAGCAGCTTATGCTACGTCAAGAGCATAACAAAACAATTCCCTCTTTAAAGTCCATGCTGGCTCTTCCTAATCAATCCACATTTTTCATGTGAGTACGAATTCTATCCTGAATAATTGTTTCCAGAAGCTTGCATCAGAAGGCGGTGAATATTTTAAAGGCAGAGATAAATAGATTCTTGTTCGGCAAGTGAATCAAAGACTATCAGGGGTAGGTGCGGCATATGGAACTCAGCACAAACAGATCAACCATGATCTTATTGAATGACGGAGCAGGATCAAGGCTCCGAGAGGCTTACTTCTGCCAATATTTTGTATATTCATTTGCCGACTACTGATGTTAAACTGACTGGTCTATAGTTGCTGGGTCTATCCTTACAGCCTTTTTTGAACAAGGTCATAACATTTGCAATTCTCCAGTCCTCTGGAACCTCCCCTGTGTCTAGAGAAGACTGGAAGATTTTGGCCGGTGCCCTAGCAGTTTCCATTCTCACCTCCTCAAATACCCTTGAATGGATCTCATCCGGTCCTGGTGTCCTATCAATTTTAAGTACCGACAGTCTATTCAACACTTCCTCCTTATCAATTATGAATTCTTCTAGGTACAGAGTTTCATCATCTATTGCCATGGCCTGGGTAGCATCTACCTCCTTGGTAGAGATGGAAGCAAACTATTCATTTACTACCTCAGCCATGCCCCCTGCTTCCATGTTCTTATTTGGCCCTACTTCACCTTTTACCACTGATTTCCTATTTATTTTCCTATATAAGATTTTGTGATTCCCTTTTATGTTGGCTGCCAGTCTTGTCTCATAATTCCTCTTTGTTCTCAACTGTATTTTTTTACCTGACACGTGTTATCTTAATTTCTAACTTATTTTACATCCCAGGAACTCTGGATGCCCTATCTTTCCCTTTTAAAGCAATATACCTTGACTGTCTCCAGACCATTTCTGTTCTGAAGGTCGCCCATTGTTCAGCTACAGTCTTCCCCACCAACCTTACGTTCCACTCTAACCAGCCCAGCTGCGTTCTTGCCCCATTGAAGTCGGCTCTCCACCAGTTAATTATTCTTCCTTTGGATTTCCTATTATCCTTTTCTATCATTATCCTAAATATTATGATACAATGATCACTGTTTCCTAAATGTTCCCCCCACTGACACTTGATCTACTTGGCCTTTCTGATTTCTAAGAACCTGGTCCAACTGTGCATCCTTTCTTGTTGAACTGGACACATACTGTAGAAAATTTTCATAAACTCAGTCTAGGAACCTTTGCCCCTCTCCAACCTTTACACTACCACTGTCTCAGTCTACATTTGGGTAATTAAAGTCCCCCGTTAATACTACACTATAATGTTTGCACAGAATCTCTACAGTACAGAAGGAGGCCATTCACTCCCACGAGTCTGCATTGACCCTCTGAAAGAGCACCCTACCTAGGCCCACTCCCCTTCCGTACCTATACATCCCTGGACACTAAGGCACATTTTATGAAGGCCAATCCACCGAACCTGCACATCTTTGGACTGTGGGAGGAAACCGGAAAACCCGGAGGAAACCCGCGCAGACGGGGGGGGAGAACGTGCAGACTCCACACAGTCAGTCATATAAAGCCAGAATTGAACCAAGGTCCCTGGTGCTGCGGGACATCAGTGCTAACCACTGTACCACCATGCTGCCCTGGATCTCTATGTAATTTCCCGGCAGATTTGTTCTTCTACATCCGTCGCACTGGTTGGTGGTCTTTAGACTACACCCAGCACTGTAATTGCACCCTTTTTGTTCCTTAACTCTAACTAAATTGATTCTGTCCTTGAATCCTCTGAGACATCCTCTTTCTCCAGCACTGCAATGCTCTCCTTAAGCAATATCCCACCCCTCCTCCTTTTCTTGTTTTCCCATCCTTTCTGAACACCTGGTAACCAGGAATATTTAGAACCCAGATCTGTCCTTTCTTGAGCCAGGACTCTGTTACCACAACATCATATTTCCACAATGTAATCTCTGCCTGTAACTCTCCAATCATATTTACTGTACTCTATGCATTCACATACACGCTCAGTAACCCAGGTTTAGACATTGTTACTTTCTCCCTTACTCTGACTCCACCAATTAACTTACTAATCTCTATACCGTGCTTGCTGTCTCTCCTGGCATTTTGTGTATCCCAGTATTCCTGACTAATTATTCCACCCTTGGAGTGTTCAATTCTGGTTGCCACACTACCAGAAGGATGTGGAGGCTTTAGAGAGGGTGCAGAAGAGATTTACCAGGATGTTGCCTGTAATGGAGGGCATTAGCTATGAGGAGCGGTTGAAGAAACTCGGTTTGTTCTCACTAGAACGAGGAGGTTGAGGGGCGACCTGATATAGGTCTACAAAATTATGAAGGGCATAGACAGAGTAGATAGTCAGAGGCTTTTTCCCAGGGTAGAGGGGTCAATTACTAGGGGGCATAGGTTTAAGGTGCGAGGGGCAAGATTTAGAGGAAATGTACGAGGCTGGTTTTTCACAGAGGCTAGTAGGTGCCTGGAACTCGCTACCGGAGGAGGTGTTGGAAGCAGGGACAATAGTGACATTTAACGGGCATCTTGACAAATACATGAATAGGATGGGAATAGAGGGATACGGACCCAGGAAGTGGAGAAGATTTTAGTTTAGACGGGCCAGCATGGTCGGCACAGGCATGGAGTGACGAAGGGCCTGGTCCTGTGCTGTATTTTTCTTTGTTCTTTCTACTGATCCAAGCTCTAAGTTCATCTGCCTTACCCTGTTATACTTCTTGCATTAAAACATATGCACTTCAGGCCCTCAGTCCCACTGTTCGCAGCAACATCTCCCTGTCTGCCCTTCCTCAGAGTCATACTGGCCCTATTCCCTCGTTCTCCCACATTTTTTCACCTTCTGACCTATTGCTCCGGTACGCATCCCGCTGCCATACTAGTTTAAACCCGCAAACCTCGTGGCCAGAATATTTATGCCTCTCCAGTTTCGATGCAACCCGTCCTTCTTACACAGGTCACACCTGCCCTGGAAGAGCTCCCAGTGGTCCAGATAACGGAAACCCTCTCTCCTACACCAGCTGTTTAGCCACGTGTTTAGCTGCTCTATCTTCCTATTTCTAGCCTCACTGGCACGTGGCACAGGGAGTAATCCCGAGATTACAACCCCCGAAGTCCTGTCTTTTAACTTTATTAGTGACCCAAGACAGGTAACCAAAGGGAACCACACAGACAGTGACCCAAGCCGGGAATCAAACCTGGGACCATGGATCCGTGAAGCACCTGTGCTAACCACTGTGCTACCATGCTGCCTTTCGGTGTTGGGCTACGGAGCATCCAGCCCATGATGTTTTGCTTTGTTTTTCTGCCATATGACCTGAACCTGTTGCTGTTTCTGGATAATGTATTTTGTCTTTAGTGGCTTTAGTATGTAATTGATGTTTAATCATTGGCAACGGCAGAGAAACTTGGGTTGTGAGCAGTATTCCTGTACATGAGCAGCAAGTGACTCAAGCATTTGGTCAATGAACCTTGTTCTCTGGTTACCTTTAACATGTGCTTCATCATTTGCATAAAACATTCTGCTCGTCCCTTTGTGGCAGAACGATATGGTGTGGACCTTATGTTTTGCATTCCTTTCTCCTTCAAGAAGTTTTCAAACTCTTGAGTTATGAACTGTGGTCCACTATCACTCACCAATTGTTCAGGGTAACCATATCTGCTGAAGATTTCTCCCAATCTCTCAACTGTCTTCTCCGGTGACATTGATATCGTGATGGCAACGTCTGGCCTTTTTGAATGAGCATCGGCTAGAATGAGAACATGCGCCCCTGAAACAGAACCACATAATCAAGGTGTACCCATTGCTAAGCCTCTTCTGGCCATTCCAATGGATGCAAAGGTGGTAAAAGAGACAGTTTTCGAAATTTTGTGCAAGACGAACACATTCCCGCCTCCTCCTCTATTTTGGCATTGAAACCAAGCCACCAGAAATAATTCCTCGCTGTCTCCTTTATTCTCACAATAATTGGTTCAATCCACATTTTCTTATCGTGGTGGAATAATCACTCTCATTTCCCAGAGCAGATATCCTGCCTGTACAGATAATTCAAGTCTTTGGGTGGAATATGGATTTAACTCAGGGTCCGCTCCTGAGATCTTGCCTCGAATTACCATGTTCATTACCTCAGAAAGTACTGGATCAATTTAGGTGTGCCTCTTGACTTGTCCTGCAGTTACAGGAGTATTATCTGCCTGTTTCCACACAAACTATTTATCGATGAACTACCTGGTAAGGGTAATTGGGAAGACACATCTGCGTCACCATGAAGGCTGGACTGACGATATTTGATAGTGTACGTCTGTTCTGCCAACAGAAATGCGCATCTCTGCATTCTGCTCACTGCCAGGTACGGAATCCAGGTATGTGATCCCAAAACTGTCGCTAATGGACGGTAGTCCAATAATAAGGTGAATTTCCTCCCATCTAGGAATTGATAGGCCAGTTTTTTATCCCACAGATGATTCCATGTGCTTCTTTCTCCATCTGTGCATAATTGCTTTCGGCTTCATTCAATGTTCTGGACACAAAGGCTAGCGGCTTCTCTTCACCTGTATGAATGATGTGGGAAACCCCCGACCCTAACACTATAGGGTGATGCATCATACGTCAACTGCAGGGGTAGGGGCAGATCGAAATGTGTCAGGACTTCTGACTTGAACAGCAACTCCTTGGTTTGCACAAATCCTTCCTCACATTGATCCCCCTTTTTCTTCCACTTTTTCTTTTGACACAGTAGATCATAGAATCACAGAATCATAGAAGAGAAGGAGGCCATTCGGCCCATTGTGCCAGCACTCGCTCCCGAAAGAGCTACCTAGCTAGTCCCACTCCCCATCCCTACCTCTGGAGCCCTCCAAATTCATCACTTCTAAATATGTATCCAGCTCTCTTCCTATGGAATCCGCCTCAACCATTCTCTCAGGCAGCTCACTCCAAATCCCAAGAACTCTCTGAGTGAAGAAGTTTCTCCTCAACTCATTCCTAGCTCTCGTGCTAACCATCTTGAAATTGTGACCCCCTCGCCACTGACTTACCAACTAGTGGAAACAGAATATCTTTTTTTACTCTGTCACAATTGTTCATAATTTTGAATACCTCAACAAGGCCATCTCTTCGTCTTCGCTGCTCTAAGAACAACCTCAATTTCTCTATTATTTCCTTGTACCTAAAATTCCTCAATCCTGGTATCATTCTAGTAAATCTCCTCTGCACTCTCTAGCGGGCCTTAACATCCTTCTTTAAATTAGATGCACACAATATTCCAATTGTGATCTGACTAATTATTTGTAGAGTTGTAACATCACTTCCTGGCTTTTATACTCTATGCCTCTATTTATAAATCCAAGGATCCTATAAGCCTTCTGAAAAACTATTTCAACTTGGCCTGGCCACCTGCACTTGAACCTTGAGGTCCCTCTGCTCCTTTACCCCCCTCAAAGTTGTCCCATTGAGTCTGTATTTTCTCCCCATTTCTCTCATCCTAAAGTGCATAACCTCACATTTGTCTGCATTGACATTCAGCGACCAGGTGTCTGCCCATTTGGCCAACTTACCGATGTCACTTTGAAGTCGTTCAGCAGCATCCTCACATTTCCCTATTCTCCCTAGTTTAATATCATCTGAAATGTAGAGATTTTGCCCTCAACACCCATCTCTAAATCATTTATATAAATCAGAAAAAGCAAGGGGCCCAACACTGAACTTTCAACTCGTCTCCAGTCTGAGAAATGCCCATCCACACCAACCCCCTGTATCCTATCTCTTAGACACCTTCTAAATCATGCTGTCAAGGCCCATCAACCCCAAACATTTCTAATTTGCTAACCAACCTGCCATGTGGCACTGTACCAAGTGACTTCTGAAAGTCCAAATATACAACATCCACAGCACTGCCCTCATCTACTGCCTGTGTCACCTCACCAAAGAACTCAATTAAATTTGTCAGGCATGACCTGCCCTTGGCAAAGCCATGTTGACTATCTAGTATTAACTTATTTTTCTCAAATATATTTATCATATCCCGTATCGTGGCCTCCATCAGTTTTCCCACAATTGTGTCAAGCTGACAGGTCTGTAGTTTTCTCCATTATTCTATGCCCCTTTTTTAAACAATGGCGTCACATTTGCAATCCTCCAGTCCACCAGGACTAATCCTGTGTGAAAAGAGGCCAGAAAAAATTATGTCAACGGTTCTGCAGTTTGCTCCCTTAACTCTCTCATTAATCTAGGATGCATCCCACCCGGGCCTGGCAACTTCTCTACCTGGAGTGCCGCCAGGCTTTTTAGCAAGTGTTTTGCAAGATTCTGCAAGTGTTTGAGAATAGTCACCAGATTGGGAACAACGGGCGTCATTCTCCGACCCCCCCGCCGGGACGGAGAATGGCCGTTGGCCGCCGTGAATCCCGCCCCCGCCGAAGTCTCCGGTACCAGAGATTGGGCGGGGGCGGGAATCGGGCCGCGCCGGTTGGCGGGACCCCACCCGCTCAATTCTCCGGCCCGGATGGGCCGAAGTCCCGCCCAGAAATTGCCTGACCCGCCGGCGTAAATCAAAGCCAGGGGGCGCGATTCTCCACTCCCACGCCGGTTGGGAGAATCGCCTGGGCCGCCGAAAATTCCGGGGCCGCCGGTCCGACGCCCTCCCACGATTCTCCCGAGCGGCGGGAACGGGCAAGTCGAGTTTCGCGGGCCGAAGGCCGGAGAATCGACGGAGATACCCAAAATGGCGATTCTCCGGCACCCCCGCGATTCTGAGGCACGGATGGGCCGAGCGGCCAGGCCAAAACGGTGGGTTCCCCCCAGGGCCGTCCACACCTGGTCACTACAGTCGTGGGCGGTGCGTGAACGCTGGGGGGCCGGCCTGTGGGGGGGCGAGGGGGGATCCTGCACCGGGAGGTACCTTAAATGTGGGGTGGCCCGCGATCGGTGCCCACCGATTGTCGGGCCGTCCTCTCTGAAGGAGGACCTCCTTCCCTCCGCCGCCCCGCAAGATCCGTCCCCCATCTTCTTGCGGGGCGGATATGGACAGGACGGCAACCCGCACATGCGCGGATGACGTCCGTTATGCAGCGCCGGCCGCGTCATCTAATCGGCGCCGCTTTTACGCGGGCGACAAGGCCTCGTGCAGGTAGATGACGCGGCCCCGATACTGGCCCATTGTCAGGGCCTGAATCGGTCGCGACCGGGGCCGTTCCGCGCCGTCGTGAACCTCGACGGCGTTCACGACGGCGCGGCCACTTCGGCGTGGGGGTGGAGAATCGCGCCCGGTATTTACCGGCGGGACCAGACGGCGTGGGCGGGCTCCGGGGTCCTGGGGGGGGCGCGGGGCGATCTGACCTCGGGGGGTGCCCCCACGGTGGCCTGGCCCGCGATCGGGGCCCACCGATCCGCGGGCGGGCCTGTGCCGTGGGGGCACTCTTTCCCTTCCGCCTCCGCAACGGCCTCCACCATGGCGGAGGCGGAAGAGACTCTCCCCACTGCGCATGCACGGGAAACTGTCGGCGGCCGCTGACGCTCCCGCGCATGCGCTGCATTTCCACGCCAGCTGGCGGGGCAACAAACGCAATTTCCGCCAGCTGGCGGGACGGAAAGCCCTCCGGCGCCGGCCTAGCCCCTCAATGTTGGGGCTCGGCCCCCAAAGATGCGGAGCATTCCGCACCTTTGGGCCGGCGCAATGCCCGTCTGATTGGTGCCGTTTTTGGCGCCAGTCGGCGGACATCGCGCCGCTTAGGAGAATTTCGCCCCACATTTCTGTAATAATCTGGTAAGCCTAAGAAAGATCGAAGTTGGTTAACATTCAGAGGTGTGGGTGTTTTGGTAATAGATTTGACCTTCGATTACATGTCCCCTGGCATCGATTACATGTCCCAGATATTCAACTGAAGATTGAAAAAATTTGCGTTTGTCTTTTCGGACTCTTAACCTATAATCTTCTCATCTCTGCAGTGTGGCATCTCGGTTGCGGAGGTGTTCTTCCTCATTCTTCCCAGTCACCAGGATGTCCTTCAGGTAACACTGGGCTCCATTTAACCCACTTAAAATTTGGTCCACAGCCCGTTAGAACAACGCTGGAGCTGAAGTGATGCCAAATGGTAATCTTTCGTATTGAAGTAACTCTTTGTGTGTCACAATCGTCAGGAACTGTTGTGAATTCTGATCCACGTTCATTTGTAGATATGCTTGATTGAGGTCAATCTTACTAAAGTGTTGGCCTCCAGACAACCCTGTAAACAGATCGTCAATCAGGGATAGAGGGCATTATTCTGCACCGAGTACAGGATTGGTAGTTACGGATCTGTCTTTTTTCATTACTGGCACGATTGCTGTCACCCATTCACTCACGTTAAAAGATTCTAGGGCTCCCGTCTTGACTAGTTGCTCTAATTCTCTCTCTGCTTTAGGTCTGATTGCATAAGGCACCGACCTAGCCTTTAAGCATGTCATCTTCAACTTTACTGAGATATTGTTCAAACTTCCCAGATCACTGTTGAAAACAAAGCGTATCTCTTCAGGAATTTGGCATGGCCTGATTCAGATGCTATCATGAGATTGAGGCCAACAGCACAAGTTTAATTCCTGCACCGGCTGAGGTTATTCGTGAAGCCTTGCTCCTCACCTGATATGTGGTGATCCTCGGGTTAAATCACCACCACTCAGCTCTCCCCAACAAAGGGTCATCTGGGACTATGGTGACTTTATTTTACTTTGGCCCAATTGAACCAGATCTTTTCCAACCATGTTCTTCCCATTATTGCGGGATAATTTCCTTTGACAATGTACAAGGACAATTCATCAATATGGCCCCTCAACAGAACCAGTTCTGCAGTGTAAGGTTTTAACACTATCTTTGATGGTTTCAGAGAGATATGTCCGAGCATTTTTTTATAAACAGTTTCTGGTACCAGTGAGACTGCTGCCCCAGTGTCCACCTCCATCGTTACCAGATGGAATGACCCAGTGCGGATGTGTATCACCAGCAATAGTTTGTACATTTAATGACAACTCGTCTTTGGGCTGTCAATTGGGTCTCTCCTCACTACAACCCAAAGATGTGCAGTGTTGGTGGATCGGCCACGCCAAATTGCCCCTTAATTGGAAAAAAAAATGAATTGGGTACTTTAAAATAAAAAAAAATAGTTAGCTTGAACAAAATAGTCGAATCATTCTGGATACAAGGTCCATTGCTTTGTATTCTCATCAAATGGTCCCAAGGCACACAAACCCTTGTCATTTTTCTTTGTTGAACTACCTACGCTTGCACAATTTGCCATGAATTTTTAGTACTACCTTGCTTCCTTTCTCACAAAATAGGACACAACTGAGCTAATTCTGTTGCCCTTTGTGTTTTACAACACCCTCCCAGCCATAAATCTGTTGTTGCAGTGTAATTGCACATGGTGAGCTTCTCTCCAAAGTTATTTTCTTCCAATTTTTGATGCATTTTTGTTCCTCCAGGTGGCTGCAACCATTGCTCAACTCCATCACCGCTGTTTTTTTGTGTGGCCACGGTTTTTATTATTACTATTTTTTCTTCTGTGTTTTCTTTGAGTGGCTGCAAGCATTGTCCAGTTTCCTCGTCGCCAATTTTTTGGGTGGTGTTCGCAGGTTTGACTTTAGGAGTCCATGGAGGTTCAACAAAACTAAAGGCTTTAGTCAGGAAATGTTAACACTACAGGCTGCGATGTTACGTTGCCCCGTTGCCCCCGGAAACAGCCGATGACAGCATCTCCGATGACATCCCGCAAGCATTCTCTTAAAGTGCCCCAGTTCCGCAACAAGGTTGCCGGCCAGGAATCACTGAAAATACTATAAATACACAACATCAGCCTTAAGTGTATTCAACAATGAAGCAACCGCAATCCTCTGGGGTAGAGAACTCCAAAGATTCACAACTCTTCGAGAGGAAATGTAAAGAATATGCTAGCCAGGAAACAGAAATTGAAACACCCCTGGGATCTCCCATACAAAGTCTAGTTTGAAACCTCCACTTCACACAAGATGTGCAGCAAACATTGAAATAAACAAGAGTTGAAAACATAATGCTAAACTAAAATGAATCCCCGTAAGATTAACATTAGACTTTTTGATGGTTCAGTAATATTTTAATATTTTCCCTCTCAGTTCTCCCTGCCATATGTGTATGAGTTTGCTTCCAGAACTGTTTAATTTGGAGCTGCAAGACACAGAAGAGGAAGTTCCAATCTTGAATGTTTCTTCTTTCCCCTGGTTAGCTGGTTGGCGCATATGGGGGAATCAACCACTTAAATTCATTGATTCCATGTTGCAGAATGGCGCAGAACCAATGCACTGATGCACTGCATCAGTAAATCACACTGCTGGCAAATTTGTAAAGGGTCCTCAAAATTCAAGCTCATACCTAATTTTTTTCATCTTCCTGCCTTTGAAGAATCTCTGCCTGGCATTGTTCCGATACTTAGGTCACTGCTCTTTTCCAGTGAATAATGAGCAAGCCACAGGCTGTGGTAAAGTCTTTGATCCCTGCATGTTTAAAAAAAACTTGCCGAGTATCAGCGGGTAAATAGCATGTGAGTCAGTTTTTGTTCATAGTTAGGTTGCTTCACCTGTGACCTACATAAGGATTATTTAAATGCATCACACATATTTTATTTATAATGAGCTTGACCAGTGCTGGAGACTACTAACACCACTGTGGCATGGTGGGGGGATGATACCGTTGTACAGGGGGCGGGGGGGGGAAAGCCCAATTGCAAATAGGTGAGAGATGACAAGGGGTTGGTGGGAGAAACAGCAATGGAGAGCGACCAACTGCGTCCCGGTCTGTTTGAGGCTTCTGCAGACGGGGAGAGGAATAAGCACATGCCCACTAGTCCTTCTTGAGATCAGGTGAATTTTCAATTCTTTAAAAACAAATTTAGAGTACCCAATTATTTTTTTTCCAATTAAGGGGCAATTTAGCGTGGCCAATCCACCTAACCTGCACATCTTTGGGTTGTGGGGGTGAAATCCATGCAGACACGGGGAGAATGTGCAAACTCCACACGGACAGTAACCCAGGGCCGGGATGCGAACCTGGGTCCTCAGTGCCGTAGTCCCAGTAACCACTGCGCCACATGCCGCCCTGAATTTTCAATTCTGTTTGGAGGCTTTGGAGGGGAATAACACCAGCTTCCCAAGCCTAACCTTGTAATTAATTTCCCTTATCAGATCTTATAGAAGCAGAACACCCCCCCCCCAATGTGTTTTGCTAACTTGTCTCTCAATATGTTCTGCCACCTTCAAAGAGCTTTGCACATAAACGCCCACCCCACTAGTCCCTCTGTCTCTGCACTCCATAGAACTGTACCATTAAGCATTTATTGTCCCTCTCTACTCCTTCTGCCAAAATGCATAACCTCACATTTCTCTGTATGAAATTCCATCTGACAATTGTCTGTCCATTCTCTAGCCCACCAGTATCCTGTTGCAATCGGTTGACATTAGCTGTTTCCCGTCCTTTAGCTAGCTTCGTATCCAAGTGGACATTGACCCTTATTATGGGCCAGGGTTTAGAGAACACCAAAGTATACCATGGAGTTCACCTGACCCACAATTTTTAATAGATTTTGGTTATGGGGAGCACAAGGGCCCACCTTATAGGTGTAATGCAACAGAGATCTAAAAGTATTTTTAAACAAAACAATGTTGATTCTATGAATCCAGTTAACATTTTATAAACCCACAGTAAACATCTTATCAACTACCAACACTGATAACCCCCCAAAAAGATACAGTACTCTATAGATAACCCTTAGGAACTTTCCTAACAACATCCATAAGTCAAAACACTTTTTTAACAAAGACAGCAAGTTTGAATTCTCCACAGAGAACAGTTATCACTCTTAAATTATCAAGTGATCTAAACACCTTGTTTAACATACAAAGAGACACCAGTATACATCTGCTTGGTTTGATTGCAGCTCTCCAACTGAAAGTGAAACTAAAACACAGAGCCACAAAGAACTTCCAGCTCAAAATGAAAGTAAAAAGCAGAGCAGGGCTCAGCTCCACCCACACAATGACATCACTGCAGCTATTTGATAAAACACACTTTTCTTAAAGGGACTCTCACATGACACCCCCCTATTCCATGGGCGGGCTTCTTTAATCCCGCGGCAGAGTGTCCACGGAGTCGTAAACGCTGTCGCATTTTACGACGGCGTGAATGGGCCAACCCGATGACTAATTCTGGCCCGCAAAAGGGTCCAGCACGGCACTGGAGCGGTTCACGCCACTCCAGCTGCTGATTCCAATGCGAAATGGGTGCCACGGGATCCTCGTATGCGCAGTGGTGCCGGCGTCAACGCGCACATGCGCAATGGATTCCTTCAACATGCCGTGCCCGACGCAACATGGCGCAGGACTGTAGGGGCCGGCGTGGAAGAAAAGAGGCCCTCAGTCAGAGAGGCCGGCCTGCCGATCAGTGGGCCCTGATCGTGGGCCAGGCCACATCGGAGGCCACCCCCCCCCAGGGGTCGGCCCCCCCTCCCTCCACAGGCCACCCCCCGACTCTTCCACGCCGAGGTCCCGCCGGCTGAGAGCAGGTGTGGACGGCGCCGGTGGGAATCAGCGTTTTTATGATGGCCGCTCGGCCCATCCCGGGCCAAGAATTGGCGGGCCGGCCGCCTAGAGGGGCCCCCGACCAAAGGCACACCAACCACACCGGCGCTAATGGCGGCAATTCTCCGCAGAGCGTCGGGGGGGGGGGGTGGCGCGGGGATCCTCCAGCCCAGCTCCGGGCTGAGAGAATCCCAACCCATGAGTCTCAATTTTGTGAACAAGCCTTTTATGTTTTACTTTGTCAAACACTTTCTCAAAATCCATTCAGACAACATCCAAGTTCAAAGGCAAAGGCAAGAAAAATAAATGATATTCTTTTCATTATTTAGCAGCTGAGTGCACTAGGAAAGGTATCCCTGCAATATTGAAAAAACATCAAAACTATTTTTGTGATAAAGGATGCAGAAATGCATTGGTGTTCCTGCCTCTTTGCGTTGCTGATGTGTTAATAATCTGTAATGCCCTCATTAACATTAATTTGAAGACAGCAGATTCATTTCCAGCTGGAGACTTTGCGCTTCCCTTTCCATCTCCTGATCCCCTTTTCCCCAATTTCTGGAGTTAGTATCGTGGGTAATCTTTCCCTCTGCCCCGCCCCTCCAGCATCTAGCGCACCCAACATACATGTGAACATTCAGCATACATCCTTATTTGTTCAGGTTTTCCAGGAAAAATGCTAAACAATTGCTTTAATGACCAACCATAACTCTGATCACCTTCCCTCCAAACACCTTCAGAAGTTGTGGTATATCATTGCATTCCTTCCTTATTAAAGCCCCTGATTCACCATGTGCAACAGCACAGGGAATCCAATGTATTATGCATCTATTATAATCCATAGCTTTGATCTATTATAATCCACAGCTTTGATTACATAGAAATTATACAACATTTTACGTCAATTGGGTTTCTGCCTGAAACACCCACCCTTAAACAGCCTCCCTAAAACACCCTCCCTAAAACCCCCTAAACATCCACCTTAAACACCCACCCTTAAATACCCTCCCTAAAACACCTTCCCTAAAACCCCCTAAACACTCACCCTTTGATGCACGATCAATTACGATTAAAGACGAGGTAGTAACATAACTGAAGGCTTTAATAGACTAGAACTGTTCCAGAGAAGCTTCAGTACAGAATGTGGGCTGCTGGGACGGCACCGGTTCTTATACCCCACCTGCCAGGGCGGAGCTACATACCAAACAGCCAATGGTAAACTCCTAGGTTTAACCAATGGTCTTCAGCCTCTCGGGTACTGCAATACCTGATAATACCACATTCACCCCCTGTTAAAAAAGAGTCCGGCGGGGGTGGTGGCCAGTGGTTACAATTGCATCTAACATGGTATGATCAGATATGGAGGTACCGTGATACCTCCTTACAGTGTTGTCGAGAATATTTACAAGCGTGGAAGATATATACATTGTGTTCATTTACAGTTACAGTTACACTGAAGCAATCAGTCGGTCGGGTGGCCTGGTCATCCTCCTGGATCGTCTGAGCTTCGGTGGTGATTCTGGTGGGGGTCCAGGCTTCTGCGACTCCGGGAGCGTGGCTTCGGCCTCCATGGCAGCTTCGTCACCCCCAGACGGCGCTGGTGGGGCAAACGGTTGACACACGAGGGGGGCGCCTGTAGGGGGCATCGGTGCATGGGAGGGCATAGGCACGAGTGGCGGGAGGACTGACCCTCCTATGAGGTGCTGTGGAGGGGGGGTGGGGGTGGGGGTAATGGTTCGGGTGCGTGTGGGGTTCCAGCGGGCGCCAGGTCCCGAAGGGAGACTGTATCTTGCCGGCCGTCAGGGAACGCCACGTAGGCGGACTGGGGGTTAGCGTGCAGCAGGTGGACCCTCTCGACCAACGGGTTCGACTTGTGCACCCGCACGTGCTTCCGGAGCAGGATGGGTCCGGGTGTTGCTAGCCAGGTTGGGAGCGAGGTCCCGGAGGAGGACTTCCTGGGCAAGACAAGGAGACGTTCATGAGGTGTCTGGTTGGTAGTTGTACAGAGCAGTGACCGGATGGCGTGGAGGGCCTCCGGAAGCACTTCTTGCCAGCGGGAAACTGGGAGATTCCTGGATCGTAGGGCCAGTAGGACGGTCTTCCGGACCGTTCCGTTCTCCCCCTCTACCTGCCCATTTTCCTGGGGGTTGTAACTGGTCGTCCTGCTTGAGGCAATGCGCCTGTTGAGCAGGAATTGACGCAGTTCGTCGCTCATAAAGGAGGACCCCCTATCACTGTATATGTACGCGGGGAAACCGAACAGTGTAAAGATACCCGGGAGGGCCTTGATGACGGTGGTTGCGGTCATGTCTGGGCAGGGGATGGCGAATGGGAACCGGGAGTACTCGTCAATCACGTTCAGGAAGTACGTGTTGCGGTCGGTGGAGGGGAGTGGGCCTTTGAAGTCCATGCTGAGGCGTTCAAAGGAACGGGAAGCCTTTATCAGATGCGCCCTCTCTGGCCGGTAGAAGTGCGGTTTGCATTCCGCGCAGATTTGGCAGTCCCTGGTGGCTGTCCTGACCTCCTCGATGGAGTAGGGCAGGTTGCGGGTCTTAATGAATTGGAAAAAACGAGTGACCCCCGGGTGGCAAAGGTCCTCATGGAGGGCTCGGAGGCGATCCACTTGTACGGTGGCACATGTGCCGCGGGGCAGGGCATCAGGAGGCTCGTTTAGCTCCCGGGATGATACAAGATCTCGTAGTTGTAGGTGGAGAGTTCTATCCTCCACCGCAAGATCTTGTCGTTTTTAATCTTGCCCCGCTGTGCATTATCGAACATGAACACCACCGACCGTTGGTCAGTGAGGAGAGTGAATCTCCTGCCGGCCAGGTAATGCCTCCAATGTCGCACAGCTTCTACTATGGCTTGTGCGTCTTTTTCGACCGAGGAATGACGAATTTCGGAAGCATGGAGGGTACGGGAGAAGAAGGCCACGGGTCTGCCCGCTTGGTTGATGGTGGCGGCCAGAGCTACGTCGGACGCGTCGCTCTCGACCTGGAAGGGGAGGGACTCGTTGATGGCGCGCATCGTGGCCTTTGCAATGTCTGCTTTGATGCAGCTGAAGGCCTGGCGGGTGTCCATCGAATGGAGGAAGGTTGTGGACTGGATTAGGGGTCGGGCTTTGTCTGCGTAGTTAGGGACACATTGGGCGTAATAACTGAAAAAGCCGAGGCAGCGCTTCAGGGCCTTTGGGCAGTGAGGGAGGGGGATCTCCATGAGGGGGCGCATGCGCTCAGGGTCGGGCCTATAACTCCATTTCGCACTACGTAGCCGAGAATGGCTAGTCAGTGCTAAATACGCATTTATCCTTATTATACATTAAGTTTAGGATTTTCGCGGTCTGGAGAAATTTTCGGAGGTTGGTGTCGTGGTCCTGCTGGTCATGGCCGCAGATGGTGATGTTATCAAGATACGGGAATGTTGCGTGTAAGCCATACCGGTCAACCATTCGGTCCAGTTCGTGTTGGAAGACCGAGACAACGTTAGTGACACCAAAGGGAACCCTTAAAAATTGATAGAGCCGCCCATCTGCTTCGAAGGCAGTGTATTTGCAGTCACCAGCACGGAGGGGTAGCTGATGGTAGGCGGACTTGAGATCCACCGTGGAGAAGACCTTATATTGCGCGATCCTGTTTACCAGGTCGGATATGCGGGGGAGAGTGTACGCGTCCAGCTGCGTAAACCTGTTGATGGTCTGACTGTAGTCAATGACCATCCTATGTTTCTCCCCAGTCTTTACCACCACTACTTGAGCTCTCCAGGGACTGTTGCTAGCTTCAATGACTCCTTCCCTCAGTAGCCTTTGGACCTCTGACCTGATGAAGGTCCGGCCCTGGGCACTGTACCGTCTGCTCCTGGTGGCAACGGGTTTGCAACCCGGTGTGAGGTTCGCAAACAGGGAAGGCGGGTCGACCTTAAGGGTCGCGAGGCTGCAGATAGTAAGGGGGGGTATAGGTATAGGGCCGCTGAATTTAAAGGTCAGGGTTTGCAAGTTACATTGGAAGTCCAACCCCAAGAGTGTAGCCGCACAGAGGTGCGGCAGGACATAAAGGCGGAAATTGTTGAATTTCCTGCCTTGGACAGTGAGGTTTGCGAGGCAGAACCCCTTTATATCCATCGAGTGTGACCCGGAGGCCAGGGAGATTCTCTGGTTTACAGGATGGGTAACAAGTGAACAGCGCCTTACCGTGTCGGGGTGTATAAAGCTTTCCGTGCTCCCAGAGTCGATCAGGCAGGACATCTCGTGGCCGTTGATGAAGACCGTCGTCGTTGCTGTTGCGAGTGTCCGAGGTCGATTTTGGTCCAGAGTCACCGAGGCCAGATGAAGTAGTTGCGGATTTTGATCGGGCAGCGTGTAGTCGGCCGTGCTGGGGGCCTGGGGCCCCATCCAAGATGGCGTCTCCCATGGGTCGCACATGGTGGTTGTGGATGGACAAAATGGCGGCAGGGATGGACAAAATGGCGGCGCCCATCTGTCCAGCGTGGTGTCCGAGGGGCAAGATGGCCACGCCTGTGGGTCGCACGTGGCCCTAGGATAGGATGGTGGCGGTGAGTGCTGGCCGCCTGGGGCCCGAAGGAAAGGTTGCCGCGGCGGTCTGGAGTCACTGGAGACCGCGGCCACGGCTCGTGCCTGGCAGACCCCCACAAAGTGGCCCTTTTTGCCGCACCCTTTGCAGGTGGAGGTGCGGGCCGGGCAACATTGGCGGGGGTGCTTCGCCTGCCCGCAGAAGAAACAGCGGGGCCCGACGGAGTTAGCGGGCCGTCTCGTAGTGCAGGCCTGCGGGGACACGGGGAAGGTCTGTGGGGCTGCTGCTGCAGGATGCCATGCAGCCCAGGGGGCCACCACGCGGTCGGGCGCATAGGATTGCGCGTTTCTGGAGACAACGTCCATGGACCCTGCCAGGGCCCGTGCCTCTCTAAGTCCCAGGGTGTCTTTTTCTAAGAGTCTTTGGCGGATCTCTGAGGAGCTCATACCTGCTACGAAGGCATCCCGGATTAGGTGTTCCGTGTGCTCGCTCCCCGAAACTTGCGGGCAGCCACAGTTTCTGCCCAGCACCAGTAGCGCACGGTAGAACTCCTCCAACGATTCCCCGGGGCTTTGTTGTCTAGTTGCAAGCAGGTGACGCGCGTAGACCTGATTTACAGGGCGGATATAATGTCCTTTTAACAGTTCGATCGCAGCATCGAAGCCCTCCGCCTCCTCGATGAGGGTGTAGATCCCAGGGCTTACCCTTGGGTGCAGGAGATGCAGTTTCTGTTCTCCTGAGGGGGTGCCTCCGGCCATCTCGAGGTAGCCTTTAAAGCACGCCAGCCAGTGCTTAAATATCGCCGCCGAGTTCTCCGCGTGGGGGCTGAGTTGCAGACACTCCGGCTTGATTCGGACATCCATCCTTTCAGCTTAAGTCTTGTCTATTAAATTGATGCACGATCAATTACGATTAAAGACGAGGTAGTAACATAACCGAAGGCTTTAATAGACCAGAATTGTTCCCCAGCAGCTTTGGTACAGAATGAGGGCTGCTGGGACGTCACCGGTTTTTATACCCCGCCTGCCAGGGTGGAGCTACAAACCAAACAGCCAATGGTAAACTCCTAGGTTTAACCAATGGCCTTCAGCCTCTCGGTACTGCAATACCTGATAATACCACACCCTTAAACACCCACCCTTTAATACCCTCCCTAAAACATCCTCCCTAAAACACCCTTCCTAAAACACCCTCCCTGGAAGGATGCACTTTCACAGACTTCATTAGTGAACAGAAAAGGTGTTTATTAATAAGAATTGTACAGCAGCCACATGGCTGGAGCTCGCTCACAAAATGTCTCTGCCTAGGAGCATTTCTCGCCATTGGGTGATTCCACACACTGAGTCCCAATTGGTTATACAGGCTGTGCGCGCCTTTGCTGTTTTTCCTTTAAAGGAGCTTTAATAAAGCATGGGGAGTGCACAGCGAGTTGTAGTAAAGACATTTATTTAACAACACTATTATCTCCACAATGCCTTGTTATACCTCACCGGGTCCTCTCTCCTTTCTGGTCGGCTCCACACTGGCTGACCTTTTATACCAGTAATGATTAGCTATTCAGTCCCTAACGGGGAGTTTGCACTCCCAATGAGCATGGGGAAACAATCATCCCCAGCCAGAAGTGTCCCACAGAGATCATTACAGGGACAATCACCACATCCCTCCCCTTTAACTCCTTTGTACAATCTCCAATAAATAGTTTATTCCATAACTAACTTTATGTGCATGAGTTGGACACTTATAAGTGGGGTCCTGGAGGAGGCTCTCTGTTTCTTATGGTGTGGCATAATTCTATTGTCTGAGATGCACCAATAGGAGC
Organism: Scyliorhinus torazame; assembly: GCF_047496885.1. Taxonomy (NCBI): domain Eukaryota; kingdom Metazoa; phylum Chordata; class Chondrichthyes; order Carcharhiniformes; family Scyliorhinidae; genus Scyliorhinus; species Scyliorhinus torazame. The sequence goes on along the minus strand of NC_092720.1, from coordinate 30,846,955 downwards.
GACATTAGCAGGAACCACAATAATGGGTCCAGGCAGTTAATTCCTACTTGCTTACACGGAGACATCAGTTATGTTTAAAATAGGTCAATTGGGTACTTTGGTGCTTACGGGTTCGAAAACATTTTTTAATGGCAACACTGCCTGCTGGAGCATCTCTCTACTCCTCAAGTAGTCCACGTGTTTACAAATGATCCGTTCCACCACATCCCACTTGATAGGCCAAGGGCCCGCGGTCTCATAGACAATGGCCGGGATTCTCCGAGCCTCCAAGCCAAAATCGTGCTTGCCGCGGGGGGCAGAGAATGGGGCGTCAGACCAGCGATTGGGTCTGACGCCGGGACGTGAACCTCCAGCGACCAGAGAATTGACATCACTCGTGTGCACGGTCAACATGCCGTCGGTCGGGGGCCGTTGAAAGAGGCCCCCACAGCGATCCTCTGCGGTCGACCAGCTGAGTTCCCGCCGGCGTGGTTCACATATGGTTCCACCTGGCGGGAGCTCGGCGTCGCGGCTGCGTTGGCCGTCCTGCTGGGGGGCGGGGGGATCAGTCTCTGGGGGGGGGGGGGGCATCCACGACAGCCAGGCCCACGATCAGGGGCCACTGATCGCTGGCCGTGCACGATCCGGGGGGCCTACCTTCTTCCGCTCCGGCCCGCTGTGTGCATCCGCCATGTCGCGCGGGGCCGGCACGGAAGCATGCGCGGACCTGCGGCCAGAAGTACAGGGCCGCATTTCGGCAGCCAGAGCTACGTGGAGCACTCCAGCGCCATGCTGGCCCCATGTAGGCCAAGAGGCCCGGTGACACGGCGAGAAACACTCCGGTGTGTACGCCGGTGTCAACACTTAGCCGCCGTTTTGAAGTATCCCGGCTAATAATTTTGGGGGTCTAACTTGATCCACTGCTGAGGTTTCATATTATGCACTTAATTTTTTTTCATGTTGGCTCAGTGATGAGATCTTGAGTCTCGTGTGTTTAAACATAAAACTTTTATTGTTAAGCTTGAACTATGTTCAGTTCCAAATATAGTCTTGCATGGAGCTGTTCCAGTCAGGCTTGCTGCTTAATGAGTCCTGTCCTTGGTTGTCCTCTGACCATGTGACTGTAGTCCCACATTGACCGTCACTCTGCCGACCACCTTACATTATAATGCATGCAGACACATATCATCAAAATACAAGAAAGTGTTATGTCTTGACAGTTCTTTCACTATCTCAGTCTGCCATGTGCGATACTCTTTCTGGTATTTAGGTTGTGTAATAAAGTTTCTTTTCTCTTTCCAGTATTTCAATTCCCCACTTTTTTCATCGACCATTTTATTACATTGATTCTTTAAAAAAAAAATTCAGAGTACCCAATTCAATTTTTTCCAATTCAGGGGCAATTTAGCGTGGCCAATCCGCCTGCCCTGCACATCTTTGGGTTGTGGCGGCGAGACCCACGCAAACACTGGGAGACTGTGCAAACTCCACACGGACACTGGAGCTGGGATCGAACCTGGGACTTTGGCGCCGTGAGGCAGCAGTACTAACCACTGCGCCACCGTGCTGCCCTATTATTACATTGATTCTTGTAGTTTTCCGTTAACTTGATCATTTCAGCAATCTTGTTCTGGCATGTAATCTTCTGGGGTCTTTCATTACCCTTCTTCTGGGGTCTCTCATTGCCTTCCTTCTGGGGTCTCTCATTGCCCTGAAAGCTCCATTCCACTCTTCATCTTTAAAGCTTATTTTGGTGCCCTGGATTTTGAACCTGAAGATGTTACCTTTCAAAGGGACTGGTATAAGTCATATACAGATGGTAAAATCCTGAAGCTTGTCTTGCAAGCAAACTCTATCGAGTGACGTGCCATATGTTTTTGTTATATAGTTAATTAGAACGAGAAGAGCACAGCTGATCTGAGCAGGGCCAGACAGCAGTACCTTCCTCCGCACCCCTACACCTAGGATTGGTGTCTAAAATGCCTGATTTTTGCTGTATTAAGCTGCATAAACCTAACACTCAAATCAATATTTTACTCATGCAAATGTGTCCTGCAGCTGATAAATCAGGGAAAATCTTCACTGTGTAATGAACAGAGGAAATCTTCCCTCATATGGTTGGCAATTATTTCATGCATCACATGCATTTATCTTGCAGGCACAATTTTATCGGGTGCACCTCTCTGCTCATGATATGAACGGAATGGATGGAGGTCTTTCTGGATAGATTTTGGGTTACTTCATTGCTTTTTCGAATTGATGGGTTTTTATTATTTATTTTTCCGCGGGATATGGGCATTGCTGGCTAGGCCGGTATTTATTGCCCATCCCTAATTACATTTGAGAAGGTGGCGGTGAGCCGCCTTCTTGACTCCGCTGCAGTCCCTGAGGTGTAGGCGCACCCACCGTGCTGTTCGGGAGAGAGCTCCAGAATTTTGACCCAGAGACGGTGAAGGAACAGCGAAATGTTTGCCCTTAGTATCCCCTTCCATTTACCTCATATTCATGATGAATGGTGCTGAATCACATTCCCTCAAGCAAGCTTCACTGTAATTGTTATTAATATTATTTCATCGCTCTTGGGACTCACCAATTAAAAGATCAGATATTGCATGTTATTGAAAATCATTTTGAAAAAAACACACTCTTGTGCCTTGCAACACAGTTCCATTTATCATTATTAATTTAAATGCTCAGAAAACTGTGCGCAGTGCACACTCAAATTTATGATGCACTCTTCCAGTGGGCGAGGCTCCAGGCCAGAAGCTCAAAACCAGAAATTTGACAAAGGGTCATCTGGACTGGAAACATTGGGCACGATTCTCCGATCCCCCACCGGGACAAGGTGGCGCGGGCAGGCTCCGGGGTCCTGGGGGGGGGGGGGGGGGGGGGGGGGGGCGGGGGGGGGGGGGGGCGGGGCGATCTGGCCCCGGGGATGCCCCCACGGTGGCCTGGCCGGTGATCGGATTCGTGGGCGGGCCTGTGCCTTGGGGGCAGTCTTTTTCTTCGGCCTTCGCCATGGTCTTCACTATGGCGGAGGCGGAAGTGATCCCCTCCCCTGCGCATGCGTGGGGATGCCGTGAGCGGCAACTGACGCTCCCGCGCATGCGTTGCCCGGCGAAGACCTTTCCGCGCTGGCTGGCGTGGCGCCAAAGGCCTTTTCTGCCAGCTGGCGGAGCGGAAGCCACTCCGCCGCGGGCCTAGCCCCTCAAGGTGAGGGCTTGGCCCCTAAAGCTGCGGAGAATTCCGCACCTTTGGGGCGGCCCGACGCCGGAGTAGTTCCCGCCACTCCATTACGCCAGAACCCCCCACCCCGCCGGCTAGGGGAGAATCCCGCCCATTAGCTCTTTTCTCTCTCTACTGGTGCTGCCAGACCTGCTGGGATTTTCCACCATTTTCTCTTTGGTTTCAGATTCTGGTTTCAAGGGCTGGTTTAGCACAGGGCTAAATACCTGGCTTTTAAAGCAGACCAAGGCAGGCCAGCAGCATGGTTCAATTCCCGTACCAGCCTCCCCGAACAGCGCCAGAATGTGGCGACTAGGGGCTTTTATCAGTAACTTCATTTGAAGTCTACTTGTGACAATAAGCGATTTTCATTTCATTTTCAGATTCCAGCATCCGCAGTAATTTGCTTTTATCCAGAAATTTATCTCCCTGATTGAAACCATGTCAACTTTTCGCTTTTTTGCCAAAAGATGTTTGGGGCCTATTCACCACCTTGGCTCCCAGCTCAGAGCTATCTTCAAAGGGCTGCAGGTCGAAGTCGGGACGATGAACCTGTAAGTCCAATTCCTCACTCCAGCCCCCTCTCTGGGATTGCAGGATTGGGAAATTTACCCTCTTATTTGACCTTGCTGCCAGCTGGGCAATTTATGGGTTAATCCGATATTGTGCCTGCCTAAAACCAACGAGCCGTGCTAGGGTGCCCTTTTGGCCCCCACGACGTGCCAGTTCTGTTTAATTGAGGCCCAAATCTCAAAGTGGTCGTCGGCCTATTCACTGCTATGATCCCACTAAAAGTCCAAATCCACCCCAGCGTGGTAGGTATAGGCATGTCACTGTGGAGCAACATGTTTTGTTACGCAGTCTGAACATTAATCTGAAGAACTCAAGAAATAATATGGCACAGAAGCAGACCATTCCTCTCATCATGCCCATGCTAACTCGAACTACCCACTGCCCTGCTGTTTTCCCATAGCCCTGCTTACCTTTTATTCTCATGTTTATGTCCAATTTCCTTTATAAAGTTATGATTGAATCCACTTCCATTGCCCCTTTCGGCATTGCATTCCAGGCCATAATAACTTAACTCTGAAAGGAAGTAAGAATTTCACTCCGAGGTCTGCATTTCCGCTGAGTTGGAATACATAGAACATACAGTGCAGTAGGAGGCCATTCGGCCCATCGAGTCTGCACCGACCCACTTAAGCCCTCACTTCCACCCTATCCCCGTAACCCAAGAACTCCTCCTACCTTTTTTGGTCACTTCGGGCAATTTATCACGGCCAATCCACCTAACCTGCACTTCTTTGGACTGTGGGAGGAAACTGGAGCACCCGGAGGAAACCCACGCAGAAACGGGGAGAATGTGCAGACTCCGCACAGACAATGACCCAGCGGGGAATCGAACCTGGCATCCTCGTGCTGTGAAGCCACAGTGTTATCCACTTGTGCTACCGTGCTGTACATAGCGTGACTCGAGAACCCTCCAGAAATGATGGGTGAGAATCAATTCTAAGAGGCCAACCCCATTCCTGGGCCGTTTTACTGTTGGGAGTGCCTTTAAAGGGTGCAGGCTGCTCCTGTCGAAAGTTCACATTTGACACTTCTGACTGGACCGACTCCACTGTGGAGAGAGGCATGTCCTACTCCTCTGCAATTTTCATGGAGTTTGGCCAGGTATTTAAAGAGTCATGGGTCACCGCACCTTAGATAAGTCATGAACTCTAGTCTGCAACCTTTAAAAAGGAAGTTAAAAAGGTCCACCTGGTGTTAGCTATGCCAAGTTTTGTCTTTCTATCCACTCTATGGCCTCTTGTGCCCCCATGCCAAGCTGTAGCACTTCCATGCCCATTGATCCATTATACACTGTCTAGAACCAATGAACCTTGCAGTGATAATACAATGTGCAACTGTGCAAAAAAGCTTTGAAAAAAAGTAATTTATTCATAACTTTCTCCTATGTGGAAATAAAACATTTCACTACAAGCTACTATAAGTGTCAATAAACCAGAACCTTTCAAGAATCAATAACATAAATCACAAAACCTTGAAACCACTTAAGTGTGTGGGGACAAACATTGTGAAATAGAGATCAGAGAGCCTGAGCTGTCAATCAAACAATATTTCATCTGGGTTGCAGCTGTTTCAACAAACATAATGGATGCCTGGGCTCTCAGCCAAGCCTCATTATGTATGCTTGACTGAGAGCTCAAACAAGTTTTAGATTACTAAATCACCTGAATCCAGGGCAGCATGGTGGCGCAGTGGGTTAGCCCTGATGCCTCACGGTGCCAAGGTCCACGGTTCGATCCTGGCTCTGGGTCACTGTCCGTGTGGAGTTTGCACATTCTCCCCGTGTTTGCGTGGGTTTTGCCCCCACAACCCAAAGATGTGCAGGGTAGGTGGATTGGCCACGATAAATGACCCCTTAATTGGAAAAAATTAATTGGGTGCACTACAATTTTTTTTTAAAAACACCTGAACCCCAGAGTGAAGAGTGAAGGGGTGAGAGGGATGAGGACTGGAGGGCCATTGTGTTTTTAGTTTAACTGGAAACAAATCCTATGGCACCAAGGCAGGCATTTTCATCAGCGCACCTCAGCAGCTGACAGCCCCTATGTCTGCCTCCAACCTTCTTCCCCGGTCAGCTGGCCCAACTCTACCCTTACCCGGCCCCTGGTAATAGTCCCAATTTTACGGGCAGATTCAGTTCAACACTTAGTAGAAAGAACAATTGAAAAATAATAAAAAAACAAAAATATATTGTGGTATTTTAAAAGGATAGGCTTGCAGACCACAAAGGTGCAAACAGGAACGTTATTAGGAAGGTATTTTCTCACAGGCAGCTAGGATAGACTGTTAGCCTGCCCAAACCGCCGATGACATATGTCAGGTGATCAAATTCTTGAAGTGACCTTGTTCCAGCTGGGAACAAGCATGAACACACAACACTTTCTTCCCTCTTTACATTAGAGGCTCCTGCAATGAAACACAATGTAACGTTAATCATAGATTATCATAGAATTTACAGTGCAGAAGAAGGCCATTCGGCCCATCAAGTCTGCACCCGCTCTTGGAAAGAGCACCCTACTCAAGGTCAACACCTCCACCCTATCCCCATAACCCAGTAACTCCACCCAACACTAAGGGCAATTTTGGACACTAAGGGCAATTTTATCATGGCCAATCCACCTAACCTACACATCTTTGGACTGTGCGAGGAAACCGGAGGAAACCCACGCACATACAGGGAGGATGTGCAGACTCCGCACAGACAGTGGCCCAAGCCGGAATCGAACCTGGGACCCTGGAGCTGTGAAGCAATTGTGCTATCCACAATGCTACCGTGCTGCACACTGATAACAATCAGAATTTACAATATGAATGATTAAAAAACACAACAGCCAATAAATTAGGCCTTTCAGAGGACATTGATTCGTGTGTGGTTATCGCCAATACTCAGGCATCTGCTTTTTCATGTTGAAAGTTTCAACATCGCCTGTAGTTGACTCAACCAGAGCTGGCATATGATTTACAAGATGATTTGGTGTTGAAGTACTGAGGTACTGTCCTTCACGGATGTTTCGGGTATTGTCAGTTTCTCAGGGATATACGGTCTTCATTTGGCACAGTTTGTTGCGGACTCTCGGTTGACTCAGCATCTGGCAACCTTGGTCTATCTGCTCAAAGTTGGTCAGCATGACTTCTCCACATGACATCATCCTGAGTTTAAATGGTGTAGGAGGCTGGTCTTGTCTGTGCTAATATGATGGCTGGTATCCACTTCTCAATGGTGGTATAGTTCCTTGCCAATGCTTCCTGACCTTTCTGAAAATTTGGCGTTTAGCCCTGTTCTCACATTGCAAAACCTGACGCAGTTGCTTTATCAGAGCTTTCACTTCAAAGGCTATGAACATTCGTTTGCACTGCTGAGCTAGGTACACCAATGATAGATCTTAGCTGGAGTAGGGTAGAGTTGGCGTTCTGCCAAACTCAAGCTCAGTTTCCAGCCTCTTTAGGTCTTGTCCCAGGTTGTCGATCTGTTTTTTTTGTTGCCAACTACTGCCTCAACATCCTCCATACCAGGGCTTCCTTTACCTGAATCTCGTGGCACAGCCTCTGCGGTGCCTTCTGCAGCTCGGGACATGCCTCTGTCAGACCCTGCGACATTCCCCTCGATGTTTCATTCTTGTTGCATTCACCCTCGTGTTTTAGGCCTTGTTTCTGGAATGCAACTTCTGAACTATCCAATTGAAGCTATATCAAGCTTCATATCACATTTAGCCGTTAGGGTTGGGTTGTTCAGCAAAGTCAGGTTATGGTAATTTTTCTTGCTGTTGGCAAGCTCATTGGAATTCAGATGCTGCTGTACAGAGTGGAATAGGAAAGGAATATTGGCGCAGCTCCAACTCTTTTTATTTGGTCATCTGGATTCCCATCCAACCATCCTCCATGAGTTTCTGTGCTCCTGTTGTTTACGATCAGCAATATTTTTATTCTTTTTGACCTTTGACGCATGATGGGAATCAGCAGCTCTATTCCCAAACTGAATGTTCTTTCCAATTAACTTGAGAGCTTCCTTATCATCAGCGGATTCAAGATGCGCCTCTATTTTGTGTACCTCAGTGGTTCAGAATTAACAACAGGAGCTCGTAAATACGTTCCGGTCATCCACACCAAATTTGCAGCATACTTTTGACCTCAATATTTGTCAAAGCATTCATATGCATTTTCCATAAGCTCTTCATCCTTTGTTTCTCGATCTTGAACCCCATTTGTTACAGTATGTGGAGCTTTTTCATCTTGGTCCCAGCACAGCTAGCCTGAGCCTTGACCATAGCTGATTTCCAGAGCTTATTCAGTAGCTGCTACCTTCTGTTCCTTTAAGCTTTTGGTTGGATCTGCTTCGGTCTCCGACATGAGATTCCCTTTGGCCCAGTTTAGTTTGATTCTCTCCAGTCAGGTTCTTCCCATTCGAGCTGGATAGCTACCTTGAATGACATGCCGGGACAAGTCACAGAATCACAGAATCACACCATGCAGAAGAGACCCTTGACCCATCGAGTCTGCACCAACATGTGAAAAAACACCTGACCTATCTACCTAATCCCATTTGCCAGCACTTGGCCCATAGCCTTGACTGTTTTGATGTGCCAAATGCTCATTCGGGTACTTTTTAAAAGATATGCGGCAACCTGCCACTACCTCACTCCCAGGCAGTGCATTCCAGTCTGTCTGCCCCTAATGGAACCATTTCTCCAGTTTGGTTTTAGTATTATTTTTGAGGGTTTTAAGGCGATATTTCATCATTTCTTTTGGTAAACAGTTTTTGGTATCAATAAAACAGTTGGGCCAGTGTCCACCTCCATTTTCACCAGTTGTCCGTCCAGTCAAGGGGAGATCTAGTAACGGTTGGTTGCACCAGAAATGGCCAGTATGTCCGTCATCTGACTGTGACTCTGGCACCTTTTCATGTCCTTCTCATATCACATGGATACTCTTCCCTCTATTCGACTTTCATTTGATGTATTTGGTTCTTGCTTCTTATAATTTGTCTTTGAAACTTGTTTCTTTCTCCAACATGTACTTTTGATGCGCTCCTTTTTCCCACAATTCTGGTCTCACCCGATATTTTATGCATTTTAGTGCTCAAGCTTATTGTTGCGTTTCCTTAGCTGCTAGTTCCATAGAGATTGCGACTTCTAAAACATTCTTTAGGTCTAAGTTGCTTCCTGTTAACAGCCTTTTCTCGATAGGCTTCACTTCTTAGCTCACAAGCAAGACTGGATCTACTGGTGTCATTCAAGACACCTCCAAATTCACAGTATTCAGCTAATTTCTTTAAAGTAGCTACGAACTCTGTGATTGATTCACCTTCTTGTTGGTTACGTTTGTGAAACCTGAACCTCCCGGCGATGACCAAGGGTTGAGGTGAGAAGTGGCCCTGCAATATCTCCACTATCACCATACGTTTTAGAGCATGGTTTTTCTAGTTGCACCAGACTTCGCAAGAGGTTGAAAGTTTTCCTCACCCATCGTCCTCAGGAAAGTCGGGACATGTCCGCCACAAATTTTGTTCGCCTGGATGAAGATTCTAAATCTTTCAGTGCATGAGCTCCAGCGCTCGGTGCTTTCATGATATGGCCCCATGGTGCTAAAATCTCCCGCCATTTTACAATGGGAAGGCTTACGTAAGCAGAATGTGCCACAATGTTTTTAGTACTACCTTGCTTCTTTTTCTCAAATAAGATACCCCTCAGCTCGGCGCGTTTCCTTCTGAGTTTGGAATACCCCCAGCTCTAAACTATTACTACAGATTACTTTGTTACTTATTTGCTACTCACACTAGAGGGAGCACTGCTCCAGAACTTGTGGAAGAAAGCATGTGACAAGCTTCCTTCAATGCTGTTTCGCTGAAATCTTTGTTTAAATTTTGGTTCCTTCGATTGTTGCTGCTATTATTCGGCACCCCTCCATTGCCAGCTTTGGCGTAGCGAAGATTTTAGCTTCTTAGTCCTTTTCAGATGGATCAATGATGTTTTCTACATATTTTTTCTTCTCCGGTAATCTGCCAGTGTTGCCCTGATCTCCTCGTCGCCAGTTTCCTTTGCGGCATTTTTAAAGGATAGGCTTACAGACTTCGAAGGTACAAACCAACAAGAGCTTTATTCGAAAGGAGTTTTCTAGAATTGACTGACTTAGCCTGCCCAAACTGCCGATGACAGTATCGATATGTCACATGATCAAACTCTTAAAGTGACCTTGTTCCAACTAGGAACAAACACGAATACACACCATTTTAATCAAAAGCGTTTTAAAATTATAGCCTTTTCAAATCTCTTTGTGACCCACTTCCCACCATCTCTGTGATATCATCCAGCTATTCAAGGACAAAGCTGAAGCCTTTGTAACAATTGTCAACCAGAAGTGGCAAATGGCTAATCCATCTTAACCTCCTCCTGCGGTCCCCATAATCAAGGGTACCATTCCACTTCACTCCATGCAATATCAAGAAACAGCTGAAGGCACTGGGTATTTCAAAGGTTATCGGCCCTGACAACATCCCAGCAATCGTGATCAAGTCTTGTGCTCCACTCCTGCCCAGCCTCTAAGCAAGCTGCTCCAATGCATCTATGACACTGGAATCTGCCCGGCAAGGTGGAAAATTGCCCAGGTATATCCTAGCCAGAAAAGGCAGGACAAATCCAACCCTGCTAATTGCCATCACATAAACAAAGTGATGGAACGGGTCATCGACAGTGCTATCAAGTGGCACTTACTCACTGCTGCTCAGTTTGGGTTCCACAAGGACCACTCAGCTCCTGACTTAATTCCAGTCTTAGTCCAAACATGGATTAAAGAGCTGAATTCCAGAGGTGACTTGAGAGTGACTGTCCTTGCTATCAAGGTAGTATTTTACTGAGGAGGCATCAAGGAGCCCTAGCAAAGATGGAATCAATGGGAAAATGCTCCACTGGTTGGAGTCATGCCTATCATTAAGGAAGATGGTTGTGGTTGTTGGAGATCAATCATCCCAGCCTCAGGTCATCACTGCAGGAGCTCTTCAGGGTGTCCTAGGCTCAACCACCTTCAGTTGCTTCATCAATGACCTTCCCTCTATCATAAGGTAAGAAGTGGGGATGGTCGCTAATGATTGCACAATGTTCAGCACCATTCGCTCAGATACTGAAACAAACTGTTCCCAAATGCAGCAAGATGTGGACAACACTCAGGCTTGGGACGGTAAATGGGAAGTAACATTTTCACCACACAAGCACCAGGGAATGACCATCTCCAACAAGAGAGCATCTAACCTTCGCCCCTTGACTTTCAATGACATTGCTACTTCTGAATTCCCACTATCAACATCCTGGGGGTTACCATTTACCAGAAACCAAACTGGACTAGTCATATAAATACTGCTGCTACCAGGGCATGTCAGAGGGAAGGAATGTTGTAGCGAGTAACTCACCTCCTGACTCCCCAAAGTCTGTTTATCATCTACATAGCACAAGTCAGGAGTGTGATGGAATACTCCCACTTGCCTGGATGAGTGCAGCTCCAACCATACTCAAGATGCTGGACTTGATCCAAGCAACCCACTTGACTGACACCCCTTTCGCCATTCACTCCCTGCACCATTGAGGCCCAGTGGGAGGCAGTTTGTGTCATCTGCAAGATGCACTGCAGCAAATCACCAAGGCTTTTTCAACAGCACTTACAAATCTGCAACCTCGACCACAGAAAGACAAGGGCAACAGATGAATGGGAACACCACCACCTCAAGTTCCCTATCCAAGCCATACACCGTCCTGACTTGAAATTATCACTGTTCTTTCACTGTCACTGGGGCAAAGTCCTGGAACTCCCTCTCTCATAGCACTGTGGATTTAACTACACCATATGGACTGCAGCACTTCAAGAAGGCAACTCAGCACCACCTTCTCAAGGGCAATTAGGGATGGGCAATAAGTTTTGCCTGGTCAGCGATGCCACATCCCGTGAAAGAATAAAATAAAAATCATGGGATCCCTGCACTGCTTTAATTCTGGCCTCTTGCACATCCCAAATTTTCATCCCTCCACCTTTGGTAACCATGCCTTCAGCTGCCTGAGCACCAGACTTTGGATTTCCCTGAATAATCCTCAACATGTACATAGACCCCTGAAAGTTGCCACCCAGGTTGAGAGGGTTGTTAAGAAGGCGTACGGTGTGTTAGCTTTTATTGGTAGAGGGATTGAGTTTCGGAGCCATGAGGTCATGTTGCAGCTGTACAAAACTCTGGTGCGGCCGCATTTGGAGTATTGCGTGCAATTCTGGTCGCCGCATTATAGAAAGGGTGTGGAAGCATTGGAAAGGGTGCAGAGGCGATTTACCAGAATGTTGCCTGGTATGGAGGAAAGATCTTATGAGGGAAGGCTGAGGGACTTGAGGCTTTTTTCGTTAGAGAGAAGAAGGTTAAGAGGTCACTTAATTGAGGCATATAAGATGATCAGAGGATTAGATAGGGTGGACAGTGAGAGCCTTTTTCCTCGGATGGTGATGTCTAGCACGAGGGGACATAGCTTTAAACTGAGGGGAGATAGATATAAGACAGATGTCAGAGGTCGGTTCTTTACTCAGAGAGTAGTAAGGGCGTGGAATGCCCTGCCTGTAACAGTAGTGGACTCGCCAACACTAAGGGCATTCAAATGGTCATTGGATAGACATATGGACGATAAGGGAATAGTGTAGATGGGCTTTAGAGTGGTTTCACAGGTCGGCGCATCATCGAGGGCCGAAGGGCCTGTACTGTGCTGTAATGTTCTATGTTCTATCTGTCAAACCTTCTCTTAAGATGCTCTTTAAAATTTCCTTATTTGACCAAGCTTTTGGTCACCTGTCCTAATGGCTCTGTGCCAAATTTTGTTTGGCAATGCTTCACTGAAGCATCATGGGATGCTTTACTATGTGAAAAAATACTGGGCAGAGTTTTATGATTTTTTTTTTTACAGCATTGCCTCAGGTGGGAAAAGCGGAGGGCAACTTTCCTCCTGACTTTTCCTGCCAAATTTTTGAGTACTTTGAAAAAAAATGGAAGGGGTGGGAGTCACTACCTCATGCCTGTGGGGTGAGCTTTGAATGGACCTGTCTTGCCAGCAACTCCATCCCAGAGAAAGGGTGCCCCGATCTGATAAAATAAACAGGAAGAAGAGGATCCCTCGCACGGAAATGGGTCCTTCCCACCCCTCCACCACAAGGAATTGCCCCCACCCGGAAATTTTTCAACGGAGGCCCCCCTGCCCTCTGGCAATGCTAGGAGGAAGTGCCGGGGGAAGAGTCACCCTGCGTGGGCTATACTTGCCTGCCGGGGACCAGGTCCCCATGTGACATCACGCCGGCAGTAGGGGGATACTCGTCCATGGTGAGATAGCACAGCAGGGAAGCCCACTCGTGATATTTAAATGTATTGTAATAGGGTTCCCGACCTTTCCTGGTGGGAATCCCATTACGACATGGGGTGAAGATTGGTGACAACTGCCCGTGGAAATCCTGATAGCATGAAAGCCATTTCGGGACACCCCTCCCTTCTCTGCCCTCTGCCTCCATTCCCATCTACCGAAAACAGGGGTGGAAAATCCCCCCCCCCACCCCCCCCCCCCGTTGTATAAATGCACAGCTGTTACTGTGTACATTCCTATCCCTGAAGACTCAACTCAACATTGTCTGCTGATTTAAATACTTATTGATGATTGGATCTGGCTTGGGTATGCAAACAACTGACCAGTAGAGTTTTAATTTGTTGTTCGAATTCTTGAAGACCCATTGATGAAACCCTGTACCAAGCCCAAGCTATTCTGGAAGTTCCCACTTAGGAATAGGAATTTGCTACTGTTGATGTGAAAAAAATGCACTTTTATCTTGGAAACGCCTCCAGCGATCTGTTTTGAAACCGTTGTCAAATGCAGATGGCCTGGAATCAGTCAGATATGGATCATTTTGCTTAGAGCCTTTGACACTGCATCCAGCACATTCTACGCTGATCAAAATGGAGATAGAGGTCCCTTTCAAGAATTATTTGCAGCTTCTGTCGGTTCAGGTTAAAATTATGCACAGGAAAATGGGAGAGATGTGGCTGTTTCTAAAGTTCAAATGAAATGCCACATGCTACAATTTCCCTTTCCCATTCAATCCCATTCTGTGCCAGTTTAGCTCTGCATGGGGTTTGGCAACATAATCTGTGGTGGAGACTTTAAAGGAAATTGGAGATCTAACTTATAATCGATGTTACCGTGCAAACGCTTAATGAATTTGCACCAGATATCTTTTCTCATTACTTTAACAAAAGGAATTAGTTTAACCTGTGGGTTAATATCTCCATTAAAACAGTGGTAAAAAGAGTACAGGTAGCATTTGTCAGCTAACATTACTCACAATAATTTCCAGAGTCAATTGATTTCTGTTGCAGATTAGTGCGCGAACATACATATCCCACCGACACCGTGTCCCCCCCCCCTTCCAGTTAATCGTGTGTAGGATAGCGAGGCTAGAACGAGAACGGACCTATGCCAGTGGTGTGAACTGGGCTCACAGTCAACCAGCAGCCCACTTTACACTGCCCCTGATTGTCTTTTCTTGTTTCCTTATCTTCAGTGAACATCATAGTTGGACACCCGTGTAAAGCATTTTTCTCTCTTGTCATAGGACAGTTTCAGCCCCTCGACCCCAACAAGATGGTTGCCTGTGCTGTGAGAATTTGGAACTTGTTATCTCAAAAGGAATTTGTTCTTTAATCTGTCAGAATGAACAAAGCCTGCTGCTGCCAGGCTCATATTTTGCAGCTGACTGGAACCTCCAATATTTATTTCAATTATGAATTTGGAGAGCTCAATGACACAACGTTTAATAGACAATAGAATTTCAACATGTCAGAGAATAATAACCATTAGCTGTGCAAACCTTATTGCTCATAAGGATTTTTTTTAAAAAGTCAGGCGTCTTCTGTGATCTACCTATGGAAATGTGCCTTCTTTACACTCTTCAAAGTGGTTTGCCTGTAGGATTGCTGCAATCTGAAATTCTAATTGACTAGAGAGCACAGCTATGAATGATTATCTTTGAGGCACTTCATAAAATTAGCTTGAAGCTTCAGACTGGGAACACAACTGTAGGGTTATAGTGCACCTATCCCCAGGAGTGGGAATTACTGCCTCTTTTAAAAATCAGCTCATGGTTTTATTATGTTACCAAATCATACTATAGTGTAATCACCGAAAAAAATAAAATTGTTCTCTTTTTCTCTTTCAAATGCTTGTGGCTGTCAATTACAATCACAGGAGAAAATTTAAGATCTGTCTACTTCCAAGAGCTGGGCTTTCTGATGACTTTTATAAAGAAAATCAGCTAAATTTAAAATGCATCAGAGGAGCTCCAGGGGTGAACACTGACATCCAGATGATCCATTTTTTCGTCTCTTGAAGGGGTGAAAAATCATCGATTTGCTTTTTATAAACTAAGAATCAAATAGGCACATGGCTCTTTCTCCCTACACTTATGTTATGCTCTTTTAGCCTTTGATATCGAGTTTTGAAATCCAATCCCTTTGATAAATCATTTTCTTTCTATCTATCTATCTATCTATTTATCTATCTGTCTTTCTGTCTATCTGTCTATCTATCTATTTTCCTGTTTATCGATCTATCTATCTTATCACTTTTGGCAATAATTATACTGCCTTGGTATCTTTATAATACATATCCTGTGAACGAACAAATGTTTAACTCGCTTAATATACATTTCTGCTCCTTTTCTGTTTTAAGTTACCTTTCGTTTTTCTGAGACAGAGGGAACACTATGTGATTCCACAATGGTAATCTTGCAGCAGCTCTAGCCCCTAAGCCTCTCACACTGTTGATTACATCATTAAGCATAATCAAAAACATTTCTCTGGGATGATTTGAGCTTTATAGCAGGGATTGATTCTTTTGATCTCCATGCCATCGTTTTACGAGAGGACGCTCCTCATTTGCACTACAAATGCTTGTAAAAATGAAAATGGGGTGCCTTTCCTCAGCCACATGTCGAAGCCAAATGATTCAATTCAGCTGTTCACCAGTCAACCAACATCTAAAGGAAAACTGCACTTGTTAAATCATATGCTGAAAGAAGATTTTTTTTTTGGAAAGTATTTGCAATCTATGGTTTCTACTTGCATTGCCTTCATCTTCTTGAAAAGCGTGAATTATTTCTCCTAGCTCTGGTGTTAAATCTTTCTCCATGATTTCCATGCAGATACTGCATATATTAACTGTATCAAATTATTCCAATTGTAGAAATCTGTAAAGCTTTTAGTGCTGTGGCAAGTATGCTACTCGTGTAACAAACTGGCGCTGCAAATGTGACACTGCACCCAATAAACTGTGCTGTTTGTAAATGATTCAAAAGCTCGGGATGCTAAAACCAAGTTCATATAAAAATTAAAAATAAATTTACCTCAGACTTCCCTTCTTTCAGTTCTGAAGACCAAGAATCTCACAGGGGAAAGGTTCCAAAAGAGCTTGCGAGTTAAGTTTTCAAGATAGATGTGTCTAGCAGTCAATTATTGGGGGGCATCATAATTAAATCTAACACTGTCCTTACCCACACTTTCCTGCAGGAGTCGCTGGAGTGCAGTCTGGATTGCCAATGCTGTCCCCTCTCCACACACCCCTGTGAATTTCAGCCTTGAAATTGCTGTTGGTGTTGCCATTCATAGATTGACTGTGGGTAACCAAAGGTCTGGCAGTTATAAAGCCTGCTGCTTTGCACACTATTTTGTTCTTTCCAGCCCATGGGCTAAAATGTGGGTTGTATCCCCATAAGGGTTGGCAACAAACGAAAACGGAGAAGCGCTACTTTTATTAATTTGGCGTGAACTGCAATTGGGAGGCATTTGAACAGCTGAACTAATAACAGGAAAGCAGGAACAGATGTTAATTGAGTGGAACGGCTGTAGCATTGGGCATTATAGAGTGAGCGGAAGCAGGGTGACTGATTAACATCAAGGAGCTCTTCTGCGGAAAGTCTCAGGAGGGGGCTTTGACCACTCCTTCTTCTCCCCAGCTGCATTTGGCAGAGGAGTAGCTGGTCGAAAGCAGGCAGAGGGCTCAAGTTCAAGAAAGTGGCTCAGCACCACCTTCTCAAGCGGGCATTGACAGATGGGCAACAAATATTGGCTTAGCCAGTGACATCCGTATCCTGTGAAAGAATGCAAAATCTCAGAACCAGCCAGCCACCTGAGTCACGAAGGTGACTGATTCATTTCTGCAGCCTTCACCTTAAAAAAGCCCAGGGCCAGCAGAATTTCAGCAATTTGTCAGTGGAGCTCTGCAGTCATCCAGCGCACCCCCTCCTTTCACGAGGAGAATGACTTTGAAAAAGGGGGAAAACAGGACTCGTGCCTCAAAGCGACTTACCACCAATGAAGTATTCTGGAATTGTAGTTACTGTTTATCTGTGGGAAACACAGCAGATAGTTTGATGCACTGCAAACATCAATGTAATAATGACTAGATCATTTTTTTTTGTGATGTTGATTGAGAGCTAATGGATGCAATTCAGCGACCTCATTGCACCCGACTTGGTGTCAGGACGAAGCCATTGAATCTCGTGAGAGGCCTCTCGCATGATTCAGGACGCTCAAAACGCCTGGAAAGATTCAACAGAATCACACGAGACGTCACTGATGCATGATCAATTACACAAAGACGAGAATTGGATGCAAGCGAGGCTTTATTACACCAAGATGTGTGACCTCCTACAGCAGCTGGTGAAATGGCTGCTGTACGAGGAGCACACATATTTATACTCCGCAGGCAGGGAACTGCCCCCGTACCTGTAGCACAGGGCCTTACCATAAGGCACCTAATATAAGGGGCTGTTTAGCACAGGGCTAAAGAGCTGGCTTTGAAAGCAGACCAAGGTAGGCCAGCAGCACGGTTCAATTCCCGTACCAGCCTCCCCGAACAGGCGCCGGAATGTGGCGACTAGGGGCTTTTCACAGTAACTTCATTTGAAGCCTACTTGTGACAATAAGTGATTTTCATTTCATTTCATTTTCATATCAGTGGTGACTACCACAGTCACGATCTGGATCTTGCCCTCACTGGCTGTGATCCAGATCAGCTTAGTTAAAGGAGCCATTCGGCTCATTTAACTATGCGTTGGCTGGAATCAACCAGTGCCCAGGACTCAATGGCCGAGCCTAGGGGATCTTACCAGGGCGCCATTTAGTACTAGTCCACAATGTGGATCAAACGTAACGGCACCTGGGGGAGTCTCCCAGGCCTTTGTAGACTCGCGGGTGGTCGGCGACATGGCAGGATGACATCTGGCACTCCCTTGGGAACATGGGCACCTTGGCACTGTCATCCTGGTACTGACAGGGTGCTATACTGGCAATGCCAGGGTTCCCAGTTGCTGGGTTGGCACAGGCAGGGGTCAAGCCCAGGGGGTGGGGGTGGGGATTCTTGGGTTCCTTCCCAACACTTGAGGGGGATCACAAAAATGGGGGGCCTGAAAGCGGGGAGTGTGGGGGGGTGGGGGGGGGGGGGTGGGGGGGGGGGATCGGAGCAACCTTCTAAAATGGCTCCCCGATCTGCGAAAAGCCTTTGTTAGCCAGCAGGTAAACCGTCTAAGTGCGGCCTCGGTGAAGAGAATCTCTCCGGGGCCTAACAAATGGCAAAGTGCAGTTGAATAGCGGGATATTTCTCAGCACTGCAGGCGCCATTAAACACCCCGCTAAATGCGCTGTCCAGTGGACTTTAACTCAAGTCAACTGAATCACGCACAATATTTGCCAGAACATGGGGGGTAACTCACTTGCTCTTCTTCTAAATAGTGGCATAAGAATCATAGAAGGATAGAATTTACAGTGCAGAAGAAGGCCATTTGGGTCTGCACCAGCCCTTGGAAAGAGCACCCGACTAAGTCCACCCCTCCACCCTATCCACCTAACCGTTTTGGCAAGAAGGGCAATTTAACATGACCAATCCACCTAACCTGCACATCTTTGGACTGTCGGAGGAAACCGGAGCACTCGGAGGAAGCCCATGCAGACATGGAGAGAACGTACATACTGCGCACAGACACTGACCCAAACTGGGAATCGAACCTGGTTCCCTAGAGCTGTGAAGCCGCAGTGCTAACCACTGTGCTGCCCATAAGAGGGCAGATGGGGCTTTGTTTTAATGTCTCATACAAAAATACAGCACCTCCAGCCCCCACCTCGGTTTTTGAATTCAAGTCTTATGCCAAGACCTTCCAGTCTCATGTGGGATGCTGTGACCCATTTAAATCCCATTGACTTCAGCGAGACCAGAAGACGCTCACAAGAGTGAGACTTGAATCGAGTATCTTCTGGTTCAGAGGCATGACAGGCAAGGTATTGCGCATTTAAAACAAGCACAAGCACCATTTATCTCAGTGTGGGGTTCCCATGCCATGAAAAGAAACCCAATACCATGGATGAGATTCTCTGGCCTCCCCACGGCATGTTTCTTGGTGGCAGGAGTTGGCCCATCATTGGCCAGCGGCGGGACCTTCCGGTCCGGCTGATGCCAATGGGATTTCCCATTGACGTCACACCATGCCACCGGGAAACCCGCAGTGGGGTGTGCCATCGGTGCGACTGGAAGGTCCCGCCAGCATGAATAGCCAAAAGGTCTCGCACTATATGTTCAAAACTCAGCCAACTGATCATAGGGTTGGCCCTATGTTTGGGAGCTATCCCCAGGAATTTCAAGGACAAAATAATTAGTTTCCCAGTTTCTGGATATTTACCACTTCATCGTACAAACCCCTTGTGATCAGTAAAAGCAGGCAGAAGTGCTGACATACTGGCTCCCCCATCCTGAATTCTCACAGAAGAGGTTTGAAACATTTTATTCTGGAAGATATGCGAATAACCAATTTGCCTCTCTCCTAATGACGAACATTGGAATCCTGGCCAGGACCACAGAAACTAATGGGTAAATTGGAATTAACCAGTCGGTAGGCCATCTCACATGACCCAAGTCTCTGGCCTTTTAATATTGCAGCTCTGGGCCTCACGGTGAATCTGCTGTTTGAACATTGAGCTGGTGAGCCAAGAAGCAGACACCTCTAGGCTTAACAACAGCTTGCCTATCTAGCCTGGCTCTGCTGGAAGATTTCAAACCATCGCCTACAGCCCCGACTCAATCTCTGCATACCTACTTCACCTTGAGGGATCAGCAGCAACAATTGAAAATTGAATACTGCAATACCCCAGCTGAGCTTGAATGTTTACGTGAAAGAATTCCTCATTGGACTCTGACCTTGCGAACTGCAACTCACGTGGACTCACGTTCATTTTCCTGCGTCCTTGGAAACCTCCTTTTCTCCTCGCTGCCCCCGCCACCTGTGTGTGGGCGTTGCTGTAAAAACCGGAGGGTTGCGAAAACGCTGCTTATTCTTTGAAATCTAATTCAAACCACCTTCTGCTTACAGACAGGCAGCAAGATGAACTCGGAGCAGTTTCACTGTCTCTCTCCTGTATGTAACATCAGGCACACTTTACACAATAGAGGAAATAACTGCTAAGTTTGATGGGTCGAGGATATATTTGTCATTTGCTGTAACAAAGCAAAGGCCACCAGAAGATAGCAATAGATGGTCTGTGAAAAATTGAGCAGCAAAGTAGAAGACAAGATGGTTTGGACACAGTTACTTTACAGACGTAGATTGGTTTAGACTCACCATACATCGGAAGATATTTTGAATTAGTGACTGATGAGTTCACAATTTTTTTCCCTTTATTGCTGCAACCACTATTAGTTGCTCATTAGCATTTTAATCGTCTTACATTGTCATAGCTTTGTATCCCTTATCATTGATCGGTATGTTTGGTGATTTTAAGGCTGTAGTTCTGGTGTAACCAGAAATCCCGGGTGGCTATTGGGTGGGAGTGGGTTTAAGGAGTGGCTGGGGGGCGGGGGCTGAACTGTGAAACTGTTCTGCTATGTCCAGGCAGGAGGAACACTGCTCCAAAATCCCAGCAATTTGTTCATCAATATCTATAGTTGTCACAGAACTATATTTTTTTGTTATTCATTTATGGGATGTGGGCATAGCTGGTGAGGCCAGCATTTATTGATCATCCCTCTTGCCCTTCATATATGTGAAGCATTTCTGGCTGAAGTTGGGGCATAGGAACACAGAATCAGGAGTAAGCCATTTAGCTCCTCAAGTCTCTTCCACCGTCTTGTGGTCATGGCTGATCTGTAGCCTAACTGAATGTGCCCACCTTTGCCTCATACACATTGGTTAACAAACATTTGTTAACTTCAGAGTTGGAATTAAGAATTGATCTAACATCAATTATCTTTTGCGGAAGACAGTTCCAAACTTCGACCACCCTTTGCGTATAGAAGTTCTTCCTAGTTTTACACCAGGCTCTAATTTTAGACTATTGCCTCCTAGTTCTACGAATCTAAAGGATCCCCACCGTGCAGAAGAAGGCCGGTGGGCCCATCGAGTCCACATCTACCTTCCGAACCACACCTAGACCCACTCTCCTGTTCCAACCACCTTAACCCCACCTAACATTCACATCTTTGGATACTAAGGGCAATTTACTATAGCCAGTCCACGTAACCTTCACATCTTTGGACTGTGGGAGGAAAGCGGAGCACCCGGACAAAACCCACTCAGACACGGGGAGAACGTACAAACTCCACTCAGTCAGCCTAGGCCAGAATTGAACCCAGGTCCCTGGTACTGGGAGGCAGTAGTGCTAACCACTGTGCTGCTATGCTGCCTTATGCTCCCAAACCTGCAGAAATGTTTTTTTGTCTATCTACCCTGTGTGTTCCCCTTCATGTTTTGAAAACTTCGATCAACTCACCCTTTAACCTGCTCAATTCCAGGGAATGCAATTCCTTGTTTCTGTAATTTCTCTTGATAATTGAGTCATTGGAATCCTGATATTATATGTTTCCTGAGATGTAGTGCCTGTAACTGCTCACAGCACCCTGATGAGGTCTCAGCAGGGCTTTGTATAACTAAAGCATGAGTTCTACCCTCTTTTAGTTTAGTCTCCGAGATGGAAAGGTCAACATTCCATGTCTCATTAACCATTTTTGGTACCTGTTCATGGCATTTTAATGGTCTATGCACCTAAACTCCTCAAGTCTCTTGGGAGTTCCACTGTTTTTTCCTCAAATGCCCTCTGCTAACCTTTTTAGATCCAAATCCTCAGTGTTGCCTGCATTGAAATCCATTTGTCAAAGTTTTGCACATTGAATCTATCTATTAATATCTCTTTGTGATGTCATGCTGCCATCTACACTACTTACAATCATGTGTATCTTTATGCCACCAACAGATTTGTATATATGACTTTCTACCCTGTCATCTAAGTCATGAATAAATGCGATGAATCGTCGAGACCTCAACATTAGAACTCTGTAGGACAATTTGAGTGCCTGCCCATTATTCATTTCTCTCTGTTTCCAGACACTCAGCCAATTTCCTAAGCAGATCAATAATTTGTCTTCAATTCCATGGGTTTCAGCTTTAGCTTACAGTCCCTAATGAGAGAATTTGTCAAACGACTTTTACTTGTCCATATAAAGAACATCATAATTCTGTGACCTGGAATATTGGGATATCCCTGTAATCACTCTTTTGTTCTTCAGGTAAGGGCAAAACAGATGCTTGCCATTCAATAATTTATAATTAGAGATACAGCAACTCATATCAAAAAGCACCTTTAATGGAAGAATATATTCCAAGGCACTGCTCAAGAGATTAGAACGCAGAATACGACACTGAGTCACAGGAGGAGAGAGCCAAAAGCTTTGTCGACGAGGTAGGTTTTGAAGAGACTTTTAAAGGAGCAAAGCAGGGTGAAGAGCCGGGAAGGTGTAGGGAGAGTATTCCAGAGCTTGGAATCGAGGCAATTGAAGGTGCGGCCACCATTGTTGGAGTGATTAATATCAGGGATGCAGAAGAGGCAAGAATTAGAGGAAATTACATAGAAGTTGGTATCAACTCACATGATGCTATTCTAGCCGTGACGTACCAAGCTCATAGGAGAAAGCAAAATCCCTCTCTCGCGATACAAGGAAGGCCACCATTGTAGACAAAGCCTGAAATGGAAAGAAATATGCCAATCAATAATTTTCTTGGAAAGGCAGCAATTTGGTGGAATTAGGTTTCCTCCTTAAGTTCCTGGCGATTCTCAATGATGGGACAAATTGTCCGTGTAAAATCGGCAGCTGTGATCTCCTTGATGCCTGTAGTGGCACTAAGCAGTCTAACACAACAGATGACTCCAGTACTAACATAGAAATCGAACAATACAGAAATAATGAGGGCAAGTCTGGACTGGACAGGCACTGGCAGTGAGTTCTGCATGGATGTTCAATGTTTTCTGGAAGTCTCCTTGAAGGATATTTTATATCATTACTCACCATACTTTATCTCTGCCTCCTTAGGCAATTCTTTGCTGTCATTGCCGAGCAGACTGTGTCACAAAGTGGCAAAACCCGACAGTAAGCCTTTTGTGACACGTCACATTATTCCTTCCAGATCTTTTTGTCCTGCTCTTTCAGCCCAGTGGTAGTGGGCACTGATTGCAGTACCTACGGTATGAAAATGCCCTTAAATGAATTAGAATCCAACCATGTCTGTTCACTTCAATGAGATGAACATGTTGAAGAGGGGATGAAAAAGGCAGTGTCATGGACAGGAATGAGAGAGAACTGAAACCCCAAATCCCTTCCCTTTACTGCTCATAATCATTTTGTGTTTGAACATGAAGTTGTAGGTGTTTCTTAACTTCCGTGTGTATGGTATAAGATTTTTTGTGGGTTTAAATAAATAGGATTATTTGTTTGCACATTCACCCTGAAAATCTAACGCGACATCACTCACTTACCATTCATGCAAAAAGCCAATTAAGCCTGCAGATGTGGCACTTAGGAGCATAATGTCCCATACTGAATATCGTGCAAGAAAAGGCCATATTCATAACTTAAAACATGGACTGTATTCAGCATGGAATGGGGGAAAACATGGTTAAAGTGAGTAGTGCACTTTTACAAGTTATAAACAAAGCGATATTCATAAGTAATGCTATTATGGCACCTTGGTGCAGGCTTGGTGAAGGGGAGGCTCTTTTCCTCTCCAAGTGTAGTTGGGTGTATTCAATAACTAAACTTATATATCAAACTCATTGCAGGTTTCTCTTGAAGAGATGGATTTTTGCAGGTTATCAAGTGAGTTGCTTGCAGTCTTATCCCAAGGAGGTCAGTTTCCGGCGCTCGTGTACTTGAAAAGGAACAGGTTTGGAGACCTTATGATGTTACAGTCTCCAGTCTTAAGACAAAGATGTGTCTACCTTTGCTGATGCTGTTTCTTGCTGTGTTAGTTTGGAGACTGATTGGTTTCCCTCTGGTGCTTGGAATAAGTAAGGTAGGTTATCTGAACACAGTTTTGATCAGGTGACCACAGACTCAATACTTCTATTGTCTGCCCAGAAGGATTTGAAATTATAAGCTGTTGCTAGACAATGGAGAATGGGTGGTAGTCATTCACATTTACTCATGGATTTACTGGTTTCACTACAACTCCCTCTTTATTACATTTTCAGTTCAGAGACAGGGGTGTACTTCTGAGGCTGTATAAGGCTCTGGTCAGACCCCATTTGGAGTATTGTGAGCAGTCTTGGGCCCCGTATCTAAGGAAGGATGTGCTGGCCTTGGAAAGGGTCCAGAGGAGATTCACAAGAATGATCCCTGGATTGAAGAACTTGTAATATGAGGAACGTTTGAGGACTTTGGGTCTGTACTTGTTGGAGTTTAGAAGGATAAGAGGGGATCTTATTGAAACTTACAGGATACTGCAAATGCTGGATAGGATGGACGTGGAGAAGATGTTTCCACTTGTATGAAAAACTAGAACCAGAGGGCACAATCTCAGACTAAAGGGACGATCCTTTAAAATAGAGATGAGGAGGAATTTCTTCAGCCAGACGGTGGTGAATCTGTGGAACTCTTTGCCACAGAAGGCTGTGGAGGCCAAATCACTGAGTGTCTTTAAGACAGAGATAGATAAGTTCTTGATTAATAAGGGGATATGGGGTTATGGGGAGAAGGCAGGAGAATGGGGATGAGAAAATATCAGCCATGATTGAATGGCGGAGCAGACTCGATGGGCCAAGTGGCCTAATTCTCCTCCTATGTCTTATGGTCTTACCTGGGAATCCATGGATTTTGAGTTTCAAGTAATTCCACAACCAATAGGAGGTATGAATTCCAGTGGCTTTTCACCTTGTTACGTCTTTTGATTGTGAACTGCAGAAATTGCAGAAGTCGTCTGACCCTTTAGCCACTTTATCAGCCTTATACTGCCCATCTTGTAAAGAAAGGATAGTTCAAAGAAATTCTATGTTGAATACAGTCCATGTTGTAAGTTGCGAATATGACAGGCCTTTACTTGCATGATAATCAATATGGGACATTATGCTCTTCAGTGCCAAATCTGCTGGCTTAATTGGCTTTTTGCATGAATTAAACATGTTAGCAGTGAAACAAAAATTCTTCCCTCCAGTAAATATTAGGAAATGGGCAGTAAGTGAACAGTGAACTGCTCAGTCCCAACATTAGTGGTCATTATCACACATTTGATGTCAGCATTAAGCTGAAAGCTGACAAAAAATTATTGTCTCATAATGTTGTTGGTGGAATGTGTTGCCACAGGGAACAGTAACGGCAAAGACCTTTGTAACTTCTGGGAAAAACTGGGTAAATATTTGAAGGAGAAGGATTTACAAGACTATGGGGAGAATACAGGGCTGTGGGATTAGTTTTGGCTTTCTCCAGCAAAGGCAAGGCACAGACACGGCTGCACTACTGCACTGTAAACTTGTATGATTCGATTTTTCTCTGTCCTGACGCATCTCTTCCTCCTCTGGCTGTGGCAGTCAGCTGAGATATAACACAATGATCATGCGTCCCAGACTCGGCACAACACACCAACAGAAGCTGAAGAGTCTGCCTACCACACCCAAATTACTCCTGGACCAGAACATCACCCAGGGGCGGCACAGTGATTAGCACTGTTGCTTCACAGCTCCAGGGTCCCAGGTTCAATTTCGGCCCTGGGCCACTGTCTGTGTGGCGTTTGCACTTTCTCCCCGTGTCTGCGTGGGTTTCCTCCGGGTGCTCCGCTTTCCTCCCACAGTCCAAAGGTGTGCAGGTTAGGTGGATTGGCCATGCTAAATTGCCCCTTAGTGTCCAAAAGGTTAGGTTGGGTTATTGAGTTGTGGGAATAGGGTGGAGGTGTGGGCTTAAGTAGGGTGCTCTTTCCAAGGATCGGTGCAGACTCGATGGGCTGATTTGCCTCCTTCAGCACTGTAAATTCTATGATCCACGATCTATGGTTGGAAGTATCCCTGGAGAAAGCAGAAGCAGAGAAAGTTCTCCAGCCCTGAAAGCTCGAAGTTATTTTTCCCTGCAGGACTCATATATCGTTGCTGTATCACGCACATAATAAGAATCCCAATTGATTACTTTTCAGTTCAATCATACTCCAATCTTAATTTTTTGATCTGCTGTTGACTTTATGTTTAAAACTGACTGAGAATGTTTATTGACCATCCCTTGTGAAAGCAAGCCAGTGTTTATGTTCTCCCAACGATAACCATTTTTTGACCTAGTGGCAATGAAAGATTGGCAAAGGTCCACCACCTTAAACTTACACCCCTCCAAGGCCAGCACTCAGTGCGGGAGTGTGTGTTCCATCTACAAGATGCACAGCAGCAACTCACCAAGACTCCTTCAACTGCGCTTTCCTAACTCACAACTTCTATTCGCTGGGAGGATAAGGGCAGCTGGCACATGGCAATATTACCACCTGCAATTTCCCCTCCAAGTAACAGCACGGTAGCACAGTGGGCAGCACTGTTGCTTCACAGCTCTAGGGTCCCAGGTTCGATTCCCGGCTTGGGTCGCTGTCTGCGCGGAGTCTGCACGTTCTCCCCGTGTCTGCGTGGATTTCCTCTGGGCGCTCCGGTTTCCTCCCACTAGTCCCGAAAGATGTGCTCGCTAGGCGAATTGGACATTCTGAATTCTCCCACTGTGTGCCCGAACAGGCGCTGGAATGTGGCGACTCGGGGATTTTCACAGTAACTTCATTATAGTGTCAATGTAAGCCTACTTGTGACTGTACAGATTATTATTATAAGTCGCTTACCACCCTTACGTGGAAAAATATATCGAATTTTTCACTGTTGCTGGGGCAAAGTCCTGGAACTCCCTCTCAAACAATAATAATAGTAATAATCTTTATTAGTGTCACAAGTAGGCTTACATTAACACTGCAATGAAGTTAATGTGAAAATTCCCTCGTCGCACCATTCCGCCGCCTGTTCGGGAACACGGAGGGAGAATTCAGAATGTCCAAATTACCTAACAGCACATCTTTCGGGACTTGTGGGAGGAAACCAGAGCTCCCGGAGGAAACCCACGCCGACACGAGGAGAACGTGCAGACTCCACACAGACAGTGACGCTAGCCGGGAATCGAACCTGGCACTGTGAAGCAACAGTGCTAACCACTGTGCTGCCATGCCATCCAACACAGTATAGCAGCACCACGTGGACTGCAGCAATTCAAGGCGAGGGCTCACCATCACCTTCTCGATGGCTATGAGTGATGGGGCACCAAACGTTGGCTTTTCCAGCAACATCCACGACCCTTAAATTAATAAATCAAAATTGGTATGTCAAAAAACTGCGTGGCTTGGCGAACAACTTGTAGGTGATTGCGCTGCTTCGATAAAGAGTCTAAAAGGTGACAGAGCTTTGAGGTGTTGTTTAAGAAAACACTGTGATGTTTGAACAGGCGATTTAGCTGCTCTCTGCACCCCTCTAATTAAAGGATTTGTATCCAAATTTGTGGGATCATCATTTGTGTCTCATACCACCAAGTGATGTTTGCAAAGGTTGTACAAACGGGGCAGTGTAATTCTGCGAAGCGTGCTGTACAGTTCTTCAAGCAGCGTCGAGCCAGTATCTGCAACGTATTGGGACAACTGAAAACATTGCACAAGAAAGTGCTCAAGCCAAGGCCTGTTTCTTTTTACTATAATCTTTGCAAATTATACACTGTAAATGATGAAATTCTGCATTTGGCTTGACATCACATCAAAGGCAACACTGTAAAGCAATTTACATATTGCACAATTTCAAATACAGTTGGATCCGAATAAACACACAACACGTTTGCCAAAAAAATTATATTATGCTTGGATGAGTATCATGTCTGGATCAGCATATCTATAAACTGAAGAGAAAATTAAGCCAGACAGTAAATATTTGTACTCCAACCAATTTAATTATCAATCTGAACAAAAACAATCACAAACACCTCACAAAAAGACGTATGTAATTTTTACATCAAAGTAATGAGACCTTTAAAATGTGTCTCTGTGTTATATTCAGCATCATTTGACTATGTGTAATGTACCCACATAATACCGCAAGCTTGTATCAGGATTTTGCATTTCAATATTCTGCTTGCATTAGTCTAATAGGAGTGAATTTACACAAAATTGGAATCACATGCTTGGACCTGTTATCCTGCGGTCTATTGTACTACACCAAAACGTACAAATAATAGTTCTGTGTGAGTGCACAAAAGTTGTGTAGGAGACAAAGTTCGCAATATTCTGGATAAGAAAATGAGACTTTTTTGAAATGTGTTCTCCGAATGAAAGCATATCGAAAGCCTATTGTAAACTAATTAACAAAAAGACTGTTTTAAATCCATTCATTAACAACACCATATTACTTTGAAAATCTTTGCTATTTTACCGGGTCCGACAATTTAAATCATTTTCCATAAAGGAGAGGGCTGATCAAGCTTTTATGTCTTTCCAGTAATTTCCCAGTATGTTAATGCACCCATTTACACAACAGCTAAGTGCATTATTACAAATAATCAATGCATCTGCTTATAGGAAGCAAGGCAATCCTCGGCTCTCTTTAGGGGACTTAGGATGCCCTTGATTCTGACATCAGATTAAAAGCTGCAAGACCACAAGTCTATCCAATCTCACTGACATGATTGTGATTTGCGATTATCATTAAATATTTCAATTGAACATGATGATCCGCCACCGCTCTCTCCCCCCCACCAATCGCACACTGAATATGTAGAGCATCAGGCAGGAGAGGAAAGGTTTGCAAAATGCAATAATTACCTCACAAAAAATATGCCCAATAAAAAAAACCTCATAATAGGTTTTGCTTTGAAATGAATGGGAACTTTAGTCAGTTGGGGTTGAAGGCAGAGAGAGAAAGATTTCTTGGAACAAAGCGGAGCAAAATTGGAAGGTTGTTTATGAAGAACGTATTTGCAATTTTGTTTCACAAAGGAAATATTCTCTCATGTTTTTCCTTAATTTCCTCATCAAGGCGAGTGCCTAAAATATATAGGGCGTGATTCTCCGGCTTCCTTACGCTGTCGCTCAAGCGAAACAAGGCCGGTTAATAGCGAGAAAAACGAGAACAGCGCCAGGCGCCAAACAGTTTGCGATGCAACTGACCTGCTCCCGTAAGCAAAATCGAGATCTCGCCATAACGTGGAGAGAAACCACTTAAGCCCTATTTCCATACAATTAACGGGAGCCACCCCATATCCAACAGCCTCCTGTCATTCAGTGGCCTCTCCAGCAAGTGGTCACGCTGGCACCAATTAGTACTCCTTTTGAAAAACATGAACCTGACGGAAGGGCTTCTGTGGGGAGCCGAGGGGGTGAGTAGCCATCTTTGTTCACAGGCAAAGAGCCCATGGGTGCTGGGCTTGCCACCCCAGTGCTCGGTGGGGATTGGGGACCCTCTGCAGGGGTGGGCTCCCATAGAAAGGTGGGGGACAGGCACTTGTGGGGCAACCGGGGGGCAACTTCCCATGGCACCACCCCCCATGCCAATCGCTGGATCGTGAGTACCCGTTCGGGGGGCAACCCTTGTCCCAGCCTGTCTGACCCAACGACTGCCGAGGCCTCAGGCCTTACGGGTGAAGGCTATTGCTAATAACAAATTGGCAAACATAGTTAAGTGAGCACTAATCCCAAGTGGATTCCTGTGGATGGACAGGTCTTAAGAACATAAGAACTGGGAGCAGGGGTAGGCCACCTGGCCCCTCGAGCCTGCTCCGCCATTCAATGAGATCATGGCTGATCTTTTGTGTACTCAGCTCCACTTTGCCGCCCGAACACCATAACCCTTAATCCCTTTATTCTTCAAAAAACTATCTATCTTTATCTTGAAAACATTTAATAAAGGAGCCTCAACTGCTTCACTGCGCATGGAATTCCATAGATTCACAACCCTTTGGGTGAAGAAGTTCCTCCTAAGCTAAGTCCTAAATCTACTTCCCCTTATTTTGAGGCTATGCCCCCTAGTTCTGCTTTCACCCGCCAGTGGAAACAACCTGCCCGCAAATGTCCTATCTATTCCCTTCATAATTTTATATGTTTCTATAAGATCCCCCCGCATCCTTCTAAATTCCAACTGGTACATTCCCAGTCTACTCAACCTCTCTTCGTAATCCAATCCCCTCAACTCTGGGATTAACCTAGTGAATCTCCTCTGCACACTCTCCAGCGCCAGTACGTCCTTTCTCAGGTAAGGAGACCAAAACTGAACACAATACTCCAGGTGCGGCCTCACTAACACCTTATACAATTGAGGCATAACCTCCCTAGTCTTAAACTCCATCCCTCTAGCAATGAAAGATAAAACTCCATTTGCCTTCTTAATCACCTGTTGCATCTGTAAACCAACTTTTTTGCGACTCATGCACTAGCACACCCAGGTCTCTCTGCACAGCAGCATGTTTTAATATTTTATCATTTAAATAATAATCCCTTTTTCTGTTATTCCTTCCAAAATGGATAATCTCACATTTGTCAACATTGTATTCCATCTGCCAGACCCTAGCCCATTCACTTAACCTGTCCAAATCCCTCTGCAGACTTCCGGTATCCTCTGCAGTTTTTGCTTTACCACTCTCTTAGTGTCGTCTGCAAACCTGGACACATTGCACTTGGTCCCCAACTCCAAATCATCTATGTAAATTGTGAACAATTATGGGCCCAACACTGATCCCTGAGGGACACCACTAGCTACTGATTGCCAACCAGAAAAACACCCATTAATCCCCACTCTTTGCTTTCTATTAATTAACCAATCCTCTATCCATGCTACTACTATCATGCAACATGTGGGAGTCATTGCCTAGCATCCCAATCCCGTGATGCCTGGGGACTGTGTCTGAACAGAAAGGCAACACCACACATGCAGCAGCCAACATCTGAACACCCAGGGGATGGGACACAGCTCCAGGGACATGTCCACGGCCGGAGGGTTGGTGGGTGCCACGGGGAGGGCGAGATGCCTGGAGAGATGGGCCCAAGGGATCAGAGGTCAGCCCGCTTTGCGGAAGAAAGTGACAGAGGCTTCATGATGGTTGTGCACAAAGGCTTTAATTTGTTATACTAGTCCCCACTCTCCAGATGGTGCTGCCCCTCCCCCCACACCCTACCTGCCCCCCACCCCCTCCCCCAGTGCCCTCAGTGATCCTCGATGTGCTTTTCCCTCCTAGCTCTACCACTACGTCCAGGTGCATTCTTACGATGCACATCTGAGGTGAAGGCAGCCGGCTGCTTACTGGGCAGTACGGTAGCACAAGTGGATAGCACTGTGGCTTCACAGCGCCAGGGTCCCAGGTTCGATTCCCCGCTGGGTCACTGTCTGTGCGGAGTCTGCACGTTCTCCCCGTGTCTGCGTGGGTTTCCTCCGGGTGCTCCGGTTTCCTCCCACAGTCCAAAGACGTGCAGGTTAGGTGGATTGGCCATGACAAATTGCCCTCAGTGACCAAAAAGGTTAGAAGGGGTTATTGGGTTACGGGGATAGGGTGGCAGGCTTAAGTGGGTCGGTGCAAACTCGATGGGCTGAATGGCCTCCTTCTGCACTGTATATTCTATGTTCTATGTTCTACCTCATCCTGTGGCCTTTGATGCTCCTATTGGCATCCTCTGGAGGCTCAGGGCCCAGAGATGGAATCTCCGCTATAATCACTAGTGCAATGATCAAAACGGATTTAAATGGCTGTGGCCCTTTTAAATTTAAAATAAAATCTTGCAGCACCTTTCATTCGGAGACCACGGGCTGGATTCTCCGTTTTTGGGACTATGTCCCCACGCTGTCGTGAAAACTGTGGTCTTTTACGCCAGAAGAACTGGCGTCAAAAGGCCACAGATTCACTGCCCTGCTGGGGGCTGGCAGGCAGCTGTCATGGATCTCGCAACTCCAGCTGCCGATACGGCCCCCCGCACTGCCGGGTCAGAGGCCATGCATTTGCACGGCAGCGGCCTCCTGTGGCCGTGCTGTGCTCCATGGCGGACTCAGACCACGGAGCCGGACCCCGAAAATAGTGCTCCCGATTGACTGCACGCCCGACCTGGACCGCCCGCACAATAACGGCAGAGCCCTGTATGAGACCAACCCCCCACCCCCCCCCCCCACCCCCACCCACCCTCCGATCGGCCCGCACCCGAGCATGATAGCCGTGGACCGAGTCCGCATCCGCCTCTCGAGTTTCCCGAAAGCCTGGGACCATATTAGAAATACCCTGTCGAGACTTCGGCCGATCGGGGCGGAGAATAGTGGGGCGGGCCTCAAACAATGGCCATGGTGGGGGATTTGCGGCACGGCGTACTCCCCGGGTACGTCGCTTTTCGGGGGCCGGAGAATCGAGGAACATACGGTGCTGGTCCCGATTCCATGCTTGAAACTGGATTCTCCACCCCAGCGCTGGTTTCGGCATTGGGGCGTTGAGAATGCAGCCCCACTTCTCTTTAGTTTGATAGTCTGCATCATTTATATTTCCAATGGTTTGTTATTACAGCTGAGCCCATAATGAATGCTTTGCTGAGTAGCAAAAACTCCAGAACCACTTATCTTAACAGAGGGCTGTGTTCTCATCCTGGTTGACAGTTTTAAGAGGTTATTAAATGGATACTGTCTTTGATGTGGTAAGGGAACATGTTAATTCTAATAAAAGCAAAGAACGGATAGCTCCCTTGTGGGGGCTATGTGCTGCGGCAGCGGCGGGAACATGGGGGGTGGGATTCTCCAGCTGCGTCCGCCTGGCGACCGGTGAATCCCGCCGGAGGTCAATGGAATTCTCCATTCTGTGCGGCTCGCCATTGGCTTTCTTGCAGAGGGCGGGGTGGGGGAATCCAGCCCGGAGTGTTTCCCCCTTGAGGAGGCCGATGGGAAACATGCCAAGTCCTCCTGCCCCAACCTCATTAGCTATGCAACAGGGTGTTTTGCAGCTTATTCCGTGGTGGGGCAGGCCTGAAGGCATGCAGTCCACCATTCTATATGGGTGCCACATTGAAAAAGCGACCACAATCACTGACCCCCTATTGGGGAAAAAAGTGAACCTCCTGAAAATGAAGATGGATCTCCAGGAACATTCTGAGGTTGGAATACGGATCTGCTTCAGGATGCCAAATCAGGAAGGTCCACTGTAGATGCTTTGCCCACCACCACTGTGGTGTTCCAGGTTTACCAGCGGCCTCCATCCTGCACTCCAGCGACAGTCCTAGGGATTGTTCAGGTGAGTCCTGGCATCTGCACGCCATGTTGCTCCAGATCTGTTTTGCACAGGCGTGTTTTCCGGCTGGTGCTGTGGAGAATCAGGTGTGGCTGGTCGGGCCTTCAGCTGCATGCCATTAGGGGGATTCAAGTAAGTCTCAAGCCTGCCGCGAGTGGGCTTCCTGCTCCACCATAGTGACCACCAGCGGAAGATTCCGCTGTTAATTGACCCCGGTGTAAAACCAATTTCTGGGCCTCCCACCAAATTCTCACTCCTCCACCCCACCCGCCATTGAACCTGCTGGCAGGAGCTTGGGATAATTCCTCCTTATAATCCTATTTCTGGCTTTGCAGATGCAGTCAGACCTGCTGAGATTTTCCAGCATTTTCCGTACTTGTTTTCATGTCAGATTTCCAACTTATGGGGATTTGAGTTTTTTGAACGACTTTTATGAATGAGACTTTTTTTTCAACATTAAGTGTGTTGAATCACAGCTCTTCAATCTCCATTTCAAAGACAACTGAGGTCTACACGTATTGGATAATGAATGTCTATAGAAGATACATGGGCAGGCATGGAGTTGGCGGTGGGGGAGAGTGATATTGAAGAACAGAGTCCAGCAGCAGCCCACAATTTAGAGTTGGAAAAATAAATATAATAATAATCTTTATTTTTTATAATAATAATAATTTTATAAATAATGTATAATCTTTATTAGTGTCACAAGTTGGCTTACATTAACACTGCAATGAAGTTACTGTGAAAATCCCCCAGTCACCACACTCTGGTGCCTGTTCGGGTACACTGAGGGAGAATTCAGAATGATCAATTCATCTAATAAGCACATCACCTTTCAGTACTTGTGGGAGGAAACCGGAGTACCCGGAGGAAACCCATACAGACACGGGGAAATCGTGCACCCAGGCGGTGACACAAGCCGGGAATCGAACCTGTGACCCTCGCACTGTGAAGCAACAGTGCTAACCATGCCTTCTGCCTTGAAAGTAAAGTAGGTTAAAAAAAATGTTTTAATCTTTTTGCGTCCAGCCTCCAGTGCACTCTTTAACATTCACTGGTTTGGCTGATCTGTGCCTGAAGAAAGCTTGGGAGCAATTGTGCAAAAGTGCCAGAAATAAGCATTCGAGTCACCATTTTCAAACCCTTCCCACTGGTGGGATTCTCTGGTCCCATCAAAGTCAATGGACGTTTGAATGGCTCGCCCCAGTGGAGCCATAAAATCCCAGCCTCAGTCTCTGACGTAAATTTGCGATTGGCTTAATTTAGCCCAAATACAGAATCAAAGAATGGTTAGAGCACAGGAGGAGGCCTTTAGCCCATCATGTCTGTGTTGAACCTCGAAAGGAACAACTCATCTTGTGCCACTCCGCTACCATTTCCCCATAGTGAATTTTTTAATCCTTTCGGGAAATGATCCAATTCCCTTTTGAAAGCTTTGGTTAAAGCCGCCTCCACTATGCTGTCAGGCTGCGAGCTCCAGGACCGAACCACTCACAGAGTGAGAAAACTTCTTTTGCCAATTACCTTAAATCTGTGCCCTCTGGTTCCTGATCCTTCCATAAATTAGAGCAACCTTTCCCTATCTACGCTGTACGGACCCCCTCATGCTTTTGTACTGCTTCTATACATCTATCGAATCTCGTCTCAAACAAGATTGAGTGAGCTTCTCCAGTCTTTCTGCATAAGTGAAGTTCTCCAACCCTGGAGCCATTCCCATCAATCTTTTCTGCACCCTCGCTCATGTCTACACATCCTCCATAAAGTATGTTGCCCAGAACTGGACGTAATTCTCCAGTTGAGCTCAAAACAGTGTTTTGTACCTTAACGTCCTGGATTTTGCACGCTATGCCCCAACTGATTAAGCCCAGGATGCTGTGTACTTTAATAACTTCTTGCCCAACCTTCCCAACCACCTTCAATGATTTAAGCACATATGCACCCAGATCCCTCCATTCCTGCTTCCTTTTAGAATTGCACCTTTTTTATTTCATGTTGCTCTCCCTGAATTAATCCGACCAAAATTAATTACTTCATGTTGCTCAGCATTACATTCTATCTGCCACTTCTCCACTCACTCTATAAATCTGCCTATGTTTTAAATACTTTATTGTGGGGGTCTGAAGGCCTAACAAATGTGTTGTGCAGTTCAATGTTGGCACAAAATAAGCATGTCACATTAGAACGTTAGGTTCCTGAGTTACATCTGTAAAATAGCACACCTCCCCCGCCCCCCACTCCCCCCCCAACTTTTCCTGAGCATCTTGAGGTTCCTTCCTGGGAGTTGAGCACATACTAGGGCCATATATTTCTGTATTCCTCATCAATACAAGATTCAGTGTGTGCCTAAGCATTGGGGTGTTAATCTCTGAGAACATTAGGTCAGAATTATAAATGTTGCTTGCAGGTTATGGATCAATGCGAAATTAGTGAAGTTTGTCTGATTTATTCTTGCCTTTAGTCTGGAGAATATAGACATTTAGAATATAAAGCATTGCATCTGGGTACAAAATAGCATTTACAAGTTAACAATAACATCCCAGGGTTTGGTAATTGGTGAGGTTGGGTAATGAGACACAAAATTGTGATATTCAGCAAAAAACAACAAAGTTTGCCGAACTTGACTTACATCCTTTAAGAATCCTTTTGATTTCTGTGTTGGGCAGTGACCTCTTTTCTTCTTCTTTTTTATGTGTGTATTTAAAATCCCCCTTTAAAACCTTGGTGAAAATAGCAGATGGTGCTAATGAATTTTGTGAAGCTTAATTGAACAGGAGCAAAGCTTATAATGGCCACTGAAGTGAGGGTTTGGTCACAGTGGTGCTTTTTTTGTTGAAGAAAAAAAAAAATCTGGTTGGCACATTGGAGGCATTTTTTGCATTCCATATGTTCTTTCTGGTACTTAAGTACTGTGACTGATTGTTAGGGGACCGGTCTCACTAAACATGTTTCCTCAATAAGGTACTCAAAGAACATACTCTATCAGAGATTCGGGCCTGCACAAGGTTACGTTTGTGTTCTTCAGCTTCGTCTGTGGATGCAGCTGTTAAGTTTTGTCATCTGAATTTGTACTAAGGCCATGCCACCCATACAGAAGAAAAGAAAGCCGAATGTTCCTGGGAGCGCTGGTTGCATAACTTGGCTGCGGTGTTGATGCAGACTGAACATATAACACGAAAGGTCAGCTCAGTGGAGGTTTTCAAGCACTCTCGCGCGACAGACTAGATAGCGTCCAAAATCATGAAGGATTTCATGAAGGGGCAGCACGGTAGCATTGTGGATAGCACAATTGCTTCACAGCTCCAGGGTCCCAGGTTCGATTCCGGCTTGGGTCACTGTCTGTGGGGAGTCTGCACATCCTCCCCATGTGTGTGTGGGTTTCCTCCGGGTGCTCCGGTTTCCTCCCACAGTCCAAAGATGTGCAGGTTAGGTGGATTGGCCATGATAAATTGCCCTTAGTGTCCAAAATTGCCCTTAGTGTTGGGTGGGGTTACTGGGTTATGGGGATAGGATGGAGGTGTTGACCTTGGGTAGGGTGCTTTTTCCAAGAGCCGGTGCAGACTCGATGGGCCGAATGGCCTCCTTCTGCACTGTAAATTCTATGATAATTCTATCTATGATAATCTATGATTTTGATAGAGCAAATAAGGAGAGGCTATTAATAAGGAGGTTTGATTCTGGCCTCGGGTGACTCTCTGTGTGGAGTTTCCACGTTCTCCCCGTGTCAGCATGGGTTTCCACTGGCTGCTCCGGTTTCCTCTCACAGTCCAAAGATGTGCAGGTTAGGTGGATTGGCCATGCTAAATTGGCCCTTAGTGTCCAAAAAGGTTAGGTGGGGTTACTGGAATTATGGGGATAGGGTGGAGAAGCGGGCTTGGGTGGGCTGCTCTTTCGGAAGGTCGGTGCCGACTTAATGGGCTGAGTGGCCTTTTTCTGCACTGTAGGGTTTCGATGATCAATGATCATTTCCATTTGCAATGGAGTCAGTAAACAGTGGAGCAGAATTAAAGTATTGGGCGGAAGAGTCAGAATGGAGGCTGAGGAATATGTGCACTACGTAGCAATTTATGATGTTCTGAAACGCTCTGCATGAAAGCATGGTGAAAGCAGATTCAATAAGAGCTTTCAAAAGGGAATTGGATATATTGTTCCCTATGTACGGTGTGCGTTGTCTATACTGTCATGATATTCAAGTGAACATCACAACACATACATAATGATAGACAGAGCAACGGACCAATTAGCACACATAACACGACACCCAATCACAGACAAGAGCAGACACAGTACAAAACAAGAAACATGACACTTCCTGGGCGGTCCATCAGGAGACGGCACAGGGCCAGGACCTCAAAACAAGACACTCACACAGTCACCATGTGCTGAGTACCAAGTTTGTTGTATAAATAGTTTAACAGAATAAAACTGCGTTGTACCAATCGCAACCGTGTTGGTTCGTCTGTATCTCAGAGCACCCAACACTTCATGGTACCAGAAGTGAATCGAAACCTACCCACAAATCTGCCATCCTGAGCCATGGACACCCTCAATAAACCGCAGCCATTGCAAGTCGCTGGGAACCTGGGCATAAATTGGACGCTCTTCAAGCAGCGCTTCGAACTCTTCATGCAAGCCAATGAAAAACAGGGCGCCTCGGACAAAACGAAGATTGCCATCCTCCTCACCACCACAGGTCAGCACGCCATCCATGTATACAACTCCCTGGTGTTCGCGGAAGGTGAGGACAAATCTAAGTATGACATGGCCCTCCTCAAGCTCGACCAACACTTCAACGTTGAGGTCAACGAGAGTTTTGAGAGGTATGCCTTCCAGCAGCGCCTGCAAGGTAAGGATGAGCTCTTTCAGTCCTTCCTGACGCATCTCCGCATACTCGCGCAGTCCTGCGGTTACGACACCACCTCAGAGTCCATGATCCGGGACCAGATCGTTTTTGGGGTTGCCTCCGGCAGCCTACGCCAGCAGCTTCTAAAAATAAAAGGTCTGACCTTAGCATCTGCAGTTGAAGCCTGTGTCCTGCATGAGAACGCGACTAGCCGCTATGCCCAATTTCAGGCGACCGAATCGGCACGGAGGGGGTCCCACGCGATCGAATCGGCAAGCCAGGCCACCCATGAGGCTGAGCGGGTCCAGGCGATCGAGTTTCTCCCGGCCTGCGGCCCGGACGAGGGCGGCCATTTCGCGCGCTTTTTGAGGCCTCCCGTGCTTGTGCGCGCCAAAACCTACGGCAACACAGAGGGACGTGATGCGCAGGCGCGCCCGACGCAAGACCGAACTGCGCATGCGCACTGGCGTAACGAACACCATGACGTCACGATGTGCGGCAACTGTGGAGCTGTACATTTAAAAGGGCAATGTCCTGTAAAAACCCGACAATGCCTATGCTGTGGCAAGGTGGGCCACTACGCTGCTCACTGTCGAGCGGCTCAACCTGTTGATCTTCCGCATCTCCGACAACCTCGCAGAAACGTGCGGACCATTCAGCCTCCACATCATGACATCTAAACCGATGACACAGATGACCAAGACGCCTTCCGGGTTGCGGTCATTGATGGGAAGCGGGTCAACACCATCAATCTGGGCGATGAATGGTGTGCCACCCTGACGGTCAACCGATCGCCGATCACTTTCCGCCTGGACATTGGCGCCTCCGCCAACCTCATAGCATGGTCAGCCTTCTACGCCATGAAGGTCAGACCACCAATCCGGCCGTCACGGTGCAAGATGGTCGACTACAACAGGAACGTTATCCCGGCTATGGGATCCTGCCAGCTCCAGGTAACACACAACACACACACGTCCACACTCTCGTTCGAGATAGTCGGCTCATCGAAGGACGCCCTGCTGGTCGCACAGGCATGCAAGGCTCTCCACCTCGTGCAACGAGTCCACTCTCTCTCTCTAGACGGCACATCTGACTTCCCGGATGCAGAGTTCAACGCACAGCTCCAATCGCTCCTCGCCCACAACCAGGAGGCATTCGAGGGCATGGGAACACTGCCATACGCCTACCGAATTTGCCTCAAACCGGACGCCATCCCGTTCGTTCACGCACCTCGCAGGGTTCCTGCGCCACTTAAAGACCGCCTCAAGCAGCAGCTGCAGGATCTCCAGGACCAAGCGGTCCTATCCAGGGTCACGGAGCCCACGCCGTGGGTCAGCTCCATGGTGTGTGTCAAGAAGCCCTACGGCGAGCTCCGTATCTGTATTGACCCCAAAGACCTCAATAATAATATCATGAGGGAACATTATCCCATACCCAAACGGGAGGAGATCACCAGTGAAATGGCCCAGGCGAAGATATTCACGAAACTGGATGCTTCTAAGGGCTTTTGGCAGATCCAACTCGATCCCTCCAGCCGAAAGCTATGCACCTTCAACACCCCTTTCGGCAGGTTCTGCTACAACCGGATGCCATTTGGCATCATCTCGGCATCCGAGGTCTTTCATAGGATCATGGAGCAGATGATGGAAGGCATCGAAGGGGTGCGCGTATATATGGACGACGTCATCATCTGGTCCACCACACCGCAGGAGCACATATATCGTCTCCAACGCGTTTTTGCACGCATACGGGAAAACGGCCTGCGCCTCAACCGAGCCAAGTGTTCCTTTGGCCAGACCGAGTTGAAGTTCCTGGGGGACCATATCTCCCGGTCACGGATGCAGATAAGGTGGGCACCATCACAGCCATGCCGCTACCGGCCGACAAGAAAGCAGTGCTACGCTTCCTTGGCATGGTCAACTTCCTGGGGAAGTTCATTCCCAACCTTGCCTCCCACACGACAGCTCTGCGCCACCTCATCAAAAAGTCCACAGAGTTCCAGTGGCAACACACACAGCAGCTGGAATGGGAGGAGCTCAAACGCAAACTCACCACGACACCAGTGTTGGCGCTTTTTGACACGTCTCGTGCCACCAAAATCTCAACTGATGCCAGCCAATCCGGCATTAGAGCAGTGCTCCTGCAGAGGGATGACACGGCATCATGGGCCCCAGTTACCTATGCATCGCGGGCCATGACCCCCACAGAGCAGCGCTACGCGCAGATCAAAAAGGAGTGCCTGGGCTTGCTAACCGGTTTAGACAAGTTCCATGATTATGTATATGGTCTTCCCCAGTTCACTGTCGAAACTGACCACCGCCCCCTGGTCAGCATCATAAACAGGGACCTGAACGAGATGACCCCTCGCCTCCAGCGCATCCTACTTAAACTCAGGAAGTATGACATCCAACTGGTCTACACTCCAGGGAAGGACCTCATCATTGCGGATGTCCCATCCAGAGCAGTGAGCACGCCGCCAGATGCGGAGGGGTTCGTATGTCAGGTCTAGGCACAGGTGGCTTTCTCATTGGCAAATCTGCCAGCTGACGACTCCAGTCTGGCCCTTATTCGCAGAGAGACTGTGGTCGACCCCCTTCTGCAGCGTGTGATGCGCCACATGACGGAAGGGTGGCTCAAAGGGCAGTGCCCGCAGTTCTACAATGTCCGAGACGACTTGGCCGTCATTGATGGTGTCCTTCTGAAGCTGGACCGGATTGTGATTCCGCTCAGCATGCACAAGCTGGTTCTCGACCAACTACACGAAGGCCACTTGGGGGTCGAGAAGTGCAGAAGGAGGGCCTGAGAGGCGGTATACTGGCCGGGCATCAGTGACGATATTGCCAACATGGTGCTCAACTGTACAACCTGCCAAAGGTTTCAGCCGGCGCAACCTCCTGAGACACTTCTGCCCCATGAGCTGGTGACGTCCCCATGGGCAAAGGTGGGTGTAGACCTGTTTCACACGCTCGGCATGGACTATGTCATCATAGTTGACTACTTCTCAAACTACCCTGAAGTCATACGCCTGCACGATTTGACGTCGTCTGCTGTCATCAGGGCCTGCAAAGACACCTTTGCTCGCCACGGCATTCCGATGACTGTCATGTCGGACAATGGGCCCTGTTTCGCCAGCCAGGAATGGTCATGGTTTGCTGTCTCGTATGGCTTCACACACGTTACGTCCAGCCCTCTGCACCCCAAGTCGAATGGAAAGGCGGAGAAGGGCGTTCACATTGCCAAGCGGCTCCTCTGCAAGGCTGCTGCTGCCGGGTCGGACTACTGCCTCGCCCTGTTGGCCTATCGCTCGGCCCCACTAGCCACTGGTCTCTCACCAGCACAGCTGCTGATGGGTCGCTCCCTCAGAACCACTGTGCCTTCCATCCTGGCACCAACAATAGACCATGCTCCGGTACTGCATAGGATGCAACTGCAGCGCGGTCGCCAGAAGAGATCGTATGACACACGGGCAACTGATCTTCCCGCCCTGGCCCCTGGAGACGACGTCCGCATCCACCTACCAGAAGGTGGCTGGTCAGCACCTGCCGAAGTTCTCCGACGCGTGGCTCCCCGCTCATTCCTGGTACGCATGCCTGATGGATCCGTGCGTAGGCGCAATCGCCGGGCTCTTCGCCTACTGCCACGCTCGCAACGGGACCTTACACTGACGCCGTGTCCTCCACTGGTTCCTGATAGCGACTTTGTGGAGCTGCCTTCTACCATCCCCCTTCCGTCGCCACCCGTGGCCAGGCCCGCACCTCAGCCAGTGGTTCCCGACCAACCCTTTAGGCGGTCAACCCGAATTCGTCGCCCACCTACTAGACTGGATTTATGGGACTGTTTACACGTTGAACTCTTGCAACCACTGTTTTAACATGTCTATGTTTTTCTCGTTACAGGAATTTGTTTTATCGTTCCAAATTTCCACGTTGTTTTTCTTTTTGTTATGGTACAATCTCGTTAGCATGTCACACCCGACATCGCCCCTTGTATATAGTTAAGCCCCATGTACATGCTGTAAATATTACGCACACACACACATTTAGCTGCACTCAGGACACATTTCTATTTATGAAATAAAATGAAATGAAAATCGCTTATTGTCACAAGTAGGTTTCAAATGAAGTTACTGTGAAAAGCCCCTAGTCGCCACATTCCGGCGCCTGTTCGGGGAGGCTGATATGGGAATCAAACCATGCTGCTGGCCTGCCTTGGTCTGCTTTCAAAGCCAGTGATTTAGCCCTGTGCTAAACAGCCCCTAACCACGTAGGCACACAATCTTGTAAAAAAAGGGGGGACGTCATGATATTCAAGTGAACATCACAACACATACATAATGATAGACAGAGCAACAGACCAATTAGCACACATAACACGACAGCCAATCACAGACAAGAGCAGACACAGTACAAAACAAGAAACACGACACTTCCTGGGTGGTCCATCAGGAGACGGCACAGGGCCAGGACCTCAAAACATGACACTCACACAGTCACCATGTGCTGAGTACCAAGTTTGTTGTATAAATAGTTTAACAGAATAAAACTGCGTTGTACC
Organism: Scyliorhinus torazame; assembly: GCF_047496885.1. NCBI lineage: Eukaryota > Metazoa > Chordata > Chondrichthyes > Carcharhiniformes > Scyliorhinidae > Scyliorhinus > Scyliorhinus torazame. The sequence continues at coordinate 30,804,190 of NC_092720.1, read as the reverse complement.
AATCGCAACCGTGTTGGTTTGTCTGTATCTCAGAGCACCCAACACTTCATATACAGCATGCAAGAAACAATACTTTTCACTGTATACTAATACATGTGACAATAATAAATCAAATCAAATCAAATCTTGAAGTGGAGAACATGGTAGGGCTGTGGGGAAAGGGGAGGGGATATGGACCAATTGGATAGCTCTATCAAAGAGCCAATATATTCAGATGGGTCCAATGGGCTTCCTCTCTGCTGTAAGGTTTCATCATTATACGTTTACTTCAAATACAGCCCTGAAGTGTGACCTTCCATCAAGTTATGACTGACTTTTGGAAAGAATCTGCACTTAGTAAGATTTCAATTCTATTTAACTGCCAGCTCTCCTCTGCAGCCTCATTTCTTACCCTCTGTCTTCCTTTTCACGGCAATTATTTTGTGGCAACAATTTTTGAAAAATAGGTCAAGGGCGCGATTTACTGGCCTCAGCTTGGCCAACTTGGCCATTGAATCTGGCGAGAGGCCTCTCACAAGATTCGTGATGCCTCGCGATATTCAACTGAACTTGGTGAGGCGTCGCGATCTGGATCTCGCCCAGCAAAGGTGAGATCCAGATCAGCATATTTAAATGAGTCGGACGGCACATTTAAATATATCTGCACTGGACTGTCCTGGTGCCCGGCACTACGGCTTTCACAGTGTGACCTCGACCAGGCGCCATTTAGTACTGGCCCACATAAACGTAGACGAGGTGTAACAGCACCTGGGGGCGGAAGGGGGGGGGGGGGTTCCCAGTCAAGTGAAGATGCCTGAGAGGAAGGGACGGGGCACCGTGGCCCCTTGCCTTTCCCTCTAGCATCTGGGAAACTTGGCGCTGCTAGCCTGGCACCTAGGCACAGCTAGAATGCCCGGGTGGCACTACCAGGCTGGAAGGAGCCCTGACAGAGTGCTACAGTGGCAGCGCCAGGGTGTCCTTGTGCCAGGGTGACACTGCCAAGGGTCAGGGCATGAGGAGGGCCATGTCCATGAAAGGGGGCATGAGGGGGTGTTATGAAGGGTGGGGGGGTGAAGGGCGGATATGAAGGGGTCCCAAAAAGGTTGGGGGGGAATTAAGATGGGGGTCCTGAAAAGAGGGGCCCTCAGTGACCTCATAGCAGGGTGTCCTCACTTGGGAGCATGTGGCGTAGTGCCCATGTGTGAGGGAAGGAGGTGGGTGGGTTGTGTAGGGGAACCATCAAACTCATTTAGAGATCGGGGCACCGTTTCAAAATGTGGGCTTGACCAGGAAGATACTCCCCAAGGCCCAACAAAACATGGTTGAAGGTGGTGTGGATCTCACCCAAAAAGTCAGCTTGAACCATCCCACCAAACCCACCCAAAACCACTTTGGGCACAATCTAACGGCCACGCTGCACCTGAAAAGCAGCTCACCGTGGTGCAGTGTGGCCGATAAAAGCCAGGATCCCTGCTCCCAGGATCTATCCGGCCTGCAACGCCTTGCGAGATTCAACACAACCTTGAGACGCTGAAATGTAAATCCCGCCCATTGTGGGTGGGATCACTTTTTGGCATATTAGAGCGAGACAGCTGGGGACCCTCCCATAGGGCAACGGGCTGGGGGGGGGGGGGGGGGGGGGGGGGGCGATGGGGGGGGGGGGGGGGGGTCGCTTTTGAGGACTCGGAGAATGGGAAGCCATTTAAAAATGACGTCTCGATCTCTCACTACACAGAGGGGTTTCGGCGAGCAGAGCGCCCCAGTGTACTAAATGGGGCTACGTGCACCTCAGCTGCACATTCCCCACTGAAACCCCTTATACAACGTGAGTAGCATTGAATAGTCATGTGTTTCTCGGTGCTGCGAGCGCTGGGAAACACGTGACTAAACATGCTCACTATAGGACTTTGTTCCCATTTAGTTGAATCGCGCCCTGAGAAACATTTTGGATGAATTCTGCCCCGTGTTTTCTGTAGTCCCCAAAATATCTGGGCTGTAATCCTAGCAATTATTGCAAACATGTTACCTGCTGGAGGTCTCCACTGCTGACCCCCTCGCAGATAATGGATCATTGGGATCTCCAATCATTTTGGATACATGCAGTTGATACCCATTTCCCCGTGGGCTGGGAACTCCATTGACTGTGCCCATCTGAGGAGGCTAAATTGCCCACTTCCAGAAAACTCATAGTGCATCCCCTTCGAAGGGTATGCAGAGTAGAAAATTCCTGCATAAAACTGTTGCCACTGGCCTCTCTGCCGAGGAAATCTCTAACCATGTGTGCCAACCGAATGCCGATTGTTTCTTTAATGGTAGATCAGAGTCAATGGATTCATTGATTATCCCATAACATTAAAAATAATGGGCTGCATTCTCTCGCCCGCCGCAAGAAGGCAACGGGCAGGCCGCGTACAATGGCGAACTCCATTGACCTCGGGCGGGGTTCTCCGGTTGCCAGGCGAACGTGGCCGGAGAAACCCGCCCAGCATTTTAAATATTTTTTAAACTTTGCTATGCTCTGCTTTACAGTTATAATAGGGAGAGTGGTCCCAGGTTCGATCCCAGCTCTGGGTCATTGTCCGTGTTGCGTTTGCACATTCTCCCCGTGTTTGCGTGGGTTTCGCCCCCACAACCCAAAGATGTGCAGAGTAGGTGAATTGGCCACGCTAAATTGCATCCTAATTGGAAATAAATGAATTGGGCACTCTAATTTTTTTTTAATAGTAATAATAGAGATAGTGTTCAACTCAAGCAAGTGAGACTATTGCCTGGAGATGGTCTTAGATAGGCTGACGGAAAATCAGAAAATGCTGGATATATTCAGTAGGACTGGCAGCATCTGTAGAGAGAGAAACAGAGTTAACAGGCAAAATTGTATGGCCACGCTGTGGCGGGGGTGGGTCTGTAAAATGCCGCAAGCCAATCAAAACACGATTGACTGCAGCTGGTATGGAAAGCACTGGTGGCAGGAGGGTGCTGTGAAGTTCCGCCCCGCGTTTCGAGTCAAATGTCACTCTTCTTCAGAACAGAGTCAGATTTGACTGGAAACATTTAACTCTGTTTCTCTTTCCACAGATACTGCCCGGTCTGCTGAGGAATTCCAGCATTTTCTGGTTTTGTTTCAGATTTCCAGCATGTGCAGGACTTTGCTTTTGTCTTGTATAGGCTGCGAGCTTCGTCTGTCAGACTGTCAAACTGACCCATGGTTTACATTGGCAGTTTTTGTTTCGAGATGCATCTGAGACTGTTTCACACCGAGGGTGGTGTGAGAGCACCTGGTCAAACGGTCGCTTTCCCCTTTTATGTCAGGGCGGTGACGCGCGTTAACACATAAGCTAACATACTTATGGCAATTTGATGCAAAGGCATCAACGGAAAGAAAAACAAGGCATTAATCATCGTAACAATGCTTTGTTCATTTGAATGATTCTGACATATGTTCCTCGGGCGAGATTCTCCGACCCCCCGCCGGGTCGGAGAATCGCCGGGGGCTGGCGTGAATCCCGCCCCCACCGGTTGCCGAAGTCTACGGCACCAGAGATTCGGCGGGGGCGGGAATCGCGCCGCGCCAGTTGGCGGGCCCCCCTGCTCGATTCTCCGGTCCGGATGGGCCAAAGTCCCGCCGCTAAAATGCCTGTCCCGCCGGCGTAAATTAAATCACCTACCTTACCGGCGGGACAAGGCGGCGCGGGCGGGCTCCGGGGTCCTGGGGGGGGGCGCGGGGCGATCTGGCCCCAGGGGGTGCCTCCACGGTGGCCTGGCCCGCAATCGGGGCCCACCAATCCGCGGGCGGGCCTGTGCCGTGGGGGGCACTCTTTCCCTTCCGCCTCCGCCACGGTCTCCACCATGGCAGAGGCAGAAGAGACTCCCTCCACTGCGCATGCGTGGGAAGCTGTCAGCGGCCGCTGACGCTCCCGCGCATGCGCCACCCGGATATGTCATTTCTGCGCCAGCTGGTGGGGCACCAAAGGCCTTTTCCGCCAGCTGGCGGGGCGGAAATTCGTCCGGCGCCGACCTAGTCTCTTAAGGTTGGGGCTCGGCCCCCAAAGATGCGGAGCATTCCGCACCTTTGGGGTGGCGCGCTGCCCGTCTGATTTGCGTCGTTTTGGGCGCCAGTCGGAGGACATCGCGCCGTTTCCGGAGAATTTCGCCCCTCGAGCTGGTTGTGAGACATTTATCGAGGAACAATTGAGTAACAATGAAGCAGAGTCCCAGGTCTGAGCTGATTTAACAGGTTTCAGCCATAACCGTGGCCAGGACCGGAGAAATTTCTCCTTTATAAGGGCGAAAAACTAAATTGTTTGTGTCGCCGGAAATTCCAAAACTGAGATTGATAGATCTTTGTTGGAAAAGTGTATTAAGGGCTATGCAGGTGGGAGTTAAGATACAGATCAGCCATGGTCAGATTGAATGGGGGAACAGGTTTGAAGGGCTGAATAATCTACTCTTCCTGCTTGACTAGCCGCTGCAAGCGTGGGCAATGGGTGAAGACAGGAACTAACTCAGCTTTGATATCTCACCATGGTGAACCAGAGCATCCATACTTGCATCAAGACTATTGCATGAATAGTGGGTGCCTGGAGAGCATGGACACTTCTGAAACTAAAAATCAAAACGTTCAGGCAAAGGACAGAAGGGAGGAAAGATTCCAAAATCAATCTTGTCCTCCTTTTGTCGCCAAATAGAATAGTAATGTTCTAAAGAAAAAGATCAAAGACAAATATTTGATTATTAACACCTCTGGCGGACAGATTGTTTCTCTTCTCACATGTAATGAAGGCTGGCCTCAAGTGAGGCATGGTATTGTTTATGGTGCAGTGACACTCTGATCAGCAAGATCATTTTCACGCGGACATGATAATTTGCATTAGTTCTGGTACACTGAAGCGCGATTGTTTCCTCTTTATATTTTCAAAAGAATTAATCCGAGAGAAAGAAGACTCCTGTCATTGGAAACAAACTATAAACCTCGGGGTTACTGTTGGTGATATTTATACAGGAAAAAATTCTTGTATTGCTGCATAGTAATCACGAGAGGCAAATTGAGCTGATTTATATTTTCCCTATTGCGAGCAATTGATGCCATCATTGTCCCCTCCATGGACAATACAGCTTAATATTCTTACCTGTATTAAAATAACAAACATATCGTCAAAATGCCCAAGCTCTTTCATAGGAGAGTCTTGAAACAATTCTGATATCAAGCACCACAAGGACATACAAGGGCAGATTTTTATTATTCTTCCATGAAGGCTGACTCGACCAGCATTAGTTGCCACCCCTTAATTGCCCTTGAGAAGGTGGTGGTGAGCTGCCTTCTTAAACCGCTGCAGTTTGTGTGGTGTAGGTACATCCACAACACTGTAAGGAAGGGAGTTTTAGGATTTTGAACCAGCAACAGTGAAGGAACGGGGATATATTTCTAAGTCAGGGTGGTGAGCGACTTTGAGGGGACCTTGCCAGTTATGGTGCTCTCAGGTATCTGAGCACGGTAGCATTGTGGATAGCACAATTGCTTCACAGCTCCAGGGTCCCAGGTTCAATTCCGGCTTGGGTCACTGTCTGTGCGGAGTCTGCACATCCTCCCCGTGTGTGCGTGGGTTTCCTCCGGGTGCTCCGGTTTTCTCCCACAGTCCAAAGGTGTGCAGGTTAGGTGGATTGGCCATGATAAATTGCCCTCAGTGTCCAAAATTGCCCTTAGTGTTGGGTGGGGTTACTGGGTTATGGGGATAGGGTGGAGGTGTTGACCTTGGGTAGGGTGCTCTTTCCAAGAGCCGGTGCAGACACGATGGGCTGAATGGCCTCCTTCTGCACTGTAAATTCTATGATAATCTATGATAATCTGTAGCTCTTGTCCTTCTAGATGGTAGTGATTGTGGGTTTGGAAGGTGCTGCCTAAGGAACCTTGGTGAGTTCCTGCAGTACATTTTTGTAGATGGTAGATACTGCTGCGTCGGTGATGGAGCGAGTTCATATTGAAGGTGGGAGATGGGTTGCTAAACACGTGGGCTGCTCTGTGCTGGCTAGGTTGGGATTCTTGAATATTATTGGAGCTGCACTCACCCAGGCAAGTGGAGAGCATTCCATCACACCCCAGACTTTTACCTTGTAGTTGGTTGACAGTCTTTGGCAAGTCAGAAGGTGAGTTGGTCTCTGAAGAATTTCCAGCCTGTGATCTGCTCTTCTGGCCACAGTATTAATATGGCTGGTTCAATTCAGTTTCTGGTCAATGTTAACCTCTAGGATGGTGATAATGGGAAATTCAGTGATGACAATGCCATTGAATGTCAATTTCAAGGGGAGATGGTTAGATTCTCTGTTGCTGGAGTTAACCATTGTCTGGCACTTGTGTGGTGTGAATGGTGCTTAGCAGTTATCAGCCCAAGCCTGAATATTGTCCCGGTATTGCTACATATGGATACTGACTTTTTCAATATCTGCAGAGTCCTGCCTGGTGCTGAACATTACGCCATCCTCAGCGAACTTCCCCGCTTCTGAAGGTTATTGATGAAGCAGCTGAAGCTGGTTGTGCCCTGGACATTACCCTGAGGAACCCCTGCTGTGATGTCCTAGGACTGAAATGCATGACCTTCAACAACCATAATTATGTTCCTTTATGCTAAGTATGAATCCAGCCAGTGGAGGGTTTTCACCCTGATTTCCATTGGCTCCAATTTTCCTAGGGCTCCTTGACACCACACGCACTGCTGCCTGGTGTCAAGGGCGGGCACTCACACGTCATCCCTTGACTGCAGCTCTTTCATCCATATTTAGACCAAGGCTGTACTGAGGTCAGAAGCAGAGTGGTCCTGGTGCAAATACTGGAGCAAAGACTTCAGTACTATTGATGGAACATTGTCAGGACTCATAGCTTTTCCAGTATCCAGTGTCTTCAGACATTTCTTGATATCACGTGAAGTGAATCGAATTAGCTGAAGACTGCCATCTGTGATATTGGACACCTCAGGATGAGGCCAGATGGATCATCCACTCGGCACATTTAGCTGAAGATTGTTGCAAATGTTTAAGCCTTGTCTTTTTCACTGTTGTTCTGGGCTTCCCCTTCCTTGCGGATGGGGCTCTTTGTGGAGCCTCCACCTCCTTGTTAATTGTTGAATTATCCACCACCATTCACAATTGGATGTGACAGATCTTAGAACTGATCCAGTAGTTGTGCAATTGCTTAGCTCTGTCTATTACTTGCTGCTTATGCTGCTTGTCAGGCAAGTAGTCCTGTGCTGTTGCTTCATCAGGTTGACACCTCATTTTTCGGTATGCCTGGTCTTGCTCCTGGCATGCCCTCCTGCACTCTTCATTGAACGAGGGTCGATCCTGGTAGTAATGGTCGAGCGGGGGATATGTTCGGCCATGTATTTACAGTTTGTGGTTGTATATAATTCTGTTTCTGCTGATGGCCCACAATGCCTCATGGGTGCCCAGTTTTGCGTTGCTAGGACTGTTGAAAACCTATCCCGTTGAGCATGATACCAGTGCCACAAAACACAATGGAGGTTATCCTCAATTTAAAGACAGGACGTTTTCTTCACAGGGATTTTACAGTGGCCATTTCTATCAAATCTGTCATGGACAGATGGATCTGTGGCAGGCATGTTAGTGAGCAAGAGATCAAGAAGGTTTTCCCCTCTTGTTGTTTCCCTCACCACCTCCTGGAGACCCAGTCTAGAGGTGTCCAGCTCAGTCAGTAATGGTGCTTCCGAGTCACTCTTAGTGATGAACATTGAAGTCTGTTATGATGATGGAGAAATAAACCATGGAAATATTGGACTTTTAAAAGACCGCGTTTTATATTTTAAAAGGGACATGAATTTTAAAATCAAGGCAGATCTTAGAACTGATCCATTAGTTGTGCAATTGCTTAGCTCTGTCTATTACTTGCTGCTTATGCTGTTTGTCAGGCAAGTAGTCCTGTGTTGTTGGACGGACTGGGAGCCAATGTAGGTTGGCGAGCACAGGGTTGGTGGATAAATGGTGCTTGCTGCACAGTTTGGGGTGAGCTCAATTTTGTGAAGGGGGCAAGGGGGAGAGAACGGGAGGCCTGCCAGATGAGCATTAGACCAAAAGCGTAGACAAGTGTTTCAGCTGCAGTTGAGCTGGGATGGCAAAATGATCCAACTTTTTATATTACTCTGGTCATTTCAAATTTTTAGCCTTTGAATCAATTTTATTTTCTGAACAAATTCTGATGTTTCAGCATCTTCCTTGTGGTGGCTGGACGAAATGACAACTTATTTTGTTATTAAATACGTGTAACGATTTAGAATGAATCTTGATTGTGCTTGATCAAATTATTTGCTCCTTTGCTATTTAATAAACTTTGGTGCTCATTCAAAATCAATCAATTTTTATGATTCAAAGCTTTAATTTTTTTTTTAGCAATTTCAATTTTCTTCTGTTTTCGTTGCACCTTTGAAGGTGCTGATTGCCACTGGAGCCTGGTTACAAGGGCAGCTGGCTGTTCTGCGGTTACACCACCAAATACCTTTCACTCGTGAGCCCGCACAGCGAGTGTTGGCATTCAACACAGCCAATTCTTTTCTCACCCCAGAGCCAGATTTGTTCACTTTCCAGCAGGGGTCACTGGATAGCAATCAGGAGAAGGGAGCCTCGTAGGTTCCTGTCTCCCTTACTCTGGGGAGGCAATCATGTCAAATCTTATCATCTTTGCTACCATTCCAATTAGTATCAGCTAACTTAGTACACACACCATGGATTAACCCTGATCAGTATTGCTTAGTACAGTGCCAAGTCGCTCATCAACTATCAGAGGGAGCTTTTGTTTTGATGATCAAAAACACCTTTACATTTTTTATTGCATGTTCTGCTTCTCTCATTTTAGGATCTGCCTCTCGAAGTGGCACATCATTCCCGGAGTGAAAAATAACTTATTCTCAAAGCACTGACAACCACCTGAGGCACGGCAGCTATTGAATTGCAAAGGAATGTTTCAAGTTGACGTATCTCCATAGCTTCGGAAAAACCTAATACCCCAATCCATTTCTCCCCCTCATGATGATCCCACACAGGCTGGCTGTGATAAAGAATTCACAGCCCAAAGGACTGCAACATTAATCAATATCATTTTATATGGGTCACCATGATTGTGGTGATGTGCATCAATGTAAATGCATGTAGGCTAGCTAGACACTAGAGGGAGCACCAGCAACATCACACACACACTCAACCAAGAGATCAAGTAGATAGGACACGACCAATGGACATTCACAATACACAAGGAGGTGACACAACCACAGGGGGGCTTTACACCAACCCATATGGACACCACACACATGATCTGCCTCTTTCCAGTGGAGACAGTCAGTGAGTACAGACACAGGGTTGATTCAATATCATACCCACCACGTGGATTACAGCAACTGGTTAGTCAGTCTGGGTAGCTATAGTAGGATTAGCAGTAGTGTCGAACCCGAGTAATAGAAGTGTAAATAGTTTAATAAACGTGTTGACGTTATCTCCACGTCTGACCCTTCCTTTGTCAAGTGCACCACAAGGAAACCGCTTATGTTACACCTACAACATAACAAATCAATGATATTGCCCATTCTTTCGTTTTCAGGATGTTCTTATTTACGCCGCACATACAATTCGAAACATAGAAAATAGGCACAGGATTGGTCATTTGGCCCATGGAGCCTGTTCTGCCATTCAATGTGATCATGGCTGATCCCATAACTCAATGACGTACTCTCGCTCTCTCCCTATACCCCTCGACACATTTATTGTCTAGGAATCTATCCATTTATTTCTTAAATACATTCAGTGACTTGGCCTCCACATTCTTACGCGATAGGGAATTCAACAGGTTCACCACCCTCTGAGTGGAGAAATTTCTCCTTATCTCAGTCCTAAATGACCTACCCCATAAACTGAGACTGCGACCTTGTTCTAGACACCCCCTCCCCAATTCCCACACCCCCCCTACCTGCCGGCTATGGGAAACATCATTCCTGAATCCAGTCTGTTCAGCCCTGTCAGAATTTTATGATTCAATGAGATCCCCTCTCATGCTTCTCAACTCCAGTTATTACAGGCCCATTCGACCCAATCTCTCCTCATAAGACAACCTTGCCATCCCATGAATTAATCTGGTGAACCTACACTGCATTACCTCTATGTCAATTATATCCCTTTTTAGGTGAGGAGAACAAAACTGCACACAATACTCCAGGTGTGGTCACACCAAGGCCTTGTACAGCTGCAATAAGATATACTTGCCCCTGTGCTCAAATCCTCTGCCGTGAAGGCCAACATATCATCTGTCTTCCTCACTGCTTGCTGCACCTGCATGCTTGTCATTGGCAAATAAGGTTAAGGAAAATCCCAAGGCTTTTTACACGTACATAAAAAGCAAGAGGGTAGCCAGGGAAAGGGTTGGCCCACTGAAGGATAGGCAAGGGAATCTATGTGTGGAGCCAGAGGAAATGGGTGAGGTACTAAATGAATACTTTGCATCAGTATTCAACAAAGAGAAGAAATTGGGAGATGTTGAGTCTGGAGAAGGGTGTGTAGATAGCCTGGGTCACATTGAGATCCAAAAAGACGAGGTGTTGGGTGTCTTAAAAAATATTAAGGTAGATCAGTCCCCAGGGCCTGATGGGATCTACCCCAGAATACTGAAGAAGGCTGGAGAGGAAATTGCTGAGGCCTTGACAGAAATCTTTGGATCCTCACTGTCTTCAGGGGATGTCCCAGAGGACTGGAGAATAGCCAATGTTGTTCCTCTGTTTAAGAAGGGTAGCAAGGATAATCCAGGGAACTACAGGCCGGTGAGCCTTACTTCAGTGGTAGGGAAATTACTGGAGAGAATTCTTCGAGACAGGATCTACTCCCATTTGGAAGCAAATGGACGTATTAGTGAGAGGCAGCATGGTTTTGTGAAGGGGAGGTTGTGTCTCACTAACTTGATAGAGTTTTTCGAGGAGGTCACTAAGATGATTGATGCAGGTAGGGCAGTGGATGTTGTCTATATGGACTTCAGTAAGGCCTTTGACAAGGTCCCTCATGGTAGACTAGTACAAAAGGTGAAGTCACCCGGGATCAGGGGTGAGCTGGCAAGGTGGATACAGAACTGGCTAGGTCATAGAAGGCAGAGAGTAGCAATGGAAGGATGCTTTTCTAATTGGAGGGCTGTGACCAGTGGTGATCCACAGGGATCAGTGCTGGGACCTTTGCTGTTTGTAGTATATATAAATGATTTGGAGGAAAATGTAACTGATCTGATTAGTAAGTTTGCAGACGACACAAAGGTTGGTGGAATTGCAGATAGCGATGAGGACTGTCAGAGGATACAGCAGGATTTAGATTGTTTGGAGACTTGGGCGGAGAGATGGCAGATGGAGTTTAATCCGGACAAATGTGAGGTAATGCATTTTGGAAGGTCTAATGCAGGTAGGGAATATACAGTGAATGCTAGAACCCTCAAGAGTATTGAAAGTCAAAGAGATCTAGGAGTACAGGTCCACAGGTCATTGAAAGGGGCAACACAGGTGGAGAAGGTAGTCAAGAAGGCATACGGCATGCTTGCCTTCATTGGCCGGGGCATTGAGTATAAGAATTGGCAAGTCATGTTGCAGCTGTATAGAACCTTAGTTAGGCCACACTTGGAGTATAGTGTTCAATTCTGGTCGCCACACTACCAGAAGGATGTGGAGGCTTTAGAGAGGGTGCAGAAGAGATTTACCAGAATGTTGCCTGGTATGGAGGGCATTAGCTATGAGGAGCGGTTGAATAAACTCGGTTAGTTCTCACTGGAACGAAGGAGGTTGAGGGGAGACCTGATAGAGGTCTACAAAATTATGAGGGGCATAGACAGAGTGGATAGTCAGAGGCTTTTCCCCAGGGTAGAGGGGTCAATTACTAGGGGGTTTAAGGTGAGAGGGGCAAGGTTTAGAGTAGATGTACGAGGCAAGTTTTTTACGCAGAGGGTAGTGGGTGCCTGGAACTCGCTACCGGAGGAGGTGGTGGAAGCAGGGACGATAGTGACATTTAAGGGGCGTCTTGACAAATACATGAATAGGATGGGAATAGAGGGATACGGACCCAGGAAGTGTAGAAGATTGTAGTTTAGTCGGGCAGCATAGTCGGCACGGGCTTGGAGGGCCGAAGGGCCTGTTCCTGTGCTGTGCATTTCTTTGTTCTTTGTTCTTGCTTTCAGTGACTGGTGTACAAGGACACCCAGGTCCCTTTGTACAGCAACATTTCCCAATCTATCACCATTTAAATAATACTCTGCCGTTCTTTTTTTCTCGCTCAAGCGAATAACTTCATACTTATGCACTTATCCAGGGAGCACGGTGGATCAGTGGTTACCACTCCTGCCTCACAGCGGCAGGAACCCAGCTTCAATTCCATCCTTGGGTGAGGGGCTGTGTGGAGTTTGTTCGTTCTCCGGGTGCTCCGTTTACTCCCACACTCCAAAGATGTGCAAGTTAGGAGCACTGACCATGCTAAATTGCCCCTTAGTATCCACGGATGTACAGGTTAAGTTACAGTGATAGGGCGGGATGGGTGTCGGAGTGAAACTGGGTAAAGCACACTTTTGGATGGTCGGAGCAAACTCGAGGGGCTGAATTGCCTCCTTCTGCACTGTAGGGATTCTATGATTTGGAATTCTATGATTGGACTGCATCTGGCATGTATTTGCCCACTCACTCAATTTGTCCAAATCACCTTGAAGCCTCTTTACTTCCTCCCCATCATTGACAATTCCGCCTAGTTTTGTGTCATTGGCTGTCACAACCCCCACAAGGACCAAGGGGAAACCCATCATTGGTCTCCCTGTCGGACTCATGGAGTACGAGCTCCCCAGGTTGGGGGGGGGGGGGGGGGGGGGGGGGGGGCGGAGGCCTACCATCTGGGAATCTTTGTGAACAAAGGTAAAAGTAGGCCCAGATCAGGGCCTGGTGAGGTAAGTCCTTCCAGCACTGTGAGTGAGATGCTGCATTAGGCAGACCGTTGTAAATATTTGTGAATGAATATATCTTACTTTTACCGTCATTATATTGGGGGCCGGTTTAGCTCAGTTGGCTGGACTGCTGGTTCATGATGCCAACCGAGGCCAGCAGCATGGGTTTAATTCTCATGCCGGCTGAGGTTCTTCATGAAGGCCCCGCCTTCTCAACCTTCCTCCTCGCCTGAGGTGCGGTGATCCTCAGGCTAAATCATCACCAACCAACTTTGCCCCTCAAAATGGGACAGCAGCCTATCGCCATCTGGGACTCTGGCGACGGTACCTTCATAGAACTCCTACAGTGCAGAAGGAGGCCATTTGGCCCATCCAGTCTGCACCAACCATCTGAAAGAGCACTCTACCTAGGCCAACTCCCCTTCCCTATCCACACAACCTAACCTGAACATCCCTGGAAACTAAGGGAAAATTTATCGTGGCCAATCCACCTAACTTGCACATCTTCAGATTGTGGAAGGAAACCGGAGCACCCGGAGGAAACCCGTGCAGACACGGGGAGAAAGTGCAAACTCCACCCAAGGCTAGAATTGAACATGGGTCCCTGACACTGTGTGGCAGCAGTGCTGACCACCGAGCCACCATGCGGCCCTTTATCCTTATATTATATCAGCAAACTTGGAAATTAAGGTAACTTGCCACTGGTGCCAGTCCCCAGCTTGGATAAATGGTAGGGTACTCTTAGCATCAGCAAAATCCCCTGCCAAATCCCCCAAAATATATAGTTGTTATGAAGGTGATCAACCAGCATTGTGGTGGTCCCTTGTAACACGGGAAAAGCTGAAGCAGAAAGAAAAGAAAAAGTGCTTGCAATTGTACAATATTTCATGAAAAATCATATTTTATACAGCACACTTTCAAATTCCCGATGAGATTCACAGAAAGACTACTGGTTGTTTAAAGGGCAGGCCCTTGTGGGTGTTAATCGAGAGCTCTGCAAAATTTCTCTCCTCTTCAGAAAAAAACCCATCAACAATGTTATGGGAAAAGGCCAGAGAGTGTTATGATGGTGGTGGTGGTGGTGGTGGTGGTGGTGGTGGTGGTGGGGGGGGGGGGGGGGGGGGGGGCTCCCCTCGTTTGATCGCAACAGGTTTTGTGTTCTGAAAAGGAAATGTTTTAAAATTCCACAAATGCTTAACTGTTTACATTCTGTGATCATAAAAGAACCAATCGACAGGTTTTCTTGGGTTTAACAAAGAGTTTAACAGTGTCCAGCTCCGCGGTCCGAGTCCGTCATGGAGCACGGTGCGGCCGTTGGAAAGTGGTCAGCTTTATTATACCTAAATAACAAAATATCCATCTCAGTTCTCAATACGCTGTTAAAATACAGTTAGCCATCAGGAATACCTCCTTTACAGACATAGTCTTCAAGGAAGAAAGATCCTTTCACACTGCTTTAGTGAAAAGATCTGAATCCTGTCAGAACCATGCAGAAACTCTGGCTGTATTCCTTCCAAAGCAACTTCAATTCACCTTCTATTCAGACTACTCTGACCTGCTTGGATAGACCGCTAATCTGTTACAGGCACATCTTTAATTGAACTGCAGTGAGAGAAAAATGCTTGCCTTCTGATCAGAGCTCCATTTAAATCTCAACTAAAACTCTACTTTCCTGCAAAATGGTTAGGGCTGGACTCTCTGTTTTTGGGACTATGTCCCCACGCCGCCGTCAAAACTGTGGACTTTCACACCAGAAAAACTGCTGTAAAAGGGCCACATTTCCTAGGCCTGCAGGGGGCCAGCAGGGACCCGGCATAGAGCTAGCAGCTTTTGCTGCAGATAAGGGCCCCCCCAGTGGCTGCACCGTGCTCCATGGCGGACTCAGACTGTGGAGCTGGACACTGAAAATAGACCCCCCGATCAGCCGCACGCCTGACCCTGACCACTCGCCCAAACATTGCCCGCCACCCCCCCCCCCCGCCCCCCGCCCTCCGATCAACCCGCCCCCGACCAGGGTTGGCATGGACTGAGTCCGCAGCCGCTTGTAGCCTGACCGGCAGGCTAACATTTGATCCACGCCGTCGGACTTCGGCTGGTCGGGGGTGGAGCAGGCCTCCAGCAATGGCCCCAGGTAAGTGCTAAGCAGCGCGGTGTACTCTCCGAGTACGCCGCTTTTCGGGGCCCACAGAATTGGGGAACCGGCGCCGGTCCCGATTCCCTGCGGGGAAATGTATTCTCTGCCCCAGCTCCGGCCGCGATTTCAGCGTCGGGGTGCAGAGAATCCAGACCCTGATACCTTAGCTCCACCCAATATTTTACAAAGCTGAAATCTAATTAACTCCACAGGGACTGCCCCCCCCCCTCTCTTAATCTGAACAAAACTGCATTAGCCCAAGCTTTTCACAATGCCTTAATTGCATCCCTGGCTCCTAAAACATACTTGCCTTTTGATCCAAGATTATTTTAAAACATGCCTGCAGTAGTGACACATACACTAACCCAGGTTTCTAACCCTTACTGCAGCAAATACATATAATACAACATATCTGAAATCCCTACATTCATCACAAAACATGCACAAACGCTGACAGGAACACACATACACACACACATGTAGATTACAGAGAGGGGGTTCATCAAATTAGACTCCATGAAAAGGAGCAGAGTGTACAATCTGTAGATTGGTGACTCAATTGGCTTCAGGCTGAGTTCAGAGTTGTTGATGCTTTGAATTTAAAGGTGAAGACAGCTAATTTGGTTATTCTTCTGGAGTCGGTAGTGCTAGGTTACATTTTTTTAAGAAGTCTCTGTCCCTGGGTGACCATTCATGAAGGCCCCGCCTTCGCAACCTTGCCCCCCACCTGAGGTGTGGTGACCCTCAGGTTAAATGACCACCAGTCAGCTCTCCCCCTCAAAGGGAAAAGCAGCCTATGGTCATCTGGGACTATGGCAACTGTACTTTACTTATACTGATGTCCCGTCTCTTTGGCTTTTGCATCACAAGTTATTTTGTTACTTGATTCCTCCTTTCCTTCCCTTTCTTTTGTTCTAACCACCCCCTCCCCCCCCACCCCCACCCCGCCCAACCTGTGTTTGCTGACTTAGATTATCAAACATTTTTATCTTCCTTCTGTTCTGATGTAAGGCCATCAACCCAAAATAGGTACTCTGATCCCATGTGATTTACCTTTTGTACCAGTCTGCCATGAGGGACATTGTCAAAGGCTTTACTGAAGTCCATGTAGCCAACATCCATTTCCCTACCTTCATCAATCACCTTCATCACTTCCTCAAAAAACACGATCAAGTTAGTGAGACACGATTACCGTTTCACAAAACCATGCTGCTCACTAGCTAATAAGTCTATTTGTTTCCAAATATGAGTAAATCCTGTCCCCAAGAATCTTTTCCAATAATTTCCCTACCACTGACGTAAGGCTCACCACCCTATAAATTCCTGTATTATCCCTTCTATCCTTCTTAAACAAAGGAATAACATTGACTATTCTCCAGTCCTCTGGGACCTCATATGTAGCCAATGAGGATATAAAGATTTCGGTCAAGGCCCCAATAATTTCCTCCCTTGCCTCCCTCATTCTGGGGTAGATCACATCAGGCCCTGGGGACTTATCCACCTTCATACACTTTAAGATGCCCAACACCTCCTTTTTGACATCTACAGGACCCAGAATATCTACACACACTTCCCTTTTTGGTGAATACTGATGCGAAGTACTCAATTAGTATTTCACCCATTTCCTCTGGCTCCACGCATAGATTCCCTCCTCTGTCCTTGAGTAGGCCAATCCTTTCCTCTCTCAGGCTACCCTCTTTCTCTTTACATATGTATAAAATGCCTTGGGATTTTCCTTAATCCTGTTTGCCGAGGACATTTCATGTCCCCTTTTAGCCCTCCTAATTCATTCCTACTTTCTTTATATTCTTTGAGGGCTTTGTCTGTTCTCAGCTTTTTCGACCTTGTGAATGCTTCCTTTTTCTTATTGACTGGGCTCAAAATATTCCTCGTTATCCAAGGTTCCCCAAACATGCCTTACTCGTATTTCTTCTTCACAAGAATATGCCGGTCCTGAATTCTAATCAACACATGTCAGATGTTTATGCACCCTCAAACAGCCACCCTAAAACTAAATTCTTCAGTTCCTGCCCAATATTGTTGTAATTAGCCTTCCCCCAATTTAGCATCTTCGCCCGAGGACTACTCTTATTCTTATCCATGAGTACCTTAAAACGTACGGAATTATGGCCTCTATCCCTTCCAGTAAAAGGTATCCCATTGATCTCCTTGTTTGTGAGCTTTTCGTGCAGGCCTGTCGCGGGACAGCCTCCCTCTCCTCGGTCTTCTCTCTCCCTTTCATTGTTTGTCTTCTTCATCCACCTCCTTGTCCCTCTGCCTGCTATCGTGAGCCTTTGCCCTGCACTGCCCTCCTTCCACATTGCCTTTCTTGTTTTCTTCCTGCTGCCACCGCTTCATGCACCCCCCCACCCCCCTCCTCCCCCCCCACTCCCCTCCCTCTCACATCGCACTCCACCCCTGTGGAGCTTTGTTTCAATGGTTGCATGAGTCCCGCAGCACAGTTCTGCCGAGATAGACACTAGTGTGTGGCACCAGGGGGGAGGTGACACCTGTACTACCCACCCCCAGGCTCAGTACTGATCCGAGTCAGTGCGACATGTATCCAGCAGCACGGTGCTGGCTTTAGAACATAGAACATACAGTACCCGAAGGAGGCCATTTGGCCCATCGGAGTCTGCACTGACCCACTTAAGCCCTCACTTCCACCCTATCCCCGTAACCCAATAACTCCTCCTAACCACTAAGGGCAATTTATCATGGCCAATCCACCTGACTTGCATGTCTTTGGATTGTGGGAGGAAACCGGAGCACCTGGAGGAAACCCACACAGACACGGGGAGAACGTGCAGACTCCGCACAGACAGTGACCCAGCAGGGAATCAAACCTGGGAACCTGGCGCTTTTAAGCCACAGTGCTGATCACTTGTGCTACCGTGCTGCCCATGAAGACCTGTTCGGCATGGAGATAGAGAGCAGGAACCAGTCCTGTACATGACGGAGTCATGTACAGAGCATCAGGAGCATTGCAGCACTATGGTGGTATTGCCCTCACCTCTTAACCCTCTGGTGAATTGCCGGCATTCATTAGCAATCGGGTTTGAGACCAATGTGACTTCCCATTGGCAAGATTGGAATGCCTGCCAGAACCCGGCGGGCAATTGTTTCAATGAGCATTCATGAGATGTGTCACCTGTCACCGGGATTCCCGGCCCGACATTCATCCGCCATTGGGGGAATTGCAACCTAGTTTCACGCCGGTGCATTTCCGCCTGATCCTCCACGCCCGCTCGCCACCCCAACGGGTGGAATGGGAAAGTCCTGCCCATTGTTTCTCTCTGCACAGATGCTAACTGGCCTGTGGAGTATTTCCAGCACTTTTGTTTTTTTTTCTACATCCCACACCGCAAGAGACACAAGAGTAATCCCCTTTTCTATTATTGCAAGAGGGCTTTTCTCTAGATGGGGTTTGCATGAATTAACTTTGGGACTTACATGAAAAAGGTGGAGGGAGGTTTAAGAAACAATTTTGTAAAATTATGATAATAACACTCATGGCAACTCAGCTATGGTTGTCGTTTACAAAATGTTTTGACATGCAAGTAAACCCGAGCTTGCTGTAATTGGAATATTGGCTGGATATTTGCCTAATATTGTGTGGTCATTTGTACAGTTAACTGCACATTAATGTCATGTCGGATCTAAAATGTTTTCATTAAACTAATAATTTATGATAAACAGATTTTTGTTTACCAGGCGAGAATAGACTTCAATTTCCCTTAAAACTGTAGCTTATTTTCCACTTCAATTAAATATTTAAATATTTAATACTTCCCTACTGAGGTGGGAATTTGAATTGCTTAATAAAAATTAATTATCCCTCTGGCATAGATCTTCTTCTTAAAATTATAATGAATAATCCTTTGAAATTCATTACATCTTTCTAAAGTACACATATTTAATTGCGCTCATTGACACATATACCCCCACACTCAACCACCACCCCCCTCCCCACCCCACAACAGCAACATACTTCTTCTTCACAGAGATATACACACAGAAATATCCCTCTTGCCCACATAAAATATTAGTACAGACATATGATCCCTGCATCTACGCACCAGTACACAATCATAGGCGGCATGGTAGCACGGTGGTTAGCACTCTTGCTTCACAGCGCCAGGGCCCCGGGTTCGATTCCCGGCTTGGGTCACTGTCTGTGCAGAGTCTGCACATTTTCCCCGTGTCTGCTTGGGTTTCCTCCGGTTGTTCCGGTTTCCTCCCACAAGTATCGAAAGACGTGCTTGTTAGGTGAATTGGACATTCTGAATTCTCCCTCTGTGTACCCGAACAGGCGGTGGAATGTGGCGATGAGGGAATTTTCACAGTAGCGTCATTGCAGTGTTAATGGAAGCCTACTTGTGACAATAACAAAGATTATTATTAGGCACACAAGTGGTAAGGACAAGATCAGTTGTCCCAATGTACTCATACAGTGGTCCACAGACATAATAGTGCAAAGACATGGCACACTCTCACCCACATGTACAAAAACACACTTTTGAATATTTTAGAAACAAGAGTCCATTGTTTGGCTGAAAAAAATTTTGAATTAGCACTGGCGGCTATCTTTAAATAGGTGTGCGACATTTTGAAGAGATTCACAGATTGGTTACAGTGCGGAAGAGGCCATTTGGCCCATCGTGTCTGCACCAGCTCGCCGAAGGGGCAACGCAGCTGGTACCATTCCCCTGCCTTCTCCCTGTAACCCTGCACATTCTTCCTTTTCAGATAACAGTCTAATTCCCTTTTGAACGTTTCACTTGAAGCTGCCTCTGCCACAGTGCATTCCAAACCCTAACCACACACTTGGTAAAAAGGTTTCTCCTCTTATCACTATTGCTTCTTTTACTAATTACTTTCAATCTGTTCCCCCTCGTTCTCAATCCTTTCACTTTTGGGAACAATTTTCCCTATCTACTTTGTCCAGACCCCTCAAGATTTTGAACACCATTACCAGATCTCCTCTCAACCTCTCTCAGGAAAATAGTCCTAACTTCTCCGACTAACCTTCCTAATTGAAGTTCTCAAATGCTATTTCCTTAAATAAATCCAAGTGGAATGACGACAGAATTATTACCACTTGCAAAAAGACCAAATTTCGTAGGGGGCAACAATTTATACAGCATGAGAAAAAGGCTCTGATTGATTGGCAAGTGAACTCTGATTGGTTGAGGAGAATGTCTTAGGGAACAATTGTCCCCCATGCTTTTGATTAATTAAAAAAAAGACATAATGCCTGGACATGTTCCTTTTGCCTGCAGAGGACAGGACCCTGCAACTGAATATATGTAGCTTCTAGCAAGTGTAAAGGAGCCACATTGCGAGCCTGATTTAGGATCTTAAACTGGTTGTTGGTGTAATTCTTAACTCTCTTGGGATTATTCATCAAGTGCTGTCCAATTTAACATGACATTATGTTCTGAGTTTTGCAAGCACGTGCTGGCTCGATATGGGCAGTGCTCTGCCTATCGGAAACAGTGGAAAGACAGCCTGTTGGACATAATCTACCCAGTCATTGGGATGAAGGTCCTGTGTACCTGGCATCACACAGACAATGAGATTCAGATACCACATTACATGTGGTAGGCAGAAATACTTGACAGCAGTATCCAGTTCGTGGAAAATACCATTTGCTTTCCTAACGAATAGCAGCAGCACAAATCGGCTAGCTTCACCTGTTGCTCAACATTTTGCAATACTTTACCCTTCTGGGGTAATTTGAGGTAGTCTGTTCGCATTTCAGGTCTGAAAGTGGCTGCCTTAGGCCCATTTGTGAATATACATGATACACAGTGATCAATGTTCTAATTGGGTTAACCATTATCCCACAGGATAGCTTTGAGGTGCCCTGTTTTGACATCAAGCTTGCATGGTGAGCAAATAGCTCAGGCCTCATTTGCGAAATTGATAATAAGGTGCATGGACTTGCGGGAATCCCACACATACCTTGCCCAGTGAAGGTGGGTTGTGGTAGAGAGCAGTAGAGAATCCATTCACAAATTTTTCAACTTGCACTTGAGGAAAAGAAGCTCGTTCGACTGCCCCATTATAATGCTGAAGCTGAGCGTGGCATGGGGAAGAAAATTCTTCCATGCAGCTTTTCAATAAATGCACCATTTAGTTCAGGCTAAACTAACAGCTGCTGTTTATGAATGGTAATAATATTTACACAGATGCAAAATAAACCAACAAATAAATTGTAACAATTCCTTAATTTGCACCAAAACTGTTCCTAAAAGGAAAAATAAATGTCTCAATTTCCTAGCATCCTTAAAGGTTTTTAAAAAATCATTTATGGGATGTGGGTGACGCGGCTAGACCGGCATTCATTGCCCATCCTTGATGCCCTTGAGAAGGTGGTGGTGAGCTGCCTCCTTTGACTAATGCAGTCCCTGAGGTGTAGGCACACCCACCGTGCTGTTCCAGCATTTTGCCCCAGCGACAGTGAGGAAACGCCGATATATTTCTAAGCCAGGGTGGTGAGTGACTTGGAGGGAAACCTCCAGGTGGTGGGGTTCCCCTGTATCAGTTGCCCCTGTCCTTCTAGATAGTACCGGTTTGGGTTTAGAAGGTGCAGCCTCAGCAGCCTCGGTGAGTTCCTGCAGTGCATCTTGTAGATGACACACATGGCTGCTACTGTGTACCAGTGGTGGAGGGGGTGAATGTTTGTGGAAGGGGGAACAACCAAACGTGCTGCTTTGTCCTGGATGGTGTGGAGCTTCCTTTTTTAAAATATATTTTATTCCAAACATTATCAAATTCTCACATACAAAGACGTAACTTAATAACACAAACAGTTTGTCATTTTTATGTTAACAAAGTGACAGTATCGACCCCAAATCCCCTAACCCACTCATGCCGAGTATCCTCTCCCCCTCACCCCTGTCCTCTCCTAAACTGCACCCCCCCCTCAACTGCTGGCCACAAACAGGTCCTTAAAGAAAGTGTTGAATGGCACCCACCTGGAATAGAACCTTTCCTCCAACCTTCTCAGGCTATATTTAATCTTTTCCAATCTCAGGAACTCTGCCAGTTTTCCTAACCATGCCGCGGCCTTGGACGGTACCGCCGAGCTCTATCCAAGCAGGACTCACGCTGGTCTACCAAGGAGGCAAAGACCTAGACGTCAGCCCTCTTTCGCTCAAGAAGCTCTGGGGAGTCTGACACCCCAAAATCGACACCAGCGGGCATCGCTCCAGCTTGACCCCAACGATTTCCAACATGGTCACAAAAAACAAGACCCAGATCCCAATTAGTTTGGGGCAGGACCAGAACACGTGTGACTGTTTTGCTGCCCCCTTTGAACAATGCGCACACCTGCCTTCCACCCAGGGAAGAACCCAGTCATGAATGTCTTAGTTAAGTGCACCCTATGTATACTTTAAACTGTATCAGGCTTAGTCTAGCGCAGGAGGAGGTAAAGTTCACCCTGTGCAAGATCTCACTCCACACACCCCCCTCTAGCCCCAGGTCCAGCTCCTCTTTCCACTTCCCCTTCACTTCTTCGAGCGATGCTTTCCCCTTCTCCAGCAAACACTCGGAGATCTTTCCTTGCCTCATCTCATCCTGTGATAACATCCTGTGGGTCTTGGCAACTGGGGGAATGAACACAGCTCTTTATGAATAAAGTTCCTCACCTGCAAATACCTAAATGCACTCACCCTCGGGAGTTGAAATTTCTCCCCCATCTCCTCTCGGCCTGCAAACCTACCTTCCACAAACAAATCCCTGAACCTCTCAAACCCTTTTCTCCTCCAGATCTTGTACATTACATCCATCCCTGATGGTGCAAACCAATGATTATTACAAATTGGTGATAGTAATGTTATGTCCCACAGGCCAAAATGTTGTCTAAACTGGTTCCAAACTCTTAAAGTTGCCACTACCACCAGGCTCGTCAGGAGCCTGACCGGGGAGAACAGAAGAGGGGCCATAACTAATGCTCTTAGACACCACTCTACACACAAAACATCCTCCATCCATGACCACCCCGGGCCTGGTTCCTCAAACCATCTTTGCATTTTCCCAAGGTTCACCGCCCAGTTATAGTCCATCAGGTTTGGTAGTGCCAACCCACCTGATTGTCACCCTCTCTGCAGGACCGCTCTTCTACTCCTGGGAGTCTTTCCTGCCCATACAAAGGCAGAAATTAATCTATCAACCCTAGCGAAGAAAGATTTAGGGACGAAGATTGGAAGGTAATGGAACACAAATAAAACTTCGGAGGAATATTAATTTTGACCGTATGCACTCTTCCCACCAATGGGAGCGAACCCCACCTCTTCAGGTCCCCCTTCACCTCCTCTACCAAACTGGCCAAGTTCAGTTTGTGTAACAATGCCCAAAGATGTGCCACCTGAATCCCTAAATATCTAAACTTCAGCTTGGCCAGTTTAAACATGTATCCTCCCCAGATCTGTCCCCTTCCTCCGGGAATTCACTGGGAAGATTTTGCTCTTGCTAATATTCAATCTGTACCCTAAGAAGGATCCAAATTATTTCAACAGTTCCATAATTCCTCCCATACTTGTGAGAAGATCAGAGATGTATAGCAACAAATGGTCCGTGTAAAGAGACAAACTAATAATAATAATGTTTATTGTCACAAGTAGGCTTACATTTAACACTTCAGTGAAGTTACTGTGAAAATCCCCTAGTCGCCACACTCCGGCGCCTGTTCGGGTACACAGAGGGAGAATTCAAAATGTCCAAATTACCTATCAGCAAGTCTTTCGGGCTTGTGGGAGGAAACCGGTGCACCCGGAGGAAACGCATGCAGACACAGGGAGAACGGGCAGACTCCGCACAGACAATGGCCCAAGCGAGAATCAAACCTGGGACCCTGGTGCTGTGAAGCAACAGTGCGAACCACTGTGCTACCATGCTGTCCTCTATGTTCTTCACCCCCTTCTCAATACCTTTCCATTCCCCTGACAATCTGTGCACGATGGCCAAAGGTTTAATCGTTTGCACAAACAATAGTGGGACAACGGGCATCCATGCCTCATGCCCCTGTATAGTCAGAAACCAAACCCTCATTGAACATTCCCAGTAAGTGTGGCAACAATAAGGCTGCGAACGGCTTGTAATATTCCAGAAAATCATCTGACCGCGGTGCTTTTCTCGATTGCATGGAACCGATGTAATCCATAACTTCCTCCAACCGCAACAGTGGCTCTGGCCTCTGCCTCTTCACCCTTTCCACCACCGGGAAGCCCAATTCATCCAAAAACTGCTCTATCTCTGAGCCATTCTCTGGTGGTTCAGACTTGTATAGCCCTCGATAAAAAACCTCAAAAGATCCATTAATCTTGTCCGGAGCAGTAACCAGCTCTCTCCCCTCATTTTAACCTGGGCTATCTCCCATGTGGCTGCCTGCCATCTCCATTGGTGAGCCAATAAGCAATTGGCTTTATCCCCGTCTCATAAAATGTCCCTCACGAATGGCGAAGCTGGCTCACCACATTCCCCATCGATTCAAGCTCAATCATCATTTGTAGCCCTTTTCTCTTTGCCAATCACTTTGCTGTCAGGGCCATGGAGGACTGCTAATTCACCTAGGGCAGCACGGTAGCATTGTGGTTAGCATAATTGCGTCACAGCTCCAGGGTCCCAGGTTCGATTCCGGCTTGGGTCACTGTCTGTGAGAAGTCTATACATCCTCCCCGTGTGTGCGTGGGTTTCCTCCGGGTGCTCCGGTTTCCTCCCACAGTCCAAAGATGTGCAGGTTAGGTGGATTGGCCATGATAAATTGCCCTTCATGTCCAAAATTGCCCTTAGTGTTGGGTGGGGTTACTGGGTTCTGGGGATAGGGTGGAGGTGTGGACCTTGGGTAGGGTGCTCTTTCCAAGAGCCGGTGCAGACTCGATGGGCCGAATGGCCTTCTTCTGCACTGTAAATTCTATGAATCTATGAACCTCCAAGATTAAGCCCACCAACTCCTGTCTTTCAGCTGTGCCAGCCATAACCTTGTGGGCCTTGTACAACATTATTTCCCCTCTGACCACGGCCTTTAATGCTTCCCATAAAGTGGAAAGCAAGACCTCCCCATTCTTGTTGGAATCTGCCTCGGTCCCTATGGCAGAAGACACCTTTTCACAAAACCTCTTATCTGCCAGGAGTGATGTGTCTAACCTCCATGCGGGGTGCTGGGGTCGGCCCGTCTCCAATCACATATCCACATAGTGTGGAGCATGGTCTAATATACAATCGCCGTGTGCCCAGCTCCCACCACCCCCGGGAGTAATGCCTTTCCCACTATGAACAAATCTATTCTGGACTAGACCCGGTGCATGTGAGAGAAGAAGGAAAACTTCCTCTCCCTTGGGTGACTAAATTTCCATGGATCCACCCCTCCATCTGTTCCACGAACAGTCAACTCCCTCTCCATTCCAGAAGTTACCGGAGACCTGGGACTTGACCTGTTCATCCTCGGGTCTAATACACAATTGAAATCTCCCCCAAAAATCAACCGCTGTGAGTCCAGATCAGGGATAGCCGCCAACACCCTTTTGACAGGGCAGCACGGTAGCATAGTGGTTAGCACAATTGCTTCACAGCTCCAGGGTCCCAGGTTCTATTCCCGGCTTGGGTTACTGTCTGTGCGGAGTCTGCACGTTCTCCCCGTGTGTGCGTGGGTTTCCTCCGGGGGCTCCGGTTTCCTCCCACAGTCCAAAGATGTGCAGGTTAGGTGAATTGGCCATGCTAAATTGCCCTTAGTGTCCAAAATTGCCCCTAGTGCCGGGTGGGGTTACTGGGTTATGGGGATATGGTGGAGGCGTGGGCTTGGGTAGGGTGCTCTTTCCAAAGAGCCGGTGCAGACTCGGTGGGCCGAATGGCTTCCTTCTGCACTGTAAATTCTATGATCTATGATAAAATCTACGTCATCCCAATTTTGTGCATAATGTTCACTAATACCACTGGTGCACCCCTCCCCTTCCCTTTTGGGACAGCTGTTCGGCTGTGCCGAAGTGGCAGCAGTGGCCAAAGTTGACAGCCTTGGCCCACTCAATGTGCCCTCGTCTCCGAGACAGATGGTTGTGGATTCAAGTCCGACCCAGAGACCTGAGCACATAATTGATTTGTTATGTTGTAGGTGTAACAGAAGCGGCTTCCTTGTGGTGCACTTGACAAAGGAAGGTTCAGACGTGGAGATAACTTCAACACGTTTATTAAACTATTTACACTTCTATTACTCGGGTTCGGCACTACTGCTAATCCTACGATAGCTACCCAGACTGACTAACCAGCTGCTGCAATCCACGTGGTGGGTGTAATATTGAATCAACCCTGTGTCTGTACTCACTGACTGTCTCCACTGGAATGAGGCAGATGATGGGCGGGATTCTCCGCAATCGGCGCGATGTCCGCCGACCAGCGCCAAAAACGGCGCGAATCAGTCCGGCATCGCGCCACCCCAGCGGTGCGGAATTCTCCGCATCTTGGGGGGCCGAGCCCTCACCTTGAGGGGCTAGGCCCACACCGGACTGATTTCCACCCCGCCAGCTGGCGGGAACGGCCTTTGGTGCCCCGCCAGCTGGCGCGGAAATGACTTTGCCGTGCGGCGCATGCACGTGAGCGTCAGCGGCCGCTCACGGCATCCCCGTGCATGTGCAGTGGAGGGGGTCTCTTCTGCCTCTGCCATAATGGAGACCATGGCGAAGGCGGAAGGAAAAGAGTGCCCCCACGGCACAGGCCCGCCCGCGGATCGGTGGGCCCTGATCGCGGGCCAGGCCACCGTGGGGGCACCCCCCCGGGACCAGATCGCCCCGCGCCCTCCCCCAGGACCCCGGAGCCTGCCCGCGCCGCCTTGTCCCCCCGGTAAGAGAGGTGGTTTGATTCTCGCAGGCGGGACAGGCATTCCAGCAGTGGGATTTCGGTCCATCGCGTGCCGGAGAATCGCCGGGGGGGGGCCGCCAACCGGAGCGGCGCGATTCCCGCCCCCGCTGAATATCCAGTGGCGGAGAATTCGGCAACCGGCGGGGCGGGATCCACGCCAGCCCCCGGCGATTCTCCGACCCGGCAGGGGGGTCGGAGAATCCCACCCGATGTGTTTGGTGTCCTTTATATATGGGTTGGTGTAATGCCCCCCTGTGGTCGTGTCACCTCCTTGTGCATCGTGAATGTCCATTGGTTGTGTCCTATCTAACTGGTCTATTGGTTGAGTGTGTGTGTGCGATGTCAGTGGTGCTCCCTCTGGTGTCTAGCTAGCCTACATGCATTTATATTGATGCACATCACCACAATAATCAGAGCTGGCAATTTGGCATCGCAATGAGAGAGGGCTGAACATATTTTGGAAGAGGCCTTAAAACTTGGACCCACTTGCCACCTGAGGTGAAAGATCCCGTGGCCTTATTCAAGGTCTTGTCCAGGTGTGAACCACTGCTCGTTAAATGATGCCATGCTCAATATTCTTTATGAATTTGATCTGGTTTAATTGACAGGTCTATAATTAGCTGTCGCTGAGTCTGGGATGAATTTAGCAGGTTTTTCAGACACTTAAGTTCATTCAAGGAACAGCAGAGGAATTTTCCACAGTGCCCCAGCCAATATTTATCTGTTAAACAACGCTCCGAAAGCATGTTATCTAGTTGCTATTTCATTGTATTTGTGAAATCTAGGGCAGGGTTTTCCCACAAATTCAAATCGGGGTCAGTCAATCACCTGTGATTTCCTCGTGTAGCCACCTGGGATGGCCACGTCCCGATTACAAAATGGACAGTTGCAAAGACTGCAGGGAAAATTGGACATTGCTAAGAAACAAGCAGATGCAAGCTCTGTCTGTTGATTAGAACCTTAAACAGGACAGAAACTACCAAACAATTTACATACTAATGAGCTATCTCCGGGGACAAAAGGGAAACGTTCAGATACACAATGTTAGGACAGACTCCCCGGCGCCAGAAGAAACGAAGACAAAGCAGACTGACAGTCACCAGGACACGCCCAGCGATCAGGGAACCATCCCTCTATTGGAGGAAAATCGATACCGATGATTGGAAAAGACCCAATTAGTTGAGGCCAAGTTCAAGGCCCGCCCAAAAGAGCGCAAAGCCCTTTACAGTATAAGAGGTATCACCCAAGAGAGAATCTTTCTCCTTTGGCTTTGGCTCTCAGCGAAGAGAGAGACCAGCCTAGCAGCTACTGCAGACCAAGTAAGTTCCAAGTCAACACACGCTACGAGATAGACGCTCCTAGTTGCTACCCTGTAAACAGCTCAACCCAGCAGCCTCAGAACCGAGCAACGGCCATTGTTCCTCTGACTGAGTGGGCACCTGAATCTAAGTATAGGCTTTAGTAATAATGGTAGTTTAGTTTGTAGAGTTTATGCATGAGTAGATTTGACTGTGTGTAAATAAATGAGCATTGCTTTTGAACTTACTAACTGGTGTATCAGGTCATTTCAACAGTATTCGGTTCTGAGCCTCGTGGCGGTGTTGAAAGATACCTGGCGACTCTTGAGCAAACGTGATTAAATAGAGCCAAATTAAGAGCCAACCAAAAGTTAGCAACATTTACTGGCGACTCTGGTGGGACCCGAATTAGAAGTGGCCCAACCACTCCGAGAGAACCCAAAATTTGAATTGAGAATCCAATTGGGAACAGAAAAACCACAAGCGTTAAAACAGTACTTATCAAGCCTTTGAGATTCGGAAGTGTGTTAATGCATGCGTACTAACAGGGATATAAGGTAAACCTGAGAGATTTTGTTGTGAAAAACTGTCGGGAGTTTTGTAGGCCGGAAATTAGCGTAATCCATACTCGTGTTTACATCACCACTTTATCACCCCCTGTTCCAAATTCGTTAGAGATCCTAGTAGAGAGAATGGCAATGAAGGCAATGGAACGCCTTATGGACCCCCAGGAATTTGAGGTCGCAGCGACCAGTAGCGTAGGACAGTGTCCCGTTTGGGAAGAAGAGATCAGGAACTATCTCAAAGGGAAAGGATGGCCCCGTTGGAGTGAATTCTGTGATAATGAGAAAACAGGACCCAGGAGTATAGGACATACTTGGTGGGAGAACCTGTCAGAGATCCACAAGAAGAGCTTAGGGAAAGCTCACAAGCCGATAGCAATCGTGTCCTGTTTGGCACAATTGCGAGGCACAGAGGAGGTCGTTAAGACGCTCCGTAGAGAGATAGAGGAGAGAGACAGAAGTAGTGAGGTAGATGCGAGTGAGGTAGAGAAAGAGAATTGAGATCTGAAAGAGCAGTTAGGAGCAAGGGACAGAGAGGTGGATGATGCTAAGAGGGCACACCAGTCTTGTCTCGTGCATTTGAACAGCTTTCAGACACAATACGATAAGGCAACGTGCGGTCTTGGTAAGACAAGAAACAGAACAGCAAGTTGAGAAATTGCAGAAGCAGTGCAATGATTTAAAAGCAGCCCTACGAGCACTCCATACTTCCACAACGGAACAAAGGCAGAGCTCCGTAGACCATGCAAAGTGCCGGAAGCAAATTGCAGAATTGCAATCTCTGCTGTCCGTGCAAAATGGCTTTCAGAGTACATTCGGACCTCAATTAGATCAAGAAAACGGCCCCGAATGGCAGGAATTGAACGACACTGCCCATAGATACGTACATGGGACATGTACGCAGGAAAAACCCCGGAAAAGGAAAGCGCCCCAACCCCCAACTGAACAGTAGAACACACCCCCATGAATCCTGTGACCACACACCGCAGGGCCACAGGAGAAGGAGAAGCAGACTTCCTTAACACAACCCCGTTAACCGTGACCCAATTACGGGACGCATGTCGAAAAATAACACCGTTCCTTCCCACATCCGACCCCCACCAATTTTTCGCAAAAGTGAGGCAACAGGCAACCATGTACGGCCTGGACGAAAAGGAGCAAGTGAAGCTCACAGTTTTAAGCCTCAACCCTTCAGTCGTAGCAACCTTTTCCGACCCACAGAATGTAGGAGGAGGCACACTCCAAGAGATGCACACAGCGATCCTTGAAGCGATCGGCTTTAACAGAGGAGACCCCGTAGAAGGCCTAAATAAGTGTAGGCAAAAGAAGACAGAGAACCCCACAGCATTTGCTGGACGTTTGTGGATTCACTTTACCGCAGTTTTTGTAGAGTTAGCCCGCGCCCATTTGTCCCCAGATAATATGGCCAAATGGACCCAAATTCTAGTCTCCCACGCCACAGAAGCAGGACGATAAGCTTGTGCAAATTATCACCCCTCAGATGAGGCCGACAATGAAAAATGAGTTGTGAAGAGATTGTCCCGCGCTTGGGAGCAATCAATTGCAGGCAAAACGGCATTTAGAACACCCGATGAAGAGCAGGTAGAAATGAACCCAGTTAAGGCACACCAGAACCCCGCATGGGTAAATGGGTGTAGGAACAGCCAACCCCAGCCCAAAGCTCAGGAATGTTATAATTGTGGACAGCTAGGACACTTTGCACGGACACTAAAGCAGCAGAGAAACCAACAGGCAGGCACCCTAAACAAGAATAGGGCAAAGCCGATCCATAGCGTTAGCGCCTGTTCAGAGAATACAGACATGAACAGCACCGAATGACGGTGTTCGGGCTCCCCAACTTGGGTCTGCGACACCCTTTGGGACAAGTCCGGTAAACCGGTAGTAGCAGGCAAAGTTCGGGGACAACCTGTGGAATTTCTTTGGGACACAGGAGGGTCCCGCACCACACTCAATTCCTCCACGATGTTCCAGCGAGACACGTGGCCCACAACAGACATCATTACACTCAGCAGCTTTAGAGGCCATTTACAACAGGGACACATCACAGCCCCTATAGCAATACAGATAGGGAACATCGCAACCAAGCACCCCGTAGTTTTAGTTGATCTGCCCCAGACAGCAGAACATATCCTTGGGATCAATTTCATGAGCTTCCATAACCTTTCTTTTGACCCAGTGAACAAGTGTGTATGGAAAATGGCAAAGGCAGCACGAGACCCTGCCACGCTCACAGTAGGAGAATACGTAAATAGGATTAGCTCAGTAGGAGACTTCTGGTTCGACCCTCAAGCCATTAGTGCAGACAAAAAGCTTAGGGTAGTCCTGCAGGAACATAAAGCAGCATTTGCACAGCGCAAGCACGACTGTGGCAGTTTGACTGGCTTTGTGAACATTACAGTTCCCGACCCTAAGCCCCAAAAGCAGTATGGATTTTCCCAGGAAGCAGAGGAAGAAATCTCCAAAGTAATAGAGAGTTTGTTGGATCAAGGCGTACTCAGATCAGTAGCCTCCACAAACAATGCACCGATTTGGCCGTCAGGAAACCGGATGGATCATGGCGACTGACCATTGATTACCGGGAACTGAACAAAGTAACCCCAGCAGCAGCCCCCACCGTAGCCACGAGTCCCGAGGTCATGCTCAAACAGAGACTCCAGTCAAAAATGTTTTTGGTTTTGGACATTAGTAATGGCTTCTGGTCCATTCCATTGGTTAAAGCGTGCCAGTACAAAGTCGCCTGTACATTCCAAGGGCAACAGTACACGTGAACGTGCCTTCCACAACTCCCCCTCCATTTTCCGCCGACAGCTGGCAAATGGATTAGCAAAGTTTTCCCGGCCGGTTGTCTGGTCCAGTATGTAGACGACTTGTTACAACAGACAGACACAAAGGGAGAGCACATTTTGCTTCTCGCCGAACTCCTAACACTCCTAAAAGAAATTGGTTGTAAATTCAACCCCAAGAAGGCCCAAACACTGAAAGAAAAAGTGATTTACTTGGGAACAGTGATCACTCATGGTAAACGCGAGATTGAGCACAAGAGAATTGACTCGATCATCAAATTGCCCCTTCACCACAATGTCTCAGCCCTCCGGTCATTTTTAGGACTGGTTGGCTACTGCCGAAACCATATTGACAGTTTCGCCACAAAAGCAGCGCCCCTTTCCGAACTTCTCAAGAAGCAGGCACCTTCGGAATGGCTTCCACAGCATGCAGATGCCGTGGACGCTTTAAAAAGAGCACTCAGCACAGCCCCCACACTGCAGGTCCCAGATCCACATTCCCCGTACGCTATAGAGGTAGCAAGCACCGACCGAACCCTTTCGGCCGTGCTCCTCCAGGAACACCACGACCAGTTACGCCCCCGTAGCATATGCCTCACGCATGTGATACCCTGTAGAGGAAGGATTTTCTGCCTGTGAAAGGCACCCGCTCGCAGTTTTTTGGGCAGTACAATACTTCGCCTACATTACAGGACTCAACCCCATCACCATCCTCACAGAACACACGCCAACACAGCTATTGTTAGACGGACGGCTTAAAGATGGCACAGTCAGCCAAATCCGTGCAGCCCGTTGGACCCTTCTTTTACAGGGACGGGACATCACGGTAAAGAGAACCAAAACCCACATTCCTTGCCGATAATCTGCAGTATGCAGGCTCCCCTCACGAATGTGAGATCATCACCACTAAACAGAACACAGGCCCATTTATTCCTAAAACACCCCCCAGGAAAACAGGTAGTACACCCCAGAGACCCCAGCCCATAGACACGTGCGCACCCCTAAGGATTTATGTGGATGGCTCATCCACAGTGTTAAACGGAAAGAGAATTACCGGTTGCAGTATATATGTAGAGGACGCGCAGGGACGCGCCTTAGACGAAATTTTCTTGAAGTTGCCAGGACACGTAGGCTCGCAGGCAGCAGAGCTGGCAGCGATTGGGTTTATAGTAGACCACCCAGACTCGTTCCCGACCCCAGCAGACATCTATTCAGACAGCTTGTATGTCTGCAATAGTTTGACAGAGTTCCTACCACTCTGGGAAACAAGAGGATTTGTTTCCGCGGACGGTAAACCCCTACCCTCAGCCCCATTACTCCGCCATATCTTAGAGACAGCGAAGGGTAGGAAATACGGCATAATTAAGGTTCGCAGTCATCACCGTTCTTCCCCCCCTGGAAACGTTAAAGCAGACGCCCTAGCGAAGGCAGGCTCCAGGCATGGTTATTTTTGGAACCCCCCCCAAAAGCACCCCAGAACACGCAGTTCAGGTCTCACAGGCCAAATTTCAGGATTTTGCGAAGGCACAGAACGAGGACGAGAAACTCAGGGAAATTTTAAAGGGAACCTCCCCAGCCCCGTATGATAAGTGGATAAACGCAATAACACATGACGGTGTGATTTTAAAGGATGCCATTTATATAGTTCCCAGCCAGGACAGGAACCAGATCATTTGTCAGTTCCATGACAATCATGGACACCAAGGAATTGAACCCACCCTAGCCCACCTCAGACCGCTTTGCTGGTGGCCTGATTTAAAAACCGATGTCACACACTATGTAGAGAATTGTTTAATCTGTGCCCAGAACAATCCGGACAGATATGCGAAAAAGGCTCAAGTTAGCCATACCCTCCCCGTTAATGGACCCTGGACAAATCTCCAGATAGATTATATAGGATCCCTACCCCCGTGCAGAAATGGTTACAAGTATGTGTTGGTGGTCATAGACACCTTCACAAAATGGGTGGAAGCATTTCTGTCAAGAACTAATACGGCCAAGACGACGGCTAAAATATTAACACACCACATCTTTACAAGATGGGGCCTCCCATGCAGTATAGAGTCCGATCAAGGCTCCCATTTCACCGGACGTGTAATGAAAACATGATTTTCGGAATTACACAAAAGTTCCATATCGCATACCACCCCCAGTCAAGTGGTATTGTAGAACGAATGAATGGGACATTGAAAGCCACCCTCAGGAAAATGGTACAGCAGAATAACAGCACCTGAGATTCAGTACTCCCATTTGATTTAATGTTTTTAAGAAACACAGTCTCTATATCCACAGGTTTCACCCCCCAGACCCTCATGACCGGACGCCCCATGAAAGGCACTGAGTATTTACTAGGACTGGATTTGGCCAGCCCCGCAGTTACAGCCCTCACACATGAAAACACGGTCACACAACTAGTACAGAACATAAAGGCAGCCGAACTCGCCGCAGCAGTGAGACTTGGAACCAGGAAGAAACAGGGCAAGGCCTGTTTCGACAAAACAGGACACGCCACTGAGTTTACAGTAGGGCAACAAGTTATGCTTTCCCTTTACAACCCCAGTTCATTCCTCTCGCCCAGATTTTCCAGACCGTACTCCATTTCGGACAAAGTCAGCCCCTCAGTATACAAAATAACCTATCCGAATAGTAAGTCTGCATGGTATGATATAAACCAGCCCAAGGCTTATGGCTCACAGAATAACCACACACACCACATCCTGCTCGCAGCAGCAGATGACCATGCCCCGCCCACAGGTGACGTATTCCTATCCTCCCCCAACCACTCCAGCCCGCCCTCAGACATGACTTCAACTCCGCCCCCAGAGGCACGACTCCGCCTCTCCCTTCCCTCAACCAGCAGCGACAGCGACAATGATAGCGATCAAGATGACGATAGCCACAGCACACCACATTACGCCTATACCCCTGCACCAGGCCCAACTCCCAGTGAATCTGAGCATGATTCTACTGACCCATTTGAAATCACTTATATCAAAGCCCCTGACCCAGACCCACCACCCGACGATTATGGACTTCAGTAAGGCCTTTGACAAGGTCCTTCATGGTAGACTAGTACAAAAGGTGAGGTCACACGGGATCAGGGGTGAGCTTGCAAGGTGGATACAGAACTGGCTAGGTCATAGAAGGCAGAGAGTAGCAATGGAAGGATGCTTTTCTAATTGGAGGGCTGTGACCAGTGGTGTTCCATAGGGATCAGTGCTGGGACCTTTGCTATTTGTAGTATATATAAATGATTTGGAGGAAAATGTAACTGGTCTGATTAGTAAGTTTGCAGACGACGCAAAGGTTGGTGGAATTGCGGATAGCGACGAGGACTGTCAGAGGATACAGCAGGATTTAGATTGTTTGGAGACTTGGGCGGAGAGATGGCAGATGGAGTTTAATCCGGACAAATGTGAGATAATGCATTTTGGAAGGTCTAATGCAGGTACGGAATATACAGTGAATGGTAGAACCCTCAAGAGTATTGAAAGTCAAAGAGATCTAGGAGTACCGGTCCACAGGTCACTGAAAGGGGCAACACAGGTGGAGAAGGTAGTCAGGAAGGCATATGGCATGCTTGCCTTCATTGGCCGGGGCATTGAGTATAAGAATTGGCAAGTCATGTTGCAGCTGTATAGAACCTTAGTTAGGCCACACTTGGAGTATAATGTTCAATTCTGGTCGCCACACTACCAGAAGGATGTGGAGGCTTTAGAGAGGGTGGAGAAGAGATTTACCAGAATGTTGCCTGGTATGGAGGGCATTAGCTATGAGGAGCGGTTGAATAATCTCGGTTTGTTCTCACTGGAATGAACGAGGTTGAGGGGCGACCTGATAGAGGTCTACAAAATTATGAGGGGCATAGACAGAGTGGATAGTCAGAGGCTTTTCCCCAGGGTAGAGGGGTCAATTACTAGGGGGCATAGGTTTAAGGTGAGAGGGGCAAGGTTTAGAGTAGATGTACAAGGCAAGTTTTTCACACAGAGGGTAGTGGGTGCCTGGAACTCGCTACCGGAGGAGGTGGTGGAAGCAGGGACGATAGTGACATTTAAGGGGCATATTGACAAATACATGAATAGGATGGGAATAGAGGGATACGGACCCAAGAAGTGTAGAAGATTGTAGTTTAGTCGGGCAGCATGGTCGGCACGGGCTTGGAGGGCCGAAGGGCCTGTTCCTGTGCTGTAAATTTCTTTGTTCTTTGTTCTTTGAAGCATAGTAGCTCCAACCTCGACACACGATTCTGGCACCGAGACAATTCGTTCAGGCTCATCCGGAATGATGAGATGGACCCCAATTCGCCCCAAGCAACTTTAGCACGGTTACTACAGAAAAGAGTTTGGCAGCCGGGAGAAGATGATGACTTAGAGTCTGACTCCCACCAAACCAATCCCTTTGCGACCCTGTTCGCTATTGAGCAGTGAGGTGCCCAGATGATGGAGAAAAAAAGGAACCGATGGAGAGATACGGTGTCCTTTCTGATGGAACCTGCATCATGTTTGTTGAATGTTTGTTCGTTAGTGTTATCGTTAAGTGTTGTGTGTAAACTCGGAAATGTTTTTCACGACCCCACGTCACCACCCCCTTTGATGCCCAATGACTGTTAGAGGAACTAGTTTGTCCCCAGAAACTTCTTAATGGAACAAGTTTGTCCCAGACAATAGTTCAGAGGAACTAGTCTGTCGACAGAACCCGACTCATATTTGCTCTCCTAATTCGAGAAGTAGCCCCCACAACGACCACATTCTTACCCGTTCTTGCCAGTTGCTCAGGCAGTGGAGAAACGGCATTGGTCCCCGCCCTGCCTGAGGACCCCCCTCTGGTCAGCTACGCTTGGGTAGAGCAAATACGGCATTGATCACCGGCCTACCCGGGGATTCCACCCATTTCTTACAGCCCATACGCACCCCATTTTGGCTCGTTACGTTCAAAATTCTTTTGTTTGGTTTTGGCAGCCCTTAGGTTGCTTCCCTATGCTATTTACATCCTCAAACACTGGGATGGTAAATCACACAGGCTGCGAGACGGCTCGTAGTAAGGCAGTATTTTTCTTAGATGTCTTGTCTAAATATTCGGTTTAAAAGAAAAATGAGGGAGTCACAGATGGCGACTAATTATAAAGGGAAATTGGCAGTAAAGGACAGACAGACATACGAGATCTTAAGCAAGAGAATAACAGAAATTATGCTTGTGTTCACAGATCTCCAGAAACCCAGGAACCACAGAGGAAGGCAAAGAAGTCCGACAAAGATGAAGACAGCCTTCGTGTTCACATGGATCTTAGCGGGATCCCTTCAGTTGCACGCGGACGCTACCCCCCTGACCCCTACCACACAAACCGTAAATGACTCTCACCCCATGTAATACACGGAACTCTGAGATAAATAGCCCAGCGACAGCTCGCAATACCTCGACCTGGTGTGATAAGTTTGTCACCTGGTACTCACTCTCATATGTAGTCGAAGCACTCTTAGTGCTTGCGATACTTTGCAGTGTCGTGCAAACGTTTAGAGTCAGGAAATGGCGAAACAGAGCATATCGCTCTCGCACGCCGGTATACAGATTCAGGTCCCCCATTTTTGGATTTCACCAGACCCCCAAACCCATTGGGACGGATTAAAGAATATCCATTTTGTTTAATGTATTCTACGGAATAAAGAGAGGTAAACCTCTGTGCCTGACTGCCAGGCCAGAGAAATTTGTGTGCTGCTATTTTGTACAGTTTAAGATATGTAGATTATTTTTGGATTATTTGTATTTTTGGATTGTTCAAGTGAGCATAGTTTATTGAGAATAGTTAGAGGTTCTGTAATGCATGTATTAATGTCATTATCATAGAATTTACAGTGCAGAAAGAAGCCATTCGGCCCATCGAGTCTGCACCAGCTCTTGGAAAGAGCACCCTACCCAAGGTCAACACCTCCACCCTATCCCCATAACCCAGTAACTCCACCCAACACTAAGGGCAATTTTGAACACTAAGGGCAATTTATCATGGCCAATCCACCTAACCCGCACATCTTTGGACTGTGGGAGGAAAGCGGAGCACCCGGAGAAAACCCACGCACACACGGGGAGGATGTGCAGACTCCGCACAGACAGTGACCCAAGCCGGAATCGAACCTGGGACCCTGGAGCTGTGAAGCAATTGTGCTATCCACAATGCTACCGTGCTGCCCTTATAGCTGTCATAGCGCCCCGTAGAATTTTGATAATGAATGTATTTAAAATGGTTTAGGTAAAATTGTGTTGCATAAGATAGGACAGTGTAGAGCCTAAGCATGGGTGCCCCGGGGATCAGAGGATGAAGACGCCATGGTAATGTGATCCTACACGCTTCGCCTTGAGGATCACAAGGAGGGTGTGTAGCCATCTGGGATGGCCACATCCTGATTACAAAATGGACACTTACAATGACTGCACGGAAAATTGGACAATGCTAAGAAACAAGCAGGTGCAAGCTCTGTCTGTTGATTAGAACCTTAAACGCTCAGAAAGGACAGAAACTACCAGATGATTTACATACTAATGAGCCATCTCCGGGGACAAATGGGAAACATTTAGATAATGTTAGGACAGACTCCCCGGCGCCAGAAGAAGCTGTGACAAAGCAGACTGACAGTCACCAGGACACGCCCAGCGATCAGCGAACAACCCCTCTATTGGATACCGATGATTGGGAAAGACCCAATTAGTTGAGGCCAAGTTCAAGGCTCACCCAAAAGAGCGCGAAGCCCTTTGCGGTATAAGCGGTAATACCCAAGGGAGAATCTTTCTCCTTTGGCTTTGGCTCTCAGCGAAGAGAGACCAGCCTAGCAACTACAGCAGGTCAAGTAAGTTCCAAGTCAACGCACGCTACGAGATAGATGCTCCTCGTTGCTACCCTGTAAACAGCTCAACCCAGCAGCCTCAGAACCGAGCAACGGCCATTGTTCCTCTGACTGAGTGGGCACCTGAATCTAAGTATAGGCCTTAGTAATAGTGGTAGTTTAGTTTGTAGAGTTTATGCATGAGTAGATTTGACTGTGTGTAAATAAATGAGCATTGCTTTTGAACTTACGAACTGGTGTAGCGAGTCATTGATCAGTATTCGGTTCGGAGCCTTGTCGCGGCGCCGAAAGATACCTGGCGACTCTTGAGCAAACGTGATTAAATAGAGCCAAATTAAGAGCCAACCAAAAGTCAGCAACACTCGAAATTCGCAAGTTCATGGCTACAGGTTGGGCTGGTGGTGGGCAGCACGGTAGCATAGTGGTTAGCACTATGGCTTCACAGCGCCAGGGTCCCAGGTTCGATTCCAGGCTTGCATCATTGTCTGTGCGGAGTCTGCACGTTCTCCCCGTGTGTGCGTGCGTTTCCTCTGGGTGCTCCGGTTTCCTCCCACAGTCCATGTTCGGTGGATTAGCCATGCCAAATTGCCCTTAGGTTAGATGGGGCTGCAGGGTTACGGGGAGAGGGTGCTCTTTCCAAGAGCCGGTGCAGACTCGATGGGCCGAATGGCCTCTTTCTGCACTGTAAATTCTATGATCAAGACTGTCATGAGCAGAGTTGAGGAGATTCTGGGGAATTATCCCATTTTGGTGAAGTCTGTGCCTGAGGAACTTAGGTTGATTAGGAGCTACTGTCAGATGAGAATTGGTGCATACATCCTTGAAGAATATCAACTACAATTCTACCTGACAAAGATCAACGGCCGGATTCTCCGTTCCTGAGACTTAGTGTTGACACCAGGGCAGGATTCTGCAACAGCAAAACTCGAGAGGCTGACAAGCTGCAGCCATACATTAGCACTCTACTCCCCACACATACTCATCCCAGAAAACAAGATGGCACTGGTTGCGCTGGAGCGCACCCATCACATGGATGAGTTGGCTGGAGCCAGAATGTACCGAGGAGGGATGCCAGGTGGGAACACATGCGACCCGTGGTGCTAGGTTAACAGTGGGCAGTCAGCGGCGTGCCACCCCAACCTCACAACCGACCTCCTGGCTACCCCCGCAGAACCCCCCAGCCAGCGGCAGACTTTCAACACACTATGGCAATGTTGGACATTATCCCTACCCCCTCTCTCCCCCTCATCAGCCACTGCGCCTGTTTCACGATTTTTGAAAGCACAAATTAACCTCACCATCGTGACTTACCGTTGGTGGAGGCGGAGTATCGTGGAGGCCCCAGAGAATACCGGGTCAGGCCCACTAATCATATGCCAATAATGTCTACTGGACGTGTGGAGTGGAATGCATTGACGCCGCTGTTGAGGCACTGGAGAATTGCGATTTGCCGTGAACCCGTCACTAGCCATGATTTCGCCGACAAAACTGATTCTCTGCCCAATCGCGTTTTGCGATTCCAGCATCGGCTGATGGAGAATCCCGTCCCAGAGCTTTGAAGGACTCTGTGGCTGAAACTGGTGCCATATATGTTGAGAAATATTTGAGAGTTATCTTTGTTGCATCTGCTATTTAATGTGTTTTAAAAATTCATTTGTTGGATGTGGGTGTCGCTGGCTGGGCCATCATTTATTGCCCTCATTGGTCTTGAACTGAGTGGCTTGTTTGGCCATTTCAGAGGGCATTTAAGAGTCTATCATATCTATGTATTAAGAGTCTGTCATACCTATGCATCTATGTATGTATCTATGTATCTATGCATTGCTGGGGATCTGGAGTCACATGTAGGACTGAGCAGGTGAGGACGGCGAATTCCCTTTCATAAAGGGTACTAGTGAAGCAGATGGGTTTTTATAACAATGGTTTTCTGGTCATCATAGAACATAGAACTGTACAGC
The DNA here is from genome assembly GCF_047496885.1 of Scyliorhinus torazame. Classification (NCBI taxonomy): domain Eukaryota; kingdom Metazoa; phylum Chordata; class Chondrichthyes; order Carcharhiniformes; family Scyliorhinidae; genus Scyliorhinus; species Scyliorhinus torazame. The sequence continues at coordinate 30,763,819 of NC_092720.1, read as the reverse complement.
ACAGTACAGACCCTTAGGCCCACGATGTTGTGCCAAACTAGTCTGAAACTTAGATCAAATCAACCTAATCCCAATCATTCTAGTGCACTCCACATACCTATCCAATAACTTGAAAGTTCCTAAAGTGTCCGACTCCACTATCATAGTTGGCAGTGTCTTCCACGCCCCAACCACTCTCTGAGTAAATAACCTACCTCTGACATCCCTCTTATATCTTCCACCATGAACCTTATAGTTATGCCCCCTTGTAACAGCTACATCCACCTGAGGATAAAGTCGCTGAACGTCCACTCTATCTATCCCTCCCATCATCTTATACACCTCAATTAAGTCACCTCTCATCCTCCTTCGCTCCAATGAGAAAAGCCCTCGCTCCCTCAACCTTCATTAGACTTTTAATTCCACATTTATACTGAATTCAAATTTTACCATCTGCCATGGCAGGATTCGAACCCAGCTCACCAGAGCATCATCCTGGGTCTCTGGAGTACTATTCTAGTAACACTTTGCCACCACCTCCCATAATTTCTAATGTAATTTATAGCTGATTTAATACATGTTTATTTCTAAAATAATAATAATCTTTATTGTCACAAGTAGGCTTGCATTAACACTGCAATGAAGTTACTGTGAAAAGCCCCTAGTCGCCACCTTCCGCCGTCTGTTTGGGTACGAGGGAGAATTCAGAATGTCCAATTTGCTTAACAGAACGTCTTTCGGGACTTGTGGGAGGAAACTGGAGCGCCCGGAGGAAACCCATGCAGATGTTTTGATTGTTCAATGTAAAAGTTATAGAAAGTGAAATTTTGCCCATTGGTTTTACCAAATGGAGTCGTTCGATAAACTTTCTTCTTTTGCTTTATTGATCTCCAGAGGGGTCATTTTGGTGGCCCAAAACCAAGGTGCCATCTCTCCAATTTTAGTTCAAATTAAAAAATACTTTGTGGCCAATGTCGAAGGTGGGGGGTAGGGATGCGTGTGTGGCTATGGCAGTAACTGAACTTGGAAGCACCAGCCACCCTGCTGGGCCACCTGAAGGGACCTGGGGGCTGACTGGAAAATCCCAGATTGCTAACAGAAATAATGAACATGGGAAACATTCCTGCAGTATAAATTTGCAGGTTCTTTTTTCACTTCCTGAATTGGTGGTTGAGGCTGAAACACTCAACTAATTTAAAAAGTGCTTCTTTCTGTATCTGAGTGCTGTAAGGCTAGACCAGGTGCTGGAAAATGGGGTTAAAACGATTGGCTAGTTTCTTCTTTTAAGGCCAGCGTAGACATAATGGACTGTATGACCGCTTTCTGTGCTGCAACTTTTCTCTGGTTCCATGCTGGCACAGTGCCATTGTCCGAACGTACTACTGTGGAGACCTGGGTTGAGATCCCCCACCATGGCAGACGGTGACATTTGAATTCAACAAAAATATGGAATTAAAAGTCGAAAGATAAACCATTGTCGATTATCGTAAAAAATCCAACTGGTTCACTAATGTCCTTCAGGGAAGGAAACCTGTCATCCTTGCCTGGTCTGGCTTCAGACCCCATAGCAATGTGGTTGACTCTTCGCTGCCACTCAGTTCAGGGGCAATTAGGGATGGACAATAAATGCTGGCCCAGCTGCCGATGCCCACATCTGGTGAAAGGATATAAAAGGGACCTATGTGCGCTAAAATAATCAATTCACTGACTGTAGTCAAGAGTTCAAACCAATGAAAGAACTATCGAAACATTAATAAAACACAGCTCTGAAATTATTTCAACTAGTTTGCAGAGGACAACAAAAGGCACAGTTTAATTAAAATTTAGAGTATAAATTTCCAACTGGCTGTCTAGGGTTAAAATAGGCGTAGTGAATTTGCATTTTTAAAATGCCACTTACATAATGCTGATGAAGAATTAATTAATTGAGTTCACGTGGTGTAGTTATACCCACAGTGACACTAGAAAGGGAATTCCGAGACCTTGATCCAGTGTCAGTGAAGGAATGGCGATATAGTTCCAAGTCAGGATGGTGTGTGGCTTGGAGGAGAACCTGAGGTGGTCATGTTCCCCATGTATCTCATGCCCTTGTCCATCTTGGTGGCAGAGGTTGCAAGTTTGGGAGGTGCTGTCGAAGGAACCTTGGTGAGTTGCAGCAGTGCTACTTGTAGCCGGTAAACAGCGCTGTCACTGTACGTCGATGGTGGAGAGAGTGAATGTTAAAGGTGGCTTTGTCTCTGATAGTGTAGAGCTTCTTGAGTGTTGTTGGAGCTGCCCTCATCCAGGCAAGTGGAGAGTATTCCATTACACTCCTGACTTCTGCCTTGTAGATGATGGATAGTCTTTGGGGAGCCAGCAGGTGAGTAACTCGGCTTGATCCTTTTTCCTTTTATCTCTGTTTTACTTCTTGTTGGATCACTGTCTCTTCTCTCCAGTACCTTTCTCCCACTATTACAACAAGCATCAATAATGTGATGTGGACAAGAAGGCAAGCATGACTAAGTTTGAATGTTTGTCTTTAATTGGTATTTCATAAGCTGGGTTTTTAAGTTAACATACGTAAATCAAATTTAGTCCCAGGGGGACTTTCAAGTACAGAGGCAAAAATGCATTAATGTACCATTAATACTAATGCACCAAATTACTTTAATGTAGATTTAGCACGTCTGTTAGCTCTACCAAAAAGAGTAATTGTCCTCCCCCTTTGTGTTCATTAAAAGAAATGACTTCCTTGCATAAATGTTATTATTCCTGTGATTATGCAATAAAGTAAAATTTAAAAATTCTAATTTGAATATAATAGTTATTGAACAACAGATTCCTGAGAATTGTAAAACTGCAATTCAATCAGGAGCTTCAAATAAAATTATAAATGGCAAAAGCAAAACTTGCTTTCTGAAGTCATTTGAACCCCAGGGACTGAGGCTCAGTATTATATACTTTCTAGATATCTGTTACATTATATAATGACATCTCTAACTTTTGTGTAACTTTTAAACAGACAACTTTTAAACTGCATATCGAGGAAGTTCAACTTCATTTGGTTGGGTCTTGGGCACACTGTGTGATATTTTGGAAAATATAGCCAATAGATTTTTCCTAATTGCTGCAAGGAGATTATATATATCTACCAATCACCTGTAGCATTGCACAAACGCAAGGGTGGAATTCTCCTACCTGGGCCTCTGTGGGCGCAATACTGAAACGACGACCAAGAAGGATGACCTGAAAATGAAGATGGATCTCTGGGAGCACTGAGGCTTGAAGATGGAGCCCCTGAGAAAGAAGATGGATCTCCAGGAACATTCTAAGGCTGGAATATGGACCACCCACAAGAAAAAAACTCAGGAATATCAACCTGTGGATACTTCAGCTACCCACTGCTGTGGTGTTCTGGTCCAGGGTTTTCGGCAGCCTCCATCATGAACTCCAGAGGCAGCCCAGGCATTGCTCAGGTGAGTCCACACACCTGCACGCCAGGTTGTTCCAGACGTGTGGCGCTCCGGCATGTTTTCCCGCCGGCATTGTGGAGAATGGGGCGTTGGTGGGAGATTCCGGTCGGGCTTTCAACTTCATGCCATTGGTGAAATGCATATCAGTTTCGCGCCAGCCTCCAGTGGGTTTACCGATCTGCCATGACGGCCACCAGCGGACCATCCCATCGGAAATTCACATCGGCATGAAACCGACTTTTGGCCTTCCCGCTGAATACCCCTGCTTCTCCACCCCCCTCCCGCCACCGACAGGGGCATGGGAGAGTTTCCCCGCAAGTGAATGATCAGGCTAAACCGTCGGAGAGGAACAGGAGGATTGGTGAGCCTGGGTTGTGAGAGGGAGCAGCAATAGAAGCACCAACGCGCTTACCAGAAGACGGGGAAAAAAACCAACTTCCTTTGGCTTTTGGTCGCCCCCGCTCCTCTTCCTGCTAGGTTGACCTCGGTTGATATGCAGATCAGTCTCTACCATTTTTCAAGCTTGGGTCCCACCAGCCTGCTCAGACGAGCAGATCAAAATCAAAAATGTTAAGTCGACTGACTTGTGGGCTGAGTGGTTATCCTGTGAGGAAACCTCAGCAGGTTGGGCCTGTAGATATTGCAGTTTAGAAGGACGAGAGGCAATCTTACTGAAACATGTACGGTCACTTGCTGAAAGAATGTTTTCCCTTTTTGGAGAGACCAGAGCGAGGGGACAAAGTTTAAGAATAATGAGTCTCCCAGTTAAGATAGAGAAGAGGAGAAATTTTGTTTTCTCAGAGGGTTTGAGGGCTTTGGAATTCTCTTCCCCAGAGAGAGGTGGAAGCAGTGTCATTGAAAATTTCTAAGGCTGAGTTAGTTAGATTCTTGATTAACAGGGGAGTTGATCGGTGTAATGGGTTGACAGGAAGGTGGATTTGAGGTCAGCCATGATCTTATTGAATGACAGAGCAGGCTCGAGGGGCCGAGTGGTCTACCCCTGCTCCTAATTCATAGGTTTGCATTTTCGAAGACTGAGGGAAGAATGTGGGATGTTAAAGGTAGCTCTCCCTCCAAGTGATTTTAACTGCCTGCTTCGCCATCAACAAGCAACGTTAAATTCGCCCCTAATGAAAGAAAGAAGAAAACAAAATAATATAGAATCTTTCACATTTCAGAGTTGCCTTATAGTCAAATGTGGCAAATACTAGGTACGGTTACGGAGATAGGACGGGGGGGGGGGGGGGGGGCAGGGTGGAATACTCTTTTGGAGGGTCAGTGCGAACTTGATGGCCCAAATGGCCTCCTTCTGCACTGTAGGGATTCAATGATTTTGAGGGCGGCACGGTGGCACAGCCGTTAGCACTGCTGCCTCACAGCACCAGGGACCCGGTTCAATTTCGGCCTTGAGCGACTGTGTGGAGTTTGCACGTTCTCCCCATGTCCATCTTGGTTTCCTTCGTGTGCTCTGGTTTCCTCCCGTAGTCCAAAGATGTGCAGCTCAGGTTGATTGGCCAATGCTAAATTGGCCCTTAGAGTCCAAGGGTATACAGCTAGGGTGGGGTTACAGGGTTTTCAGGGATAGGGTGGGGAAGTTGGATGTTCTTTCGGAAGGTCGGTGCACACTCAATGGGCTGAATGGCCTCCTTCTGTGCTGTAGGAATTATATGTCTCTGTCTCTTCTGTGCCTGGTCTACATAAAAAGGACAAAAGCTGACCAATTACCACCATATCAGTCTACCCTTCATTATCAACAAAGTGATGGAAGGGGTCATTGATAAGACCATAAGATCAAAAGACATAGAAGCAGAATTAGGCCATTCGGACCATCGAGTCTGCTCCGTGTCATCTGAGAGTACCTTTTATAAATGGGTGTGTATATATATATCTGTAGTGAGAGTACCTTTAAGAAATGGGTGTTTACTACTGCAGTGATGCCAGAGAGTGAGTGGAGCTGGGCTGTCTGTCAGCTTTTTACTTCCATTTTTGAGCAAGCTGCAGGGTGTGTTTTAGTATCATTTTCAGAGCTGGATAGCTGCAGTCACAGCCAGAAGGTATATGAATCTCTCTCTGTAATCTAAAGACTGTAAATCGATCCTGGTGATTTAAAACTAATAGCAGTAGTGACTGTAACCTGATGTGCTTCTTGTAAAAGGTGCATTAAGTCGTATGGATGTTAAAAGGAAAGCTTAAAGGATTACTTAGTGTTGTATTCTTTGGGGGTTGAATTTGAATTAATGGTTGCTAAGATGTTCACTGTATGTTTTAAAAAAGTTAACTTGAGTTCATAGAATAAACATTGTTTTGCTTTAAAAAGTACTTTTCCATTTCTGCTGTACCACACCTGTAGAGTGGGCTGTGTGCTCCCCATACCACAATCTATTAAAAGGTGTGGATCAGGTGAACCCATGATACACTTTGGGGTTCTCTAAACCCTGGCCCATAACAAATTGGGGGCTCGTCCGGGATAAAAGTCTTTCTATTGGATTGGCTTAGTGAATTTAAAGACAGTGAGGGGTGAGCATGTTGTGGTTGCTTTTCAGGTGTGGTATTATATTTTAAGTGGGGAGTGTGTTGCGGACAATGGCTCTTTCAGAGGCTCTGACATTTCTGGGGGTGAAGACAGTCACACACAGTACCTTACAGACAGAGACTAAAAGCAGACTGTTAGATTTGGCAAAAACATTGCAGTTAACATTACCTGACAAAATGCGAAAAGGTGAGGTCATTATGGTGATGGCTAAGCATTTAAAGTTACCTGAGATACAGTTTGACTCATTGGAAATGGCAAAAATTCAGTTACAAATTAAACAAATGGAACATGAAAAATAATTAAAGCAGCTAGAATACGAAAGAGAGAGAGAGGAAAAAGAAAGAGAAAGAGAGAGAAAGGAAAAAGAGAGAGAAGAACGCAAAACAGAAAGAATAACGCTAGCAGAACAAAAAGAAGAGAAAGGGAGATACAGATCAAGGAAAAAGATAAAGAGCGAGAGCTTGAACTTCAGAAAATGGCCATGAAATATGACAGTCAGTTAAAATTGGCAGACGTAAAGGGAAACGTACAGTTGGTGGATAGTGATGCGGATAGTGAGAAAGAGCATCATAATCGAAGGCTTGGTGGAAATCTATTTAAATATGCCCAAGCATTGCCAAGGTTTGACGAGAAGGAGGTAGAAGCCTTTTTCATTTCATTTGAGAAGGTAGCTAAACAAATGAAATGACCAAAGGACATGTGGGTATTACTGATTCAAACAAAGCTGGTAGGTAGGGCTAGTGAAGTGTTTGCATCACTACCGGAGGAGGTATCTGAGACGTATGAGGTGAAAAAATCCACCTTAGGTGCATATGAACTAGTGCCTGAAGCTTACAAAGGTTTAGAAATTTAAGGAAAGAATTTGATCAAACATACATGGATTTTGAAAGGCTCAAACAGAGTAATTTTGATAGGTGGATAAGGGCTTTGAAAATAGACCAAATGTATGAAGCTCTCAGCGAAATTATACTTTTGGAGGAGTTTAAAAATTCAATTCCTGATGTAGTGAGAATTCATGTGGAAGAGCAGACGGTTAAAACTGCGAGATTAGCAGCAGAAATGGCAGATGATTATGAATTAGTTCATAAATCAAAGCTTGGTTTCCGACATCAGTTTCAGCCTGTGAGGGATAGAAAGTGGGGACATGAGAAATACTCAAGTGGTAAAGGTAAAGGTGGTCTGATGGGAGACAATAAAGAGAGTTTACCTCAGATTAAAAAAGAAATCCAGGACGGTGGAGAAGAAATGAAAAGTTTCAAATGTTTTCACTGCAATAAACTAGGCCATGTAGTCACAGTGTTGGTATTTGAAGAAAAGTACTGGGAAGGCTGATGTGATAAAACAGGATAAGACAGTGGGGTTTGTTACAGTGGTAAAGGAAAGCCCAAGTGAAGCGAAGGAGGTACAAAAGGTTATACAGCCTGATCAAGAGGTGATTGATAAGAAGGTGCTAAATCTCGTTAAATAATTTATATGTGTGGGTAAAATTTACTCATGTGTATCAGGAGGAGCAGGTAAAGAAGTCACAATTTTAAGAGATACAGGAGCTAGTCAATCTTTAATGGTAAGAGATGAGGAGTTATGTAGTTTGGGAAGAATGTTGCCAGAAAAGGTGGTAATATGCGGAATTCAGGGTGAGAGGAGTAGTGTTCCATTATATAAGGTAAGGTTGGACAGCCGAGTGAAGAGTGGTGAAGTGGTTATAGGAGTAATAGAGAAACTATCTTGTCCAGGAATACAGTTTATCTTGGGCAATGATATAGTTGGATCGCAGGTGGGAGTGATGACTACTGTGGTTGATAAGCCAGTGGAAAATCAGACAACTGAAGTGTTGCAGGACGTATATCCAGGGATTTTTCTGGATTGTGTAGTAGCAAGGTCACAAAGTCACAGGTTAAGACAAGAGGAGAAATCAAAGAGTGAAGTTGAAGTGCAATTATCAGAAACGATTTTTGATCAGATGGCTGAAAAAGAACACGAACAGGTGGAAGATGAGGCAGATATTTTTAGTTCAGGAAAATTGGCGGAGTTACAACAGAAAGATGTAGAAATAAAATGGATGCTTCAGAAAGCATACACGGAAGAGGAATCTGAGTGTATACCAGAGTGTTATTACCGTAATCATGATGTCTTGATGAGAAAATGGAGACCTTTACATATGCAGGCGGATGAAAAGTGGGCAGAAGTTCATCAAGTAGTATTGCCGGTAGGGTATAGAAAGGAGGTGTTGCGAGTTGCACATGAGGTACCAGTGGGAGGTCATTTGGGAATAAGGAAAACTCAAGCTAAAATACAAAAACATTTTTATTGGCCTGGACTACATAAAGATGTAGTTAAATTTTGTCAATCATGTCACACATGTCAAGTGATAGGGAAACCTCAAGCAGTGATAAAACCCATGCCCTTAATACCCATTCCAGCATTTGAGGAACTTTATATAAGGGTCCTAATTGATTGCGTAGGACCGCTTCCTAAAATAGAAAGCGGGAATCAATATCTTTTGACAAAATGGATGTGTCTACTAGGTTTCCAGAGGCCATTCCAGTATGTAATATTACAGATAAAAAGATTGTGGAGGAGTTACTTAAATTCTTTACTAGATATGGACTACCCACAGAAATACAATCGGATCAAGGATCGAATTTTACCTCAAGGTTATTCAAAGAAGTTATGGATAGCTGAGGAATAAAACAATTTAAATCAACTGCATACCAACCCGAATCGCAGGGAGCGTTAGAAAGGTGGCATCAGACATTAAAGACAATGTTGAGGGCTTATTGTCAAGATTATCCAGAGGATTGGGATGAAGGAATTCCATTAGTACTGTTTGCAATTAGGGATGCAGCTAAGGAGTCAACCAAATTTAGTCCTTTTGAACTAATTTTTGGTCATGAGGTAAGAGGACCACTTAAATTGATTAAGGTAAAATTGGTGAGTAAGAAATTGGAATTTACATTATTGGATTATGTGTCAAATTTCAGTGAACAATTAAACAGAGCAGGTGAATTGGCTAGACAACATTTAAAAGTTGCACAAAATGTGATGAAATGGGTAGCGGACAAGAAATCCAACGTTCGTAGTTTTGCCAGTGAAGATAAAGTTTTAGTGTTCAGTGGTATCTGTGGTAGGTGAACCTTTAAAAGCAAGGTTTTGTGGACCTTATCAGATTGAAAGAAAATTAAGTGAGGTGAATTATGTGGTAAAAACACCAGATAGAAGGAAGACTCACCGAGTGTGTCATGTGAATATGCTTAAAAAGTACTTTGAAAGTGAAGGAGAGAAACAGGAGGAGGTTTTAATGATTCTAACTCAAAGTGACAAACCAAATCCAGATGACTGTGAATTTGACTTACCTCAAATTAAATTGGAAAACGAGAATGTTCTTAAAAATTGGGATAAATTGTTGAGTTACCTTCCAGAGGAAAAACGGACTGACCTGAAAGAGTTATTGATATCACATGGGCAAGTTTGTGGAGATAAATTGGGAAGTACTAAAATGGCTATACATGATGTAGATGTGGGAAAGGCTGTTCTGATCAAACAACATCCATATAGACTGAACCCTTTAAAATTGGCACAGGTTAACAAAGAGATTGAGAGTATGCTTAAAAATGGCATAAATGAAGTGGGTTGCAGCCAATGGAGCTCACCAATAGTGATGGTACCTAAACCAGACAGTACTCAACGGTTGTGTGTGGACTATAGAAAGGTTAATGCAGTTACAAGAATGGACTCTTATCCTATCCCACGTTTGGAGGTTTGCATTGAGAAAGTTGGACAATCAGCTTTTATTTCCAAACTGGATTTACTTAAAGGTTACTGGCAGGTACCTTTATCCGAAAGGGCGAAGGAGATTTCAGCTTTTGTGATTCCAGATGGTATGTACCAATTCAAAGTTATGCCATTTGGCATGAAAAATGCCCCAGGCACATTTCAATGGTTAACTAACAAAGTTGTTTCAGGATTACCCAATTGTGCGGTATACATCGACGATCTGGTAATTTTCAGCCAGAGATGGACAGAACATTTGACACATCTGATGGAGTTATTCGATCGACGTCAGGAGGCGGCGTTGTTGATAAACCTAGCCAAAAGTGAATTTGGAAAGGCCCAAGTCACTCTTCTTGGCCAATCAATCGGACAGGGTCGAATGGTCCCACGGGATGTGAAAACAAAAGTTATTGGGGAGTTTCCGATACCCTCGACACGACGGGGAATAATGCGATTTCTTGGCATGAGTGGATTTAATCGAACACTTGTGCAAAGGTTTTGTAGCGTGATTGCTCCTCTGATGGACTTGCTGAAGAAATGTCAAAATTTCAATGGACAGCGGAGTTTCAACAGGCATTTAACTGCCTGAAAGCTGTGTTAACCAATGCTTCTGTGTTGGAGAATTACAAGGGCCTCTGTGATCAGATTGAACTAAAGTATCTGACTTTAAAGAGAAATGCCGAGGCGTAGAGAAATGGACGGATCGTGCAGAGACCTTCTTGTTCAAAGAGACTGTCAATCAAGAAGGATTTCGGTTGGAGGAAGAAGAACGAAAAAAATGGACTATATTATCATACCTGTTTGTGTGTGTTGTTTTTTTGAAACGAAAAAGTATATTTACTGTGTGCATGTCTTAAAGGATAGTGAAAAATGAAACTATCTTGAAGTTGATGTTTTTTTTTCTTGGGGGGAGGTGTCATGTGAGACTATCTTTAAGAAATGGGTGTTTATAAATGGGTGTGTATATAAACATCTGTAGTGAGAGAACCTTTAAGAAATGGGTGTTTACTACTGCAGTGATGTCAGAGAGCAGGTGGAGCTGGGCTGTCTTGTCAGGTTCATACTTTCGTTTTTGAGAAGGCTGCAGGGTGTGTTTTAGTTTCGTTTTCAGAGCTGGATAGCTGCAGTCATAGCCAGAAGGTGTATGAATCTCTCTCTGTAATCTAAAGACTGTTAATCGATCCTGGTGATTTAAAACTAATAACAGTAGTGACTTTAACCTGATGTGCTTCTGGTAAAAGGTGTTTTAAGTCGTATGGATGTTAAAAGGAAAGCTTAAAGGATTACTTTGTGTTGTATTCTTTGGGGGGTTGTATTTGAATTAATGGTTGCTAAGATGTTCACTGTATGTTTTAAAAAGTTAAACTTGAGTTCATAGAATAAACATTGTTTTGCTTTAAAAAGTACTTTTCCATTGCTGCTCTACCACACCTGTAGAGTGGGCTGTGTGCTCCCCATACCACAATCTATTAAAAGGTGTGGATCAGGTGAACTCCATGATACACTTTGGGGTTCTCTAAACCCTGGCCCATAACATCCGCCAATCAATCATGGCTGATATTTTTCTCATCCCCATTCTCCTGCCTTCTCCCCATAACTCCGGATCCCTCTATTAATCAAGAACCTATCTGTCTCTGTCTTAAAGACACTCAGTGATTTGGCCTCCACTGTCTTCTGCGGCAAAGATTTCCACAGATTCACCACCCTCTGGCTGAAGAAATTCCTCCTCATCTCTGTTTTAAACGATCGCCCCTCTAGTCTGAGATTGTGTCCTCTGTTTCTAGTTTTTCGTATAAGTGGAAACATCTTCTCCACATCCACTCTATCCGGGCCTCGCAGTATCCTGTAAGTTTCAGGAAGATTCCCCCTCACCCTTCTAAACTCCAACGAGTACAGACCCAGAGTCCTCACCCGTTCCTCATACGACAGACTCGTCACTCCAGGGATCATTCTTGTGAAACTCCTCTGGACCGTTTCCAAGGTCAGCACGTCTTTCCTTAGGTACGGGGCCCAAAACTAGTCACAATACTCCAAATGGGGTCTGGCCAGTGCATTTTACAGCCTCAGAAGTACATCCCTGGTCTTGTATACCAGCCCTCTTGACATAAATGCTAACATTGCATTGACCTTCCGAACTGCTGACTGAACCTGCACATTAACCTTAAGAGAATCATGAACAAGGAGTCACAAGCCCATTTGTACTTCTGATTTCTTAAACATTTCCCCATTTATAAAATAGTCTATGCCTAAATTCCTCCTTCCAAAGTTCATAACCTCACACTTTTCCCCATTGATGGTCCTGAACCAGGTCCAGCCCTCTTGCTACAATCCAGTCTGGCATCAATTACATTTTTGTTATAAAGTATAGAATGTTTGAAATTCAAGACACTTGCTAAGAGAATAAAGCTACAAAATTCCATGGGCGGGACTCTCTCAGCTCGGGGCCGGGCCGGGGAATCGCTGCGACCGGCGCCAATCGCGCCACGCCACCCCAACTCCGTGACGCGATTCCCCGCAGAGCGGAGAATCAGCGCCATTGGCGCCGGCCTAGTCGGCGCGGCGCCGGTCGGGGGACGCTCTATGCGGCACCCCCCCACCCCCCCCCCGCCGATTCTCAGCCCCCCCGGGATGGGCCGAGCGGCCATAGCAAAAATCCCGAGTCCCGCTGGTGCCATTCTAACCTGCTCCTAGCCGGCGGGACCTCGGCGTGGAAGGATCCGGGGGCAGCCTGTGGTGGGGGACGGGGGGTCCGATCCGGGGGGGCCTCCGATGTGGCCTGGCCTGCGATCGGGGCCCACCGATCGGTGGGCCGGCCTCTCGGGCTGGGGGCCTTCTTTCCTCCGCACCGGCCCCTGTAGCCCTACGCCATGTTGGGTCGGGGCTGGCGCAGAGGAGCGAGCCACTGCGCATGCGAGCGTTGGCGCCGGTGCCACTGCGCATGTGTGGACCCTGTGGCACCCAATTGACACCGGGATCAGCAGCTGGAGCAGCGTGGGTCGCTCCAGTGCCATGCAGAATTGCTGATCCTGAGGTCATGTTGATGCTGTCGGGAAACGCAATGGCGTTTCCGACAGCGTAAACACTTAGCCTCAGGCTCCGAGAATCCCGCCCCATGGGTTTTGAAGAAACAAAAATAAATTTACCATAATGGTCAGAAAGATAAAACAATTTACAATATCTAACATACACTGTAACATTGTGGGGTAATGTGAGACACTTGTGAATTAACAACAAACTGTGGCCGAACACACCACCCTGCACAATAACTGTGCCCAGGACAATTTCCATGTATTTCTCAACAACCCACACAGATTCGGTAAACACTGTGACTGGGATTTTCCAGCCCCGCCGTGGTGGGTTTTGAGCAGGATGCTGCTGTTCCAAAGGAATATCATTGTCATGCAGCACAGAGTTACCTACCTCCTGCTGCCTCTATCGAACACCAGGGCTTCTCCTGAGCCCTCTTCAGTTATGGTCTGCCAACAACAGCCTTTTTCTGTTTGCACCTCATTCTCAGCTCCTCTTCTTTCTTAATGGGGTCTCTCCTTGTCCCCCTCTCCCTTTGGGACTCTTCCCCATTCTGGCGCTCTGCTACTGATCTTTTGATCCTGTTTTTGTGCCATTTTCTTTTCGAGCAGGGGCCTATCCTCTCTCCGAAGAACAATAAAATACCAGATTGTACATGTGCCGCCAGCTTCTGGTCCACGCATGTCCAAAGTTTCTGAGATATGCTGTTGTGACTTTGTGACAACAGTGCTATCAAGCAGCACCTGCTCAGCAATAACCTGCTCAGTGCTGCTCAATTCTGATTCCTCCAAGGCCACGTTCCTCTTTACCTCATTACAGCTTTGGGGCAAACATGGACAATAAAGCTGAACTCCAGAAGCGAGGTCAGAGTGAGTGTCGTTGACAGTGAGGCACGATTTGACCGAGTAGGGCACCAAAGAGCCCGAGCAAAACTGAAGTCAATGGGCATCAGTGAAAATGGTGTAAACCTAGCAAAATATAAGGTGGTTATGTTTGTTGGAGGTCAATCATCTGAGGCTCAGGACATCACTGCAGGAGTTCCTCAGGTTTGTCTCCCCCAGCCCTATCATCTTCAGCTGCTTCATCAATGACCTTCCTTCCATCACAGGGTCAGAATGGGGAGGTTTTCTAATGACTGTACAATGTTCAGAACCATTCACAACTTCTTAAATACGGAAGCAGTCTGTGTCTGCATGTAGCCAGACCAAGACAACATCCAGGCTTGAGCTGATAAATGTCAAGCAACATTCATGCCAAACAAATGTCAGGCAAAGACCATTTCCAACAAAAGAGGATCTAACCATCTCTGAGTCTCCCATTTATCAAATTCTTGGGGTTATTGACCAGAACCTTAACTGGACTAACACTGTGACATAAATGCTGACAGAATTTGTGTGTGCTTTGTGTGGAATCAGCACACTGAACATTCCAACAAAGGGAGATATGTCAGAGTTATAATTATTATAAAAGAAGAGCACATTAGAGTGCTGCAGTCGGAGGAAGGGTCAGTGCTGGTCACCTTGACTCAGGACCTATTCAGGACCAGACTGATTATCCATGTTGGGGATTGTAAGCTTCAACCAAATCATAGTGATATTGAATTGAGGCTTTTAGGGTAAAAACATGTTTTTTGTTTGCCAGTGTTAGGAAACCAAAAGTAGTTTTAAGGGATTTATATGTGTATGGGTAAACATGAGAAATCAGGTATAGTTTTAGGTAGGTTTAATTTAATGTTTCTGTGTTTGGAAGAGACCTGTCATTTGGATTCATGCTGGACAAAGGCAATTATATGTGTGGGTGTTGGTTTTAATTCCAACTGGGATTGTATTGTGATAGAGAGAGCTACGGCATGAAAAATCAATAGACCAGCAGATGTATGCAGGTGTTGCCGAGCAATTAGAGGCCTCTGTAAGGTAAAATAAAAAGCTTTCCTTTGCTCTTAGTTGTTTTAATTGAAAAGTGAATTCTCTGGTAAAAGTAGAGCAGAAGTTCTGTTCAGAAGAGTATTTGGAAAGCGCGGACTGGATTTTGGAATTCAAACCGCTAATGGAAAGCATAATTATGAGAGAAGATTTAAAACTGCCCTTTGGGGATTAGAATTTGGAAACTCCTACATGACAATCATCAAGGGGGGAATTTTGAGGAGGCATCCAGAGAAATTCAGTTGGGATTTCAGAGTAGAGTGTGCATTTGACCACGGGTATTTTGTGTGCGTCAAAGGAACATTCTGTATCAATCAGACCCATTGTAGCTTCAAATGTACTTTGCCATCCATGTTAATCTTAAACCCGATGTGTAATTGTTAAGCTAAGGTGTGGAGCAAAGGAGTATTGCATTATAATCCAACTTTTCCATGTGTAATAATTTTTTTTTCTTGTTGTTGAAACTGATTAGTGGCCCTGTGACTTTGTTCCTTCATGTTCGATAAAAAAAGTTAGAAGTTCCGGGGCTGAATTCTGCGTAGCCCGATGCCAAGATCGGGATCGCTGATTGGGTGGAGAATTGCTTCTGACGGCAGAATCGGGACAGGCGCCAGTTTTATGCCGATCCGCAATGCTCCGTCCACTCCAAACCTGCGTCATCGCGCCGCACGCCGTTGCAATGCCGTTGGCACGTCGTCGGCCAGCCCACCCGCGATGTCTTTTGAGTCAGGACTCCATTCTGCGCTCTTCCCAGCCAATTATAACATCAACTGGGATCATAATACTGGTAATTTGTCATTTGTTTCAGCCATATCTTGGTGATATTGATCGGAGGATTTTTCTTAAAGTTTCGGGAGAAGACATGGGGCGGAATCTTACCATATTTTTTCCACGTGTCAGGCTCAGACTGAAAACTGCAGTGTAGCTCTTCAGTCGCATACTCCAGTTTACACTCCAGGGCCGGGATTCTCCCCTACCCGGCAGGGCAGGGGGTCCCGGCAGAATGGAGTGGCGGGAACCACTCTGGCGTCGGGCCGCCCCAAAGGTGCGGATTTCTCTGCACCTTTAGGGGCCAAGACCTCACCGTGAGGGGCTAGGCGCGTGCCCGAGTGGTTCCTGCTCCACCGGCTGGCGTGGAAGGCCTTTGGCGCCATGCCAGCCGGGCCGAAAGGACGTCGCCGGCCGGCGGAAATCCGCGCGTGCGTGGGAGCGTCAGTGGCTGCTGACGTCATCCCCGCGCATGCGCAGGGGGGGGTGTCTCTTACGCGTCGGCCGTGGTGAAGGCTGTGGCCGAGGCGGAGGGAAAAGAGTGACCCCACGGCAGAGGCCCGCCTGCGGATCGGTGGGCCCCGATCGCGGGCCGGGCCACCGTGGGGGCACCCCACGGGGCCAGATTGCCCATGGGGGCACCCCACGGGGCTAGATCGCCCGCGTCCCCCCCCCAGGAGCCTGGAGCCCGCCCGCGCCGCCTAGACCCACCGGTGAGACAGTTGGTTTGATTCTCGCCGGCGGGACAGGCATTCCAGCAGCGGGACTTCGGCCCATCGCGGGCCGGAGAATCGCTGGGGGGGCCCGCCGACCGGCGCGGCGCAATTCCCGACCCGCCGAATATCCGTTACCGGAGAATTCGGCAACCAGCGGGTGCGGGATTCACGCCAGCCCCCGGCGATTCTCCGACCCGGCGGGAGGTCGGAGAAACCCGCCTCAGATCTTGAGCCTCTTTCAAGAAAAGAAAATAGTGGATGGAGTTCATGTGTCACTCTGGCGAACAGGGCCTGATAAAGCCGGCACCCTGCTCCTCAGAGATCGGGCCGCCATCATTAACAGGTGCCCTGATCAGAACTTAAACGGAACGGCCCCCAGCCTCCACCACAGTGGCATCAGGGGCTACTCCCACTACCCACCACCACTTTGGAAGTATCGCTGGTGTTCCCTCCCTGAGTGCCCACATTCCCCATGGCAGCAAGTTCCTCCCTCACTTCCTGCTCTCCGCTCCCCCCACCATACATAAATGAACCCCCCCCTCCAGTGCTCCGACAAGGGTCCACCCTGTCACTGCCACTGGCATAGGTTGGCATTGCCAGATTGGCACTTCCAGATTGGCAGTGCCAATCTGTGCCTGGGGATAATGGAAGGGTGCATTTCCAGGGCACTGCCCAGACATGTGTCTCTCCTCCCGGGGGCTATACTTACCTTCATGCCCCTGGGGTGGGGGGCTCATAAATAACATTAGTGCATTTAAATGAGGTTCCCACCATTGCAGGGCGTGATCCTCACGATGTTGCCAGCAAGGGGTGGGGGGAATTATGACTCGTGCTTCCTGATTCTCTCCTGATTTTACGCCTGCATTGCTGTTCTATCTGATGGCAGTTCAGGGCTGAAAATCGCCCCTGTGGTGCTTTGCTTGTATTTTTGTAAGCTTAAACCGAGTTGGTGGTGACTCCATGTTGTGTCTGGGAGCAGATTGTTTTAAAATTTGAGGTCTTTTGCTGTGGTTTTAAATTAATCACAAAGTATCCATACTCAGGAGATTAAGTTTTGGACAAGCCAAGGAGTGTCTGTGCAAATCTGTTTTTATAAATCCTGAAGTCTAAGAACCATTTAAAAGGGGACAAGTTGAACCCTAACACCTCCACCACTGGTGCATCGCGCCAGCCTATAGTATCTGCACTGCAGCAATTTACCAAGGCCCCTCCGAGAGCCAACCTCTATCACCTCGAAGGACAAGTGCAGCAGACACATGAGAATACCACCACCACCTGCAAGTTCGCCTCCTTCGAGAAAATAAAATACATCTGAAAGTTAGCCTTCATGAAGCTGAATACCTAGAATCATAGGATCCCTACAGTGCAGAAGGTGGCCATTTGGCCCATCAAGTCTGCACCAACCCTCTGAACGAGCACCTTACCAAGGCCCACTCCCCCACCCTATCCCTGTAACCCCATCTAACATTTTGGACACTACAGGCAATTTAGCATGACCAATCCACCTAACCTGCACATCTTTGGAGATGACCAAGAGAAGATTGAATAATAAAACCATTGAGGCTTTTAAAAGATTGAATATTGAAAGATCCATTCCCTCTGGTTAGGGAGTCAACAATAAGGTTTTATAAATTTAAGAACTGGGAGCAAAACGTTTAGGAAAAATGTTGTTCCCCTCGGGCTCTTGCTGTCTGGAATGCTTCTCCACAGAGGTTGATTGAGATGAAGGCGAGTACATCTTTTATGTGAAAATTGGATGAACGTTTAAAGCCAATGAAGTTACATGACCAAAGGGAGAGTGTGGGCTTACCATAGGGTTTCCCCTGCAGTCGGGTGTTGCAAACAAGGAACATCACTTGAACAGAGCACAGGCCAAAAAATTGAAAACATGCAGCCCAAATGTTCTATCCATTTCAACGAATAGACATAAAATCAGAAATTGGGGACACACAACGTCACAGCAGTGCCTGAGAGCACCATTCCTCACTGGAAGCACTCAGCTGCTAAATCATACCTGCGGCCTTCAAGTTTCCTTAGTAACTGTTCCACCATAAAGTTTCTTTCTATATTTACATTTACTTCTGAGAATAAATTAATATGTGTTACTTCGCTGAGTTGGGCAACTATTGTGGGGAAGGACTCTGTGGAAAATTGTGCTTATTCCAAGGTGGGAAGTGGGATGACTTCAATGGCAAGGCAGATAGTGACTTTAAGAAACACCCATGAACAGACTATAAAACCACATGTGGTGTAGCCTGGGGAGGAATCTGAAAATATCAGCAATCATTGAAACAACACAGCAGGTCATTCAGCTCATCGTGTCAATGCAGTTTCTTCAGAAGAGCTATCCAACAAGCCCGGCTCCAATTCTTCCGCCTTGCTCGACCCATTCTTTCTATTCCAGCACTAATCCCTATGAAACATAGGGCGCGATTCTCCGCTCCCGCGACTAAGTGCCCACGCTGTCGTGAACGCCGTCGAGGTTCAGAACGGCGCGAAACAGCCCCGATCTCGACCGATTCAGGGCCCGAAAATGGTCTAGGATTGGGGCGGTGAGAAACTCGGGGGACGTGTCGTGAAAGCAGCGACATCAGCGCGCACCGGGCATTGGCACCGCGTAAAAGCGGCACCGCTTAAATGACGCGGCCGGCGCCGCGTAACTAGCATATCTGGCATCACTCACACATGCGTGGTTGCCGTCCTCCCCGAGGCCGCCCCGCAAGAAGATGCCGGATGGATATTGCGGGGCGCGGAGGAAAGGAGGTCCTCCTTCAGAGAGGCCAGCCCGCCGATCAGTGGGCACCGATCGCGGGCCAGACCCCTTTTGAGTCCTACCCCAGTGAAAGAACCCCCCTCGCCCCCCCCCCCCCAGGCCGACCCCCCCCCCAGCGTTCCCTCGCTGTTCCCGCCGGCAGCGACCAGGTGTGGATGGCGCCGGTGGGAAGCCGTCGTTTTGGGCAGGCCGCTCGGCCCATCCGGGCCGGAGAATAGCAGGTGTAACGGAGAATCGCCATTTTGGGTGTCCCGGGCGATTCTCCGGCCTGCGCCGCGCAGAACCCGACGGGGCCGTTCTCGCCGCTTGGGTGAATCGCGGGAGGGTGTCGGACCGGCGTCGCGGGGAAAAGTGGCGTGCCGGGGATTCTCCCAAAAGGCGCCGGAGCGGAGAATCGCGCCCATATTATTGAATCTGCTCCCACCACCCTTCCAGATCGTGCATTCCAGACTACAACAGCTTGTCATATGTAGAAAATAAACTGAACTAAATGTAAGTAACCAAACATACATTGCACCAACTGAGCTAACATTTAATATTAGGCTTAAAATAAAGCACCATCAAGAATCTCTTCCTCAAGAACACCCATTACTATGGAATCCGACTGTGCTGATTACCACTAATAGTGATCATTTGGATATGAGAATTAAATCCTGTTTTTCAAAGCCACTTAGATTAAGCCTGTATGTTTGGCATGAGTCGTCGTATTGGGTTTGCTTTGCAAAGGAAGTGGTAATCCATTGTTTATTTTTGTTTGAGCAGTGGATCAGTTGCCCATCAGTCAACTGTTCAAACTGCGGATATGGTGTAGAACCTGCCTGATGTGGCAGGCACTCTTGTTATTAGAAACCAGTACATTTCAACAGAACTGAGTAAAAAAGAGTTAAACCATAAGACCATACCATAAGACATAGGAGCAGAATTAGGCCACTTGGCCCATTTAGTCTGCCCCGCCATTCAATCATGGCTGATATTTTCTCATCCCCATTCTCCTGCTTTCTCCCCATACCCCTGATCCCCTTATTAATCATGAACCTATCTATGTCTTATAGACACTCAGTGAATTGGCCTCCATAGCCTTCTGCAGCAAACACTTCCACAGATTCACCACCCTCTGGCTGAAGAAATTCCTCCTCATCTCTGATTTAAAGGACCGTCCCTTTAGTCTGAGATGGTGTCCTCTGGTTCTAGTTTTTCCTACAAGTGGAAACATCCTCTCCATGACCACTCTATCCAGGCCGCACAGTATCCTGTATGTTTCAATAAGATCCCCTCTCATCCTTCTAAACTCCAATGAGTACAGACCCAGATTCCTCAAACGTTCCTCATTCGACAAGTTCTTCATTCCAGGGATCATTCTTGTGAACCTCCTCTGGACCGTTTCCAAGGCCAGCACATCCTTTCTTAGATACGGGGCCCAAACTGCTTACAATACTCCAAATGGGGTCTGACCAGAGTCTTATACAGCCTCAGAAGTACATCCCTGATCTTGCATTCTAGCCCTCTTGACATGAATGCTGACATTGCCTTCTTAACTGCCGATTGAACCTGCACATTAACATGAAATAATTCATAACATTTCCACCCCAACTAGATGGGAGTCCCTGCTCTTGGCACTTCTCAGCTGCTCTCTTCATGTTTTGTGGTCATCTGATTTCAGTATTTGCTGGACATCTACTTGAACCATTTACCATAAGCAGACTTGATAGAATTAGCGAATTATTGCCTCAACAGGGTGAATTCTGACTCTGGTCAGACCCCATTTGGAGTATTGTGAGCAGTTTGGGCCCCGTATCTAAGAAAGGATGTGCTGGCCTTGGAAACGGTCCAGAGGAGGTTCACAAGAATGATTCCTGGAATGAAGAACTTGTCGTATTGCCTTTTCTGCCCCCCCCCCCCCCGCCATGCCTTTTGGACATTTACACTTCTCATGCCAGTTGCTGCACAGGATATGTCACACAGAACTGGCCATTCTGCACAACTAGTCTATGTTGGTGTTTATACTCAAAGCCAGCCTGTTTTAAAGACTTACATTCTCAATGCTCATTGCTGGATTGCACTGTCATAAAAGATCATTTGGAAAATTGTCAGTCTCTGAAGTAATAGAACTTGGTGATGAACTGATGAGTCATGACATCGCAGTACATGCCCTGCTGCGAAAAGAATAAGAAAAAACTGGCAGGTTTATAGTTTTCTCTGTATAGTTTAGAGTAAGGAAAGATGAGGAGGTTTATAGTGCACAGGTTTATAGTGTATATGTTTATAGTGTATAGATTTATAGTGTAGAATAAGGAAAGATGGAGAAGTGTATAGGTTTATAATGTAGAGGTTTATAGTGTAGAATAAGGATAGATGGAGAGGTTTATAGTGTATAGGTTTATACTGTACAGGTTTATGGTGTAGAATAAGGAAAGATGGAGAGGTTTGAATTGTATCAGTTTTTAGTGTTTAGGTTTATAGTGTATAATAAGGAAAGAGGAGAGGTTTATAGTGTATAGGTTTCTAGTGCACAGGTTTATAGTGTATAGGTTTATAGTGTATAGGTTTATAGTGTACAGGTTTATGGTGTATAGGTTTATAGTGTACAGGTTTATGGTGCAGAATAAGGAAAGGTGGAGAGGTTTGTAGTGTATCAGTTTATAATGTTTAGTGTAGAATAAGGAAAGATGGAAACGGTTAGCGTGTATAGGTTTATGGTGTATAGTGTAGAATAAGGAAAAATGGAGAGGTTTATAGTGTGCCGACAGATGGTAGCATAAGGGTGATGTAGATCTCCATTTCTGCTGTCGAAAGCCATATGTGTTCAAAGACAGTACGTGTGACAGTGTGGAAAACACTGTGAACAGTCTCTGCAGTCTCCTGCTCTTCTTCCATGTACGACCTGGTGTTTATTCTCTGCACCTCAGAAGTACAAACGGCGAAATAAATCCTACTGGAATTCATACCCTGAGCCAACTGACCGACAATCTGCAACATCAATAACTTGCCTCTTTAATGAAGTAAAATGGCCCATGCTGCTTCACATGAGCATTTGATACTCAAACAAGGATTTGCACCTCCTCTGTCTGCTTTGTGTAACTAAATTCTAAACGCAATCCCTAGAAATGTTTTCAAGAGTTTTTGTATGCCTCATGCATAAAGAGAATCCTCCCCCTGAATTCAGTCAGCTGACATTCAATAGACTTTAAAGGAATTAATAAAAGTAAGAAAAAGGAAAGGCATATTGCAAAAGATTCCCCACCTTGGACAATTTACAAGATGGTTTTTGAGCGAAACTTTGGATCCAGTTATTCAAAGATTATCTTTTGTTGTACTATTTTTTAAATAAAATGTAATCACTTTAGAATCCACTTTGGAAAGTGAATTTAAAATTGATTTCATAAATCGCATACGAGCAAGAGGCTCACATACTAACATCACAACTCTTTCTTCATCCGCTCTGGTTCTCCATCATACTCAGCTATTATTTTGAACTCTCATCATAAACTTAGCAATCGATAACAAAGTCTTTCAAGAGAGTCAAGGTATTAACAGGTAACGATGTAATGATGCTGGTATCTTTTCTGGGGACTAATCTGGCATTGGCTATTCCCTCTCCCATTTAGTAACACTCACCGAACATAATTGCCACACAATACAGATCTGTTCTGTTAAGGGTCCTCACCTGTCAAGGTAACACTGACCTTTCTGACCTGACATCTCATTAGAACTATAGGTTCTGAGCCTGTAAATTTGCCCTAATTTGTAACAGCCTTATCTCAGAGGGGAGCCTACACTTTATACTCAAGGTGTGATACAGCAGTTAATCAGATCTATGAAATCAGAAGGATCCATAGATATAATTAACGGAAATCAAGATTGTAGACGACCGCAGGCTACACTGACTTGATACATGAAACACACTATAGTGGTCGATTTTTATTTATTTTTTAAATCTACAATTATAGGAACTAAATTGATTACCTGTTTCCCTGATTATTTAAAATAACAAAATATATTAAACTGTACAATTTTAAAATTATATAATTGCAACAATCATTTTTTCTTGCCAACTTTCCATTAAAATACTCTGAAGGGACGAGGTCATTGGGATTTGAAAATATGATGAGAATGAGGTGTTGTTAGACCGGGAGGCACTGTATGTCACCCAGCACAGGTGTGATGGTTGAACGAGTCTTGGTGTGAGTGAGGATACAGACAGCAGAGTTCCGGGGAGGTAAAAGTTCATAATACAGACTTTGTTGATGCTACCCTTCTTTCAGTTTTTAGAAAGTGCATTTGAGCCAGCTCACGGCATCTCCACTTTGGATCATCTCACAACACAACACTGCACTTATAAAGTATCTTTAATGGACAGCATCACAGGAGCGTGAAGAAAAATGTCACTGAGCAACATAACAAAATTAGGACAGATGACCGCAAGCTTGGTAAAATACAGAGGCGGAAAGTGAGAGAATTCAGTGACCTGGGGCCAATGTAAATGAGTGCACAATACCAACGATGGAGCGATTAAAATCAGGGTTGCTCAAGAGGAGAATTGAAACAGCACAGAGATTTTGAAGGATTTTGGGAGTTATCAATATAGGAAGGGACAATGCCACAGAGAGATTTGGAAACAAAGACAAACTGACGTGTTTACCACGCTGGATGGAGACATCTGTCACCCAGCACAGGGGTGATGGTTGAATAAGACTTGGTGCAAGTTAGGATGTGAGCAGCAGTGTTCTGAATGCAGATGTTTAAGCCTATACTCTCTAAAGTTTAGAAGAATGAAGGGAGATGTAATTGAGATATACAAGATGCTAAAAGGTATGGATAAAGTAGACGTGGAGCTGATGCTTCCTCATGTGGGGCATTCTAAAATGAGAGGTCATAAGCTTAGAATAAGAGGGAGCAAGTTAATAGCAGAGTTGAGGAGAAACTACTTCTCCCAAAGGGTTGTGAATCTGTGGAATTTGCTACCAGAGTGCGGTGGATGCAGGAACAGTGAGTAAATTTAAGGAGGAGTCGGACAGATTTTTAATTTGTAATGGGTTGAAGGGTTATGGAGGACAGGCAGGACGGTGGAGTTGAGGCCAGGATAGGATCAGCCATGATCACATTGAGGGCGTTAGGCTCGGGTGGCTAAAGTGCCTACTCCACTCCTCAGTCATGTGTTCGAGGGAAGAGATGCTCTGGCTGATTTCGCAATCCAGTTCTTGGTCTGTAACATTGTAGGTAGCAGATGAGGAACATATCAGCCATGATAGAATGGCGGAGTAGACTCAATGTGCCGAATGCTGCTCCTATATCTTATGAACTTATGAACTAAACGTTTATGGATTGCAAAGATGGGAGGCCATGTCCCCTGGCAGCTTTCTGCTTATTTGATGGCATAACCAAGACCAATGTACTCAACCTTGACAACTGGGTATCCCTGGCGACTGGGCTTGCTGAATCAACTAAATTTAGTCTGGGGTTGTCACCAGTTGTGGCACGCTGGAACCATCAGAATCACCGTCCCACTAAACATAATATAAAAGCAATTGCAGTTTTAAAATTGCTGGCAAGCACAGTTTCTAAAAGCAGAACACACGGAAGCATCAATCCTCTGTCCGACTCTCATAATTTTGCTGCGTGTATTAATCATTTAGACTTAAATGTAGGGGGCATGATAAGGAAGTTTGCAGATGATTCAACATTTAGCCATGTGGTTGATGACCAGAAAATCTTTAGTGTGGAGGGGAACTTTAGACCTTTCTATCAGTTGGACATAAAAGTGGAAAATTGAATTCAATCTGGAGAAGTGTGACGTAATGCATTTTGAGAGGTGTAACAAGGTACCGAACCATCGAGAAGAAGCGTTGGCTGTTACCTGGACCGTTGAGAGGTTCTCAGAAAGGGCATTTGTTCAGTTTTCACTGCGGCTCTGCAGGCAAAGAATATTGGTTTCATGTCGCTGTTGGATAAGAACAGCACGCGGGCTACTGGAGGAACCATCGTCAGCCACAATAGTGGGCAATGGCAGGTTGTAGTGTGTCAGCACACCAAAGAGACCAACCTGTTTTAGTAGATTGAAAGGCATTGCACTGTTCAAAGCCCAGAATCATTGCTGGCCTTTTTGTAGGAGATCTCAATGAGGTTCCGTGATAGTGGCTACGTTTGGGGTAAACTTGCCTATCTGGTTCTCCATCCCCAGGAACCGCTGGTTAAGGATGTGTTCCATGTTAGTTGGGGAAAGTCAATAATAACCTTTGTTTTGTGAGTGTCCATGCGTTGAGATGATATGGCCAAGAAATTTGATGGTGGTCTTGGCATATTCACACTTGACATTCATAGAATCATCGAATTTACAGTGTAGAAGGAGGCCATTCGGCTCATCGAGCCTGCACCGGCGCTGGGAAAGAGCGCCTTATTTAAGCCCACGCTTCCACCCTATCCCCGTAACCCCACCTAACCCTTTGGATACTATGGGGCAATTTATCATGGCCAATCCACTTAACCTTCACATCTTTGGACTGTGGGTGGAAACCGGAGCACCAGGAGGAAACCCACGCAGACTTTCCGAGGAAGTGCAAACTCCATACAGACAGTCACCCGAGGCTGGAATTGAACCCTGGAGCTGTGAGGTAGCAGTGCTAACTACTGTGCCATCGTGAGGCCTGCTTCCTGGAGGTTCTTAAAAACTTTTTGTGTGCTGTTGCCATGCTGTTCTCTTGTGGAGCCATAGGTGAGAATGTCAACCATGTGACAGGTGATTCCTAGGATCATGGGTATGGTGTACTGGGATAGCTATGGGGCTGACAAGATGCCAAAAGGGAGGTGATTAAAGCAAACCTGTCCAAACAGGGTGATGAAGGTTGTCAGTCTGGAGAGGTGGTCATTAAAACCCACTCTTAGCATTGAGCTTAGTGCAGAGGCCGCTACTGGCGAGCTTAGTCAGGCTGTCATCCACAGATATAATTGGGTGCACTTCCCTTTGGACTGTTTTGTTTAATTGCATGAGGTTCATGCACAGTTGGAGTTGGGAACTGTCAATAGCCTGGAACAGCAACGGCTTGGTTGTGTGACTAGTAAAATGACATCCCTGAGCAGCATACGGTCAGGTTCCTCTTTGAACAGGTGGACTGGCATGGCATTAGGGAGCAGTGAAAAGTGATATTTATCTTTTAGCTTACCCAGCCCCTGGAAGAGTTGTGGAAATTCCTGGCAGAATTCACTCCTGTGGTCCGGTGGGAGGATCTCATCTACTTTCTGTGGGATGCCCAGTTATATACATGCGTGCCTGCTGAGTAAAGAGATACTTTGATGACGCAGAATGTGATCTGTCACCCCTTGTGGCATAGAATGCACATAATATGACCCTTGATGTCCAAGTTAGTTCCCCAGGATCTTGCCGTTTAATATTTAAACTCCAGCCATGGTCATTGAGAGACTGGTGACCAAAGCACATTCTTCCTCACTGTTTGACAGGCAATTGACAATTGCAAGTTATTTCAACCTGGCTAGCACTGCAATCACCTTCAGCTGCACTTCCCTGCTGTCAGGCTTCAGCAGGCCAGAGGAATGGCTTATACAGCTCCACCACCCACCTCTGCTGTGGGTCCAGCAGCAGGAGGAGCAACACTGTCAGCAGCAACACCTCCTCAGCCGCAAACCCTTCAACAGCAAAGAGAAAATGGACATGGAGATCAGACCACAGGGTCCACAGGCAGAAGATCAGCCCTCTCAATGTGTCAAAGCGAAAGTATCTCAGGAGGATATCTCAGCAGGCCACTACTAACAGCTGTAGCTTACAGCAAAAAGACCTCCTTTCCAATAGAGTAACATTGGCAATGGCCATCAAGGTGCCAGTCCCTGGAGTGCCACCCTCCCCTGGGTCTCTGCTTCTCAATAAGTTGTGTACTTTCTTCTCCTCCAAGGAGAAAAAGCAAAGAAATATAAGTGACCATGGCTATTTGTCAAGAGTAGCTGTGAGGTATGAGTGGATGAGGGCAATGGGGTCGGTGTGAGTGCGGGCTGTTCAATGGGGATGTGAGGTGCCTGTAGGCAGAGAAACAAGGGGATCTACAAGGTGTGTTGATCTGAAGCATGTGGTGCGGGAGGTTTGAGGGTGGGATTTGGTGCTTGAAAATGTTATACCACTCACTTCTCATATTCACCTGAGGTTGCAGAGCTTCTTGTTGCTCTGTCTCCAGGATGGAGGGAGCACATTCCTGCTGGTGACTTCCTCCGCCATGTCTAACTACGGCTGTTTGGTCAGAAAGGTTGTCCCCTTTCCCCTGTTCTTGGATGAGCTCACCTCACTGCAGCCCCTCAGATCCTTATCTCAATGTAAGAGTGAAAGACAGGTGGCACGGCGGCACAGTGGTTAGCACTGCTCCCGCACGGTGCTCAGGGTCCGGGTTCGATCCTGGCCCTGGGTCACTGTCCGTGTGGTGTTTGCATATTCTCCCCGTGCCTGCGTGGGTCTCACCCTCACAACCCAACGATGTGCAGAGTAGGTGGATTGGCCACGCTAAATTACACCTTAATTGGAAAATTGTTATTTTGAATTTAAAAAGGAGTGAAAGACCTGAGGAGCAACATTCCCAGATTTACATTCTTGTGGCCATTGGAGCCTGGAAAATCCAAGCTCTGGTAAACTGTCTTGAAAATTTCCATGGTTCTTTTAATCAGAATTCCTTTCTTTGACAGATGGATATTTGATCCCGTCCTCTCTTCCTAATTGGTCAGGGAGCCTGGATGACAATTGGTTTGCTTTCGTAAGGAATGATGTTCAGAGCGTTGGGATCGGAGATTGAAAATCGGCCTGCTGTTCCTGCAGGGACTAAGCTGGTCAGATTCTGTCCACCCTTTCAGGCCATTGGCCTTTCATCAGAACTGGTGAAGCATTAACTGTTTCTCGACACATAGATGTTGCGAGATCAGCACTTCCTTTTCTTATTTCAGATTTATTTCAGAGGACCAATTCTGGGGAATGAATCCGGTCACGTGGTTGAGGTGTTGGTGGGGGAGCCTTTGACCGACAGCGACCACAACATGGTACAATTTAAGTTTGTTACGGACCAAGAAATAGACGAGTTACATTGTGGGAGAGCGGATTTTAGTAAAATAAGACAGGATCTGGCCAAGATAGACTAGAAAGAATTATTTGTGGGGAAATCTACAGAAAAACAGTGGAGGGGTGTTCAAAAAGGAAATGGGAAGGGGACAGGCTCAACATGTTCCCTTGAGGGTGATAGGCGGAGTGACAAGCTTATAGAACCATGGGTGACCAAAGATATTCAGGAGTCCAAAAATGTGTAGGTTAGGTGGATTGGTCATGTCAAATTGCTCCTTAGTGTCCAAGGATGTGCGCATTAGGTTACAGGATAGGGTGGGGTGGGAGGGGGAGTGGACCTGGGTAGAGTGCTCTTTCCGAGCATCGGTGCAGACCCGGTGTGTCGAATGGCTTCCTTCTGCACTGTAGGAATTCTATAATCCTATGATTCAATGTGAAAGAAAAGAGACTTTTAGCAAGTACAAGGGGAGCAAATCAGCGGAGCATTAGTGGACTACAGAAAGTGCAGAATGGAGCCTAAGAAATCAATTAGGAGAGCAAAGGGGGATATGAGAAAGCTCCTGCTGGTAAACGTAGGGAAACTAGATATTCCATAAGTATATCAATGGGAAGAGGGTAACTAGGGAAAGTGTAGGGCCCATTCTGGACCAAGAGAATAATCTGTGGGTGGAGCCAGAGGACATTAGTAGGGTGTTGAATGAATATTTCACATCTGTCTTCACCCTCATCAATGAGGAAGTAGATATGGAACTCGGAGAGAGTGAGACTGTGAGGTTTTTGAACAAATTGACATAGGGAGTGACAAGGTATTGGAGGTGTTGGCAGGTGAAAGAAACTAGCTATTTCTTTTCGGTAAAAGAGGGTTACTTAATAAGTTGAATTAATAATTGATTTAAAAAGCTCAATCAGAAACCATTCAAAATGGATTCCATCATGACTGTGCAAAATGAATATTTTTTGCCTCAGCAAAATGGATATCTATTTGCAAGGAACAGCTTGCAACGAGCTAAGCAAATGCAACATTTCTAATGAAGATCAGGTTGACATTAGAGTTCATATGAGTTATCCATTGTCCGAAAGGAGGAATTATAGTACGTGCACTGGATAAAACGCATACCAGCCCACGATAAGCACCAAAGTCACATACCAATTTACGATAAAGCCCTACTAAAGAATTGATAGATGCAACATTAAAATTAACTTTAAAGTTCGACAAAGTAATGTTGCATATGATGGATTGACAACTTAAAGGTCGAATCAAAAGCATTAAAAATTGACTCAAGTCAATCAAAGCGTTACAGGGGCAAGGAATAGGTTGATTTAGATTGATAACAAATTCCTTAAAAAGCCATGGTCTTGGACCATATTTTCTATTCATGTATCATCCTTTACTTTTGCCTCGAAGCTATCTTCTATCTAATATCTAGCAGCCTACATTCTATGGTCTATTTTAACCTGCGTAGCTGTCCTGCTTCGTGCAAAGAAACTGTTACTGTTACTGTATTTTGAATTCAAGTCATCTGTAAGTTACTCAGGATAATCTGATTCTCAAAGCAGTCTTTTGCAGGCAAGGGCTGAACTGAGAACCTTGTAAATTCTGTAACAAGAATTTATTTTATAATCGATCAATAGATACCAAATAAAATTACTTTGTACCCAAAACAGATAGTCAAGATTCTGCATGGTTAGTTGCGTGGTCGGCGTTACTTAATATATGCAATAACAGGAAAGTGTAGATCTTACAGCAGGTTTAAAAGTGGAGAAATCACCAGGTCCAGGTGAATTGTGACCCAGGTTGCTGTGGGAGGTGAGGGAGGAGATTGCAGGGCATCTGACTCAAATTCTTTCTCCCTCTCTAGCCACAGGGGAGGTGCCAGAAGACTGGAGAACAGCTAATGTGGTTCCACTATTTAAAAAGGGTTGTCGGGATAAGCCAGGGAACTACAGACCAGTGAGTCTCACGTCAGTGGCAGGGAAATTATTGAAGAAAATTCTGAAGGAGAGAATCTATCTCCATTTGCGGAGGCAAGGTTTGTTCAGGGATCGTCAGCATGGCTTTGTCAGAGGGACGTCATGCCTCACAAATTTGATTGAATTTTTTGAGGAGGTGACCAGGTTTTTAGATGAGGGTAGTGCAGTTGATATAATTTGTATGAATTTCAGCAAAGCCCTTGACAAGGTCCCGCATAGGAGTCTTACAAAGAAGGCAAATGCACATGGAACACAGGACAATTTGATAAGGCGGATTTAAAATTGGCTTAGTTGTAGGAGACAGAGGGTGATGACAGGTAGCTGCTTTAGCCACTGGAAGCCAGTGACCAGTGGCGTACCACAGGGATCTGTGCTGGGTCCCCTATTATTAGTCATTTATATAAACGACATAGGCGGGGGTTAGGATCAGTAAGTTTTCGGATGACACAAAGATTGGCTGTGTGGTTAACAGTGAGGTTGAGTGTCTTGGGTTACAGGAAGATATAGACGGGATGGTCAAATGGGCAGAAAAGTGACAGATGGAATTTAACCCTGAAAAGTGTGAGCTGATACACTTTGGAAGCAGAAATTTGACAAGGAAGTTTTCAATGAATGGCATAACACTGGGAAGTTCTGAGGAACAAAGGGACCTTGGCGTGTTTGTCCATAGATCTCTGAAGGTGGGAGGGCAGGTTAATAGGGTGGTGAAAAAGGCATATGGGACACATGTCTTCATCAAGCGAGGCACAGATTACAAAAGCAGGGAGGTTATGTTAAAGTTGTGAGGCTACAATTGGAGTACTTTGTGCAATTATGGTCGCCACATTATAGGGAGGATGTGGTTTCACTGGAGGAGGTGCAGAGGTGATTCACCAAAATCTTGCCTGGGTTGGAACATTTAAGTTATGAAGAGAGGTTGGATAGGATTGGGCTCCTTTTATTGGAGCAGGGAAGGTTGAGGCACGACCAGATCGAGGTATACAAGATTATGAGCGGCATGGGCATGATGGATAGGGAGCAGCCCCTTAGTTGAAAGGTCAGTCAGGAGCAGACACAAGTTCAGGATGAGTGGCAGGCAGGAGGTTTTGGCAGGGGGTGGGGTGGGGGGGGGGGGGGGGGGGGTTGGTTTCATGTGTCGGTGCAGACTCGATGTGCTGAAGGATGTCTTCTGCGCTGTATTATTCTGTGATTCTGTGATTTCCAGCATCTGCAGTATACTGCCTTTCCC
Source organism: Scyliorhinus torazame (assembly GCF_047496885.1). Lineage (NCBI taxonomy): Eukaryota > Metazoa > Chordata > Chondrichthyes > Carcharhiniformes > Scyliorhinidae > Scyliorhinus > Scyliorhinus torazame. Next base: position 30,732,636 of record NC_092720.1, on the reverse strand, counting down.
TTTACCATGGTACCCTTACAGTGCAGAAGGGGGTCATTCGTGCCCATCGAGTCTGCACTGGCCTTCTGCCCATTCCCATGCCCTATCCCTGTAACCCCACCTAAAGTACACATCTGTGCACACTAATGGGCAATTTAGCATGGCCAACCCACCTAGCCTGCACCTCTTTGTATCGTGGGAGGAAAACAGAGCACCCGGAGGAAACCCACGCAGACTCTGGGAGAAACCCACGCAGTCACCCAAGGCTGAAATCGAACCCGGGTCCCTGACGCTGTGAGGCAATAGTGCTAACTACTGTGCCACCGTGCCACCTATTTACAATATTTTAAATTTGTGAATTCAGCTACCTATCATTGGAGAATTACAATAATTTATCTATTGTACGAATAATAATTCATTAATAACAAACCTTTCTGATTTTGAGATGTTGAATAGCGTGTTCGCTTCATTCTAATCTCTCGCCTTGCCCACAACCTTACTGATCTATTTTACTTCTCACCACAAAAGGTAGAATACATGTCTCCTGGCACTGATATATCTGTAAACAATGTAGCCCATCAGAAAATATAAACAGCTATTTGTTTGAATTTGAGATCATTCGCTGGGGTATTGGATTTTGGAGTAGCAATGAGCCAGATGGCTAGTGGAATGCTCCCATCAGTGATATTAGTCAGCAGTCAGATCTCTGCCAGAAGTTATCAAGGAACATTCTACCAGGACAGTGTTGCTATTTTGAGCAACACACACACACATTTGCTTATTAATTAGTGGCTTAATCTGCCTTTCTCCAGAGATCTCTGGAGTTTGGCAGATAATTTTTGTTTAGTTCCAGTTCCACAATGAGTCTACCATTTGCCGTAAGGAAAGCAGTGTTTAGGTAAAGATGGCCAAAGATACATGAAGGACTTCTGTGAAGATAAGCTGCCCACCAACATTTCAGTAATCCGCATTCTCTAACCAAAACCAGGGGCGTCATTCTCCGACCCCCCGCCGGGTCGGAGAATGGCCGTAGGCCGCCGTGAATCCCGCCCCCGCCGAAGTCTCCGGTACCGGAGATTGGGTGAGGGCGGGAATCGGGCCGCGCCGGTTGGCGGGACCCCCCGCTGGATTCTCCGGCCCGGATGGGCCGAAGTCCCGCCCAGAAATTGCCTGTCCCGCCGGCGTAAATCAAACCTGGTATTTACCGGCGGGACCAGGCAGCGAGGGCGGGCTCCGGGGTCCTGGGGGGGGGGGCGCGGGACGATCTGACGCCGGGGGGTGCCCCCACGGTGGCCTGGCCCGCGATCGGGGCCCACTCTTTCCCTTCCACCTCCGCTACGGCCTCCACCATGGCCGAGGCGGAAGTGACTCTCCCCACTGCGCATGCGCGGGAAACTGACAGCGGCCGCTGATGCTCCCGCGCATGCGCCGGGAAACTGTCAGCGGCCGCTGACGCTCCTGCGCATGCGCCGCATTTCCGTGCCAGCTGGCGGGGCAACAAACGCCATTTCCGCCAGCTGGCGGGGCGGAAATCCCTCCGGCGTCGGCCTAGCCCCTCAATGTTGGGGCTCGGCCGCCAAAGATGAGGAGCATTCCGCACCTTTGGGCCGGCGCGATGCCCGTCTGATTGGCGCCGTGTTTGGCCCCAGTCGGCGGACATCGCGCCGTTGGGGCAGAATTTCGCCGCAGAACTTTGAAACTAGAACCAGGGGGCTTGGACTCAAAATAAGGGGGAGCAGATTTAGGACTGTGTTGAGTTCTTCATCCAAAGGGTTGTGAATCTGTGGAATTCCCTGCCCAGAGAGGCTACCTTGTTAAATGTTTCTAAGACAAAGATAGATAGATGTTTGAACATTAAAGGAATCAAATGTGAATGGGCGGGTAAGTGGAGCTGAGTCCACGAAAAGATCAGCCATGATCTCATTGAATGGCAAAGCAGGCTTGAGGGGCCAGATGGCCTACTCCTGCTCCTAGTTCTTATGTTCTTACGTAAAAAGTTCTTACGTTAAGAAAAAAAATACTTAACCTGCTTCACAGAGACCATGGTTGAAATTATGGAATAGAATATTTGCGAACAAGGTTAGACATAGGAAAAGCTTTTTACGAATATTTACTGGAAGAGTACAAGGGCTAAGGAGAGGCTTCAGTTATAAAAAGAAAGACATGCATTTATATTGCACTTCTCATGACATAAGAACACCCCAAAGCACTTCACAGCCAATTATGTACTTTTGAAGGGAAGTCACAATTGTAATGTAGGAAAGGTGAGATCATTCTGCGCAAAGCAAGCTCCCAAAAACAGAAATGCAGGAATGGAGAGATGATCTGTTTTTAGTCATTTTGATAGTGGAATGAATCTTGGCCAGGACACCCAGGATAGTTCCCCCACTCTTCATCAAAAATAGTGCCATGGGACCTCTTCCATTCACCCGCAGCAGCACCTCAGTTTAACACCGCATTCGAAAGAATGTGCTTTTAATAATGCTTTACTCCTTCAGCCCTACACTGAAGTGACAGAAAAAGAACAAAGAGAACAAAGAACAAAGAAATGTACAGCACAGGAACAGGCCCTTCGGCGCTCCAAGCCCGTGCCGACCATGCTGCCCGACTAAACTACAATCTTCTACACTTCCTGGGTCCATAACCCTCTATTCCCATCCTATTCATGTATTTGTCAAGATGCCCCTTAAATGTCACTATCGTCCCTGCTTCCACCACCTCCTCCGGTAGCGAGTTCCAGGCACCCACTACCCTCTGCGTAAAAAACTTGCCTCGTACATCTACTCTAAACCTTGCCCCTCTCACCTTAAAGCTATGCCCCCTAGTAATTGACCCCTCTACCCCGGGGAAAAGCCTCTGACTATCCACTCTGTCTATGCCCCACATAATTTTGTAGACCTCTATCAGGTCGCCCCTCAACCTCGTTCGTTCCAGTGAGAACAAACCGAGTTTATTCAACCGCTCCTCATAGCTAATGCCCTCCATACCAGGCAACATTCTGGTAAATCTCTTCTGCACCCTCTCTAAAGCCTCCACATCCTTCTGGTAATGTGGCGACCAGAATTGAACGCTATACTCCAAGCGTGGCCTAACTAAGGTTCTATACAGCTGCAACATGACTTGCCAATTCATAAACTCAATGCCCTGGCCAATGAAGGCAAGCATGCCGTATGCCTTCTTGACTACCTTCTCCACCTGTGTTGCCCCTTTCAGTGACCTGTGGACCTGTACTCCTACATCTCTTTGACTTTCAATACTCTTGAGGGTTCTACCATTCACTGTATATTCCCTACCTGCATTAGACCTTCCAAAATGCATTACCTCACATTTGTCCGGATTAAACTCCATCTGCCATCTCTCCGCCCAAGTCTCCAAACAATCTAAATCCTGCTGTATCCTCTGACAGTCCTCATCGCTATCTGCAATTCCACCAATCTTTGTGTCGTCTGCATACTTACTAATCAGATCAGTTACATTTTCCTCCAAATCATTTATATATACTACAAACAGCAAAGGTCCCAGCACTGATCCCTGTGGATCACCACTGGTCACAGCCCTCCAATTAGAAAAGCATCCTTCCATTGCTACTCTCTGCCTTCTATGACCTAGCCAGTTCTGTATCCACCTTGCCAGCTCACCCCTGATCCCGGGTGACTTCACCTTTTGTACTAGTCTACCATGAGGGACCTTGTCAAAGGCCTTACTGAAGTCCATATAGACAACATCCACTGCCCTACCTGCATCAATCATCTTAGTGACCTCCTCGAAAAACTCTATCAAGTTAGTGAGACACGACCTCCCCTTCACAAAACCATGCTGCCTCTCACTAATACGTCCATTTGCTTCCAAATGGGAGTAGATCCTGTCTCGAAGAATTCTCTCCAGTAATTTCCCTACCACTGAAGTAAGGCTCACCGGCCTGTAGTTCCCTGGATTATCCTTGCTACCCTTCTTAAACAGAGGAACAACATTGGCTATTCTCCAGTCCTCCGGGACATCACCTGAAGACAGTGAGAATCCAAAGATTTCTGTCAAGGCCTCAGCAATTTCCTCTCCAGCCCCCTTCAGTATTCTGGGGTAGATCCCATCAGGCCCTGGGGACTTATCTACCTTAATATTTTTTAAGACACCCAACACCTCGTTTTTTTGGATCTCAATGTGACCCAGACTATCTACACACCCTTCTCCAGACTCAACATCGACCAATTTCTTCTCTATGGTGAATACTGATGCAAAGTATTCATTTAGTAACTCGCTCATTTCCTCTGGCTCCACACATAGATTCCCTTGCCTATCCTTCAGTGGGCCAACCCTTTCCCTGGCTACCCTCTTGCTTTTTATGTACGTGTAAAAAGCCTTGGGATTTTCCTTAACCCTATTTGCCAATGACTTTTCGTGACCCCTTCCAGCCCTCCTGACTCCTTGCTTAAGTTCCTTCCTACTTTCCTTATATTCCACACAGGCTTCGTCTGTTCCCAGCCTTTTAGCCCTGACAAATGCCTCCTTTTTCTTTTTGACGAGGCCTACAATATCTCTCGTTATCCAAGGTTCCCGAAAATTGCCGTATTTATCCTTCTTCCTCACAGGAACATGCCGGTCCTGAATTCCTTTCAACTGACACTTGAAAGCCTCCCACGTGTCAGATGTTGATTTGCCCTCAAACATCCGCCCCCAATCTATGTTCTTCAGTTCCCGCCTAATATTGTTATAATTAGCCTTCCCCCAATTTAGCACATTCATCCTTGGACCACTCTTATCCTTGTCCACCAGCACTTTAAAACTTACTGAATTTTGGTCACTGTTCCCGAAATGCTCCCCTACTGAAACATCTACCACCTGGCCGGGCTCATTCCCCAATACCAGGTCCAGTACCACCCCTTCCCTAGTTGGACTGTCTACATATTGTTTTAAGAAGCCCTCCTGGATGCTCCTTACAAACTCCGCCCCATCTAAGCCCCTGGCACTAAGTGAGTCCCAGTCAATATTGGGGATGTTGAAGTCTCCCATCACCACAACCCTGTTGTTTTTACTCTTTTCCAAAATCTGTCTACCTATCTGCTCCTCTATCTCCCGCTGGCTGTTGGGAGGCCTGTAGTAAACCCCCAACATTGTGACTGCACCCTTCTTATTCCTGATCTCTACCCATATAGCCTCACTGCCCTCTGAGGTGTCCTCCCACAGTTCAGCTGTGATATTCTCCCTAACCAGTAGCGCAACTCCGCCACCTCGTTTACATCCCCCTCTGTCCCGCCTGAAACATCTAAATCCTGGAACGTTTAGCTGCCAATCCTGCCCTTCCCTCAACCAGGTCTCTGTAATGGCAACAACATCATAGTTCCAAGTACTAATCCAAGCTCTACGTTCATCTGCCTTACCCGTAATACTTCTTGCATTAAAACATATGCACTTCAGGCCACCAGACACGCTGTGTTCAGCAACTTCGCCCTGTCTGCGCTGCCTCAGAGCCCCACTGTCCCTATTCCCTAGTTCTCCCTCAATGCTCTCACCTTCTGACCTATTGCTCCCGTGACCACCCCCCTGCCATACTAGTTTAAACCCTCCCGTGTGACATTAGCAAACCTCGCGGCCAGGATATTTATTCCTCTCCAGTTTAGATGCAACCCGTCCTTCTTATATAGGTCACACCTGCCCCGGAAGAGCTCCCAGTGGTCCAGATAACGGAAACCCTCCCTTCTACACCAGCTGTTAAGCCACGTGTTTAGCTGCTCTATCTTCCTATTTCTAGCCTCACTGGCACGTGGCACAGGGTGTAATCCCGAGATTACAACCCTAGAGGTCCTGTCTTTTAACTTTCTGCCTAGCTCTCTGAACTCCTGCTGCAGGACCTCATGCCCCTTCCTGCCTATGTCGTTCGTACCAAGATGTACAACGACCTCTGCCTGTTTGCCCTCCCCCTTCAGGATGCCCTCTACCTGTTCGGAGACCTCCTGGACCCTGGCACCAGGGAGGCAGCATACCATCCTGGAGTCTCTTTCACGTCCACAGAAGCGCCTATCTGTGCCCCTGACTATAGAGTCCCCTATTACTATTGCTCTTCTGCGCTTTGACCCTCCCTTCTGAACATCAGAGCCAGCCGTGGTGCCACTGCTCTGGCTGCTGCTGTTTGCCTACATTGTTGGGCTGGAATCGGACTTGAACCTATACCGTTGTAGTTCAGAGGCGAGATTAGAGAAGGTAAGATTGTTCTCCTTGGGGCAGGAGATTGAGGGGATGGTTAATAAAGGTGTTCATAATTATGAGGGATTTTGATAGATTAAATAGGTTTCACTAACAGGAGCATCAATATGGGCAGCACGGCAGCACAGTGGTTAGCACAGTTGTTTCAGAGCTCCAGGGTCCCAGGTTCGATTCCTGGCTTGGGTCACTGTCTGTGCGGAGTCTGCACATCCTCCCCGTGTGTGCGTGGATTTCCTCCGGGTGCTCCGGTTTCCTCCCACAGTCCAAAGATGTGCAGATTAGGTGGTTTGGCCATGATAAATTGCCCTTAGTGTCCAAAAAGGTTGGGTGGGGTTGCTGGGTGACTGGGATGGGATGGAGGCGTGGGTCTGGGTAGGGTGCTCTTTCCAAGAGCTGGTGCAAACTCGATGGGCCGAATGGCCTTCTTCTGCACTGTAAATTCTATGAACTACATTTAAGCTGATTGCCCATGTAGCAGAAGGATCTGGTACCTAAAGGTTAAACATTTCTTTTATAATTAAGGGGCAATTTAGCATGGCCAATCCACCTACCCTGCACATCGTTGGGTTGTGGGAGTGAGACACACGCAAACTCCAGCCGACCAGTGACCCGGAGCTGGGATCGAACCCGGGTTCTCAGCCCTGGGAGGCAGCAGTGCCAACCTCTGCACCACCGTGCCGCCCCTAAAGGGTTAGACATGAAACTGAGTACAGGTCAGCCCACATGATGACAGAAGAAGACACATGACCTGGAGCTGGAGCCAGTCTAGAGATGAGTAGCAATGTGTAAGAACCTTGTATGGTATCCTCTCTATACCTACTGTAGATGTGCACATCGTTAAGTATTGTTAATTACTTCTACAAGACTGCTTCATTTGCAGCATCCAAGCAGCATCCTTTCGCAGAATACATCATGGGACTAGCGATACAATTTATTAGTTCACAGAACCCGAGGATAAATGAAGAGACGTTTTTAAGTAGTGAGTTATTATGATTTGAAATGCACTTCCTGGAAGCACTTTCAGCCGCAGCTTTCAGAAGGGAATTAGATGAAATGTTTGAAAGAAAATCATTGGATCGTTACAGAGGCAGAGCAGAGCATTGGAATGAATGGGGTGCCCCTTCAGAGTCAGCACAGGCATAGTGGTCTGAAAGGCCCCTATCTGTACCCTCTGATTCTCGGGATGTCGGAAAGTTTACTCCTGAAGAAGTGAAAATGCCTGAGAACACGAGGAGCAAATTTATGGAGAATGGAAGGGAAACAATGTAAATGTTGGTTGGGTTAAAGACCATGGGCGTCATTCTCCGACCCCCCGCCGGGTCGGAGAATGGCCGTTGGCTGCCGTGAATCCCGCCCCCGCCCCCGCCGAAGTCTCCGGTACCGGAGATTGGGCGGGGGCGGGAATCGGGCCGCGCCGGTTGGCGGGACCCCCGCTCAATTCTCCGGCCCGGATGGGCCGAAGTCCCGCCCAGAAATTGCCTGTCCCGCCGGCGTAAATCAAAGCTGGTATTTACTGGCGGGACCAGGCGGCGTGGGTGGGCTCCAGGATCCTGGGGGGGCGCGGGGTGATCTGACCCCGGGGGTGCCCCCACGGTGGCCTGGACACCGATCCGCGGGCGGGCCTGTGCCATGGGGTCACTCTTTCCCTTCCGCCTCCGCCACGGCCTCCACCATGGCGGAGGCGGAAGAGACTCTCCCCACTGCGCGTGCGCGGGAAACTGTCGGCGGCCGCTGACGCTCCCGCGCATGCGCCGCATTTCCGCGCCAGCTGGCGGGGCACCAAACGCCATTTCCGCCAGCTGGCGGGGCGGAAATGCCTCCGGCGCCGGCCTAGCCCCTCAATGTTGGGGCTCGGCCCCAAAGATGCGGAGCATTCCGCACCTTTGGGCCGGCGCGATGCCCGTCTGATTGGCGCCGTTTTTAGCGCCAGTCGGCGGACATCGCGCCGTTGGGGGAGAATTTCGCCCCTGAAGCGGGATTCTCCCATTGGGCGGCTGTGTCGACACCGGAGTAAAAACGGGAGTGTTTTACTCCGGCGTCGGCGTCCGTTCCGGGCCCCATTCTCCGGCCCACAGGGGGCTGGCATGGCGCTGGAGAGGCCCATGCCGCTCCAGCTGCCAATCCCAATGTGAACCCGGCGCCGCAGGGTCCGCGCATGAGCAATTGGGCCGCGCCAACTAGCGCATGCGCAGTGGCCTTCTTCCCCGCGCCGGCCCTGACGCCAAATGGCGAAGGACCACAAGAGCCGGCGCGGAGGAAAGGAGGCCCCCAGCCAGAGAGGCCGACCCGCTGATCGGTGGGTCCCGATCGCGGGCCAGGCCACGACGGAGGCCCCCCACTGGTGTCGAACCCCCCCCCCCCCCTCTCCCCCCACAGGCCACGCCCGGACCGTTCAACGCCGAGGTCCCGCCGGCTCAGAGGATGTTAGAACGGCGCCGGCGGGACTCGGATTTTTTGTGACGGTCGCTCACTCCATCCGGGCTGGAGAATCAGCGGGCCGGACCGTGCCAGCCCGGGTCGGAGAGTCGCCGCATATCCCGACTGGCGCCGATTCTCCACTCTACGCGTGGCGCAATTCGTGCGGCGCCGCGCCGATTCCCCAACCCGGCGGGGGGGTCTGAGAATTCTGCCCAAGTTTCCAGGACTTGATGGGCTACATCTCATAATTCGGAATGAGGTAAGGAACAAAATTGCAGAGGGGGGCGAGATTCTCCAGTTCCCCTGCCGCACGTTTCTCGATGGCACACCATTCGCTAGCAGTGGGATTCTCTCTTACTGTCGCTTGTCAATGGGATTTCCCATTGAAGCCCCTCCCACACCACCGGAAAAACCGTGGGCAAGGGGGCACTGCCAGTGGAAAAAGTGACTCCCAATGCTGGCTATATTTCAGCTTTAATTGAGTGCGGGTGTGTGCTGGAGTGTTCCTATTATTTAAAAAAATACAGTCTAAGTGCTTAATGTTTGTCGTAGGTAACATATTAAAATAAAAATTAAATATGAAATATCTACATAAAGAGATAAAGAGTAAATAGTTAAAAATAGTCAGCATGAGTGTCACAAGGGACGGTCAGACTTGACAAATGTCAGAATTCGCTGAGGAAGTAACAGACTTGGCAGGAATGCAATAGATGTCATGTACATGGATTTACAGAAAGCCTTTGGCAAAGCATGCTCAGAAGATTATTAGAAATGATTAAGGGGCATTGAATGAGGGCGAGAATGATAAACTGTATTAAAGATGGGTTTTTTAATGGAGAAAAAAGAGTGCAGGAGTTAAGGATAGTGTTCCTGGGTGGTTGGAAGAGAGCAGCGGCGTCCACAAGGTTCAGTTCTGGGGCTACTTCCATTCACTCAGTATATCCAGGGTTTGAATTTGGATCCAGATGGAGAGGTGTCAGGACTTGGAGGTGATATCAGAAGAGGAGATATAGTTAATTCCTTCGAAGACCAATGAAGGTTGCAAAAAGATATTAATAAATTAGAGATGGGCTAAAAAATAACAGATGGAACATAATGCCAGTATGTGTGAAGTGTGACGTTTTGGTGAAAAACATCCAGCTGTAATTATTCTGAATAGAAATAGGTTCAATGCTTGGAGGAGCAGAGGGATTTCAGAGTACAGGTTTTTAGGATATTAAAGACAGCTTTTCGGGTTGATAAGGCTGTGGAAATGTTAATGGAACTCTCAGCTTTATGACAAGATAATCGCTCTGATTTTGCTGTTGTAATGATGACGAAACTATTACCGTTAGCCAACAATAGTCTGTGGAGCTGACAGCACCTTCTGGCACCTGCATAAGCACAGTTAAACGTGGAAATCTAGAACTTGCTACTAATGATTCCATTCTCCTCCACATGAAATGCCAACAGATCTAGTGGTGGATTCTCTATTGCCTGATTCCGGTAGTGGGTTCTCCGAATCAGCAGAGAATGGAACGTGGGCCAGTGCCCCTCCTGGGAGCGAGCTATACAATTTGCATCCATTTTCATCTGATTAACAGGCTGGAAGCCCGAGTCCTTTACTGTAAGATTTCCCGGGATTTACTGCAAGATTTCGCAAGTGTGGCCCTGATGCGGTGGACCCCGCGGAGGATGTCAAGGGGATCAGTGCATAACTGGAGGTGACCGCCAAAGTCCATCGGCAGGCCCCCCCCCCCCTCCCACAATGCAAATTTCTCCCCCCCCCCAGGCCTCCCATCAGACCCCAGCATCAAATCCCCCCATCAAAGACCTCCATCAGAGAAACCCAATAGAGACCCCCATCAGACACTCCCATAAAAGACCCCTTCCTAAAAGCGGAATAGCAATCCAGGCAGTAGAGTGAAAAACCATTGCAGTTTTACTTACCCTACCCCAACATCTGCTGCCTCAGGCAAAAGTGTTTAAAGCATCAGCTGTTACAAGTGTCACAGGCTTCCTCGAAAGCCCAGTGCACTTCAAAGGGCTTCAAATCCCTTGACAGCCTTTGAAGTGCAAATCTTCTGTTCAATTTCACACAGCAATACCTTGCATTAGCAAGTAATTGACAGTTGTATTACTCCAAAGACGGGTGCTTGGTGGACTGTTGATCTATCCTTCCCTTCACGCCTGAATGCATCTCGAGCACTCTGTTTCGATGCTAACCTCAAATTTTATAAACACTCTAGCTATGGTTGACAGTTCTTCACCAAATTAAGAGCAGCGAAGAGCTTTTGCTTCCTTTTTTCACAGCAGAAAGTACTTCTGAGCGGCATTTTGAGCAGGTGATCCAATGCTGGGATCCCAATGGTGCTCTCCTCCATGCATTAATTACTGTGGCAAAGGAGAGGGATTGGCACACAGGCACCACACCTAGCGCCAGCGTCGACCAGTAGCGATTCTTCGCTGACTGGAGCAATTAGTCTCCAGAACGGAGAATCCAACCCCTAATATTTAGAAATCTGATGAGAAGTTCCTCTTTCATGCTATAATATTGCCCTTCATATCCCACCCCAGCCACTAACAATGACTCTAAATTCCTTTACATTTCTGTTACACTCATGTCCGTGTGTGAACCTGAGATTGTTTTTTTATTATTTTTCTCGGGTTTACGAGCTGGTAAATTTGCTCTTTCTTTGATTCGAGAAATTGTTGTTTGATTGGTTCCTTATTAACTCGCAGCATAAATAGTTAAATACACCCTGATTTGGAAAAGGCCACAGCCTCATGAAAAAGAAAATTAAACACTTGTTGTGATCACCCAAGGAGGCTGAATAGGGCAGAACTAATTCTCACATGGTCACAACAATGTGGTGTTAGCACACCCTCATTAGGGAGGAAGGGAGGGTGAATTCTGCAGGTGGCTCGGTGAGAACGGGACGGGCGGGGGGGGGGGGGGGGGGGGGTGGAGTATATTCCTCACCCCCTCCCAGTCTCAGCTAATTTGGCAACTCACCGAATTTAAAGTGGGATGCCCCACAACGACAATATGCTGGGGGCGGCCTTAACAAGGACTTCTGCCCTACAGTCATGGGATGTGCCGTCCTAGAAAGCTGCTTTTGTTAAGATTTATCTCATCTTTGGTGAAGACATATGCAAAGTATTCATTTAGCTCCTTAAACATGTCCTCTGTCTCTATGCATGGGTCTCCTTATAGGTCCTTAATTGACCTCCCCCATCTCAGGTGATATAAAGGCCAGTTCTTGTTTTATTTCAGAAATATCTTGTGTTAACAGGATGTTGTCATGCAATTAGACTCAGGCATGTTTGCAACTTTTTAACTCTTGTCCCTTTGTCCAGCAGGTGAGCTCAGCTTTGTAAGATAAAGCAAGATCTGGCACCAGGGCTGGACGTGATGCATCCAAGGATACTGAGGGAAGTGAGAGTGAAAATGTCTGAGACACTGACCATAAATTTCCAGTCTTCCTTTGACTTGGGTGTTGTTCCACAAGACTGGAAAGTTGCAAACATTACACCCTGTAGCACAATCAATCACTCACAAGGTGAGATGAGAAGGAGTCGAACGATGGCTTTATTTCGCAGACTTGTTCCCCAGCAGCACAGTTACAGAATGCGGCTGCTGGGAGAACCCGGGCTCTTATACTCCGCCTTACTGGGTGGAGCCAGCAGGCGGCTGATCCAATCGGGATCCATTGTCTATCTACCAATAGCCTCTCGGCATCCTAGGGTACCTTAATACCCCTAATACATACCACCACATTCATCCCTTGTTAAAAAAGAACCCGGCGGGGTAGTGGGCCGTATGGTGGTAGGGGTTTCCAGAGTCGGCACCTAGGATGCCACTAACAAGGCGGCTATGCTCCAATATTAACTACTTACAATGCTGCTTTTACTGAGCAACCAAACCCCAAAAAAATGATTTACAGAGGCATTTCGTGCTTCATTATACAGATTCAATGAGTCGGATGGGTGACCTGGTCATGCTCGCCGATTGTCTTAGCCCCGGTGGTGATGCAGGCGCAGGTTCTGGCCTCGTCGTCTCTGGGAGCGTCGCGATGCCTCGTCCCACTCCAATATCCCTATTCGGGGCCGGGGGAAGGACCGATCCACCCTGGAAGGGGGCGGCTGTGGGGTGCGCCAGCGGGAGTGAGGGGGTGATCAGTGTTGGGGGGGTGTGCGTGGCTCCAGAGGGGATCACTGGTGTTGGGGGGGGGTGCGGGGCTCCGGCGGGTGCCAGGTCCCGCAGGGAGACCGTGTCCTATTGGCCGTCAGGGTACGCCACGTAGGCGTATTGAGGGTTTGCGTGGAGGAGATGAACCCTCTCGACCAACGGGTCCGATTTGTGCGTACGTACTTGCTTTCAGAGCAAGATGGGTCCCGGGGCTACCAGCCAGGTCAGAAGTGGTTTTCCGGAGGAGGACTTCCTAGGGAAGACAAGGAGGCGTTCGTGAGGTGTTTGATTCGTTGTTGTACACAGCAGCGACCGGATGGAGTGGAGGGCGTCCGGGAGGACATCCTGCCAGCGGGAAACTGGGAGACTTCTGGACCGCAGGGCCAGTAGGACAGTCTTCCAGACCGTTCCGTTCTCCCTCTCTACCTGACCGTTCCCCCAGGGGTTGTAACTGGTTGTCCTGCTCGAGGCGATGCCCTTGCTGAGCAGGAATTGATGCAGTGCGTCGCTCATGAAGGAGGACCCCCTATCGCTATGTCTGTAGGCGGGGAAACCGAACAGTGTAAAGATGGTGCCGAGGGCTCTAATGACCTTTGCCGCGGTCATGTCGGGACAGTGGATGGCGAATGGGAACTGGGAGTATTCGTCAATCATGTTGAGGAAGTATGTGTTGCGATCGGTGGAGGGGAGGGGACCTTTGAAATCCAGGCTGAGGCGCTCAAAGGGCGGGAAGCCTTTATCAGGTGCGCTTTATCTGGCCGGTAGAAATGCGGCTTGCACTCTGCGCAGATCTGGCAGTTCCTGGTGGCGGTCCTGACCTCCTCGATGGAGTAGGGCAGGTTGCGTGTCTTCACGAAGTGATAGAACCGAGTGATCCCCAGGTGGCAGAGGTCCTCGTGGAGGGTTCGGAGACGGTCCACTTGTGCGTTGGCACACGTGCCGCGGGATAGGGCATCGGAAGGCTCGTTCAGCTTTCCGGGACGATACAAGATCTCATAGTTATAGGTGGAGAGTTCGATCCTCCACCACAAGATCTTGTCGTTCTTGATCTTGCCCCGCTGTGCATTATCAAACATGAAGGCAACCGACCATTGGTCAGTGAGGAGAGTGAATCTCCTACCGGCCAAGTAATGCCTCCAATGCCGCACAGCTTCCACTATGGCTTGGGCCTCCTTTTCCACTGTGGAGTGGCGGATTTCTGAAGTGTGGAGGGTGCGTAAAAAAAAGGCCACGGGTCTGCCCGCTTGGTTGAGAGTGGCCACCAGAGCTACATCAGACACATCGTTCTCGACTTGGAAGGGGAGGGACTCGTCGATTGCGTGCATCGTGGCCTTTGCGATATCCGCTTTGATGCGGCTGAAGGCCACTGTCGACAGGGGAAAACCATGGACTGGATTAGCGGACGGGCCTTGTCCGCGTAGTTGGGGACCCACTGGGCGTAATAAGAGAAGAAGCCCAGGCAGCGTTTCAGGGCCTTGGAGCAGTGGGGGAGGGGGAACTCCATGAGGGGGCGCATGCATTCGGGGTCGGGGCCTATCACTCCATTTCGCACTACGTAGCCAAGGATGGCTAGACGGTCGGTGCTAAACACACATTTTTCCTTGTTGTATGTGATTCAGGGCGTTTGCGGTCTGGAGGAATTTACGGAGGTTGGTGTCGTGGTCCTGCTGGTCGTGGCCGCAGGTGGTGACGTTGTCGAGATACGGGAACGTGGCCCGCAAACTGTACCGATCAATCATTCGGTCCATCTCTCGTTGGAAGACCGAGACCCCGTTTGTGACGCCGAATGGAACCCTTACAAAATGATAGAGTCGCCCATCTGCTTCGAAAGCAGTGTATTTTCGGTCGCTCGGGCGAATGGTAGGCGGACTTAAGGTCCACCGTGGAAAAGACCGTGTACTGTGCAATCTGGTTGACCATGTCGGATATGCGGGGGAGAGGGTACGCATCCAGCTGCGTGTACCTATTGATGGTTTGACTATAGTCTACGACCATCCTCTCCTTCTCCCCGGTCTTTACAACTACCATCTGGGCTCTCCAGGGACTATTGCTGGCCTGAATTATGCCTTCCCTCAGCAGCCGCTGGACTTCTGACCGGATAAAAGATTGGTCCTGGGCGCTGTACCATCTGCTCCTAGTGGCGACTGGTTTGCAATCCGGGGTGAGGTCGCGAACAGGGAAGGCGGATCAACCTTGAGGGTCTCGAGGCTGCAGATAGTGAGTAGGGGTATAGGGCCGCCGAATTTAAACGTTAAAATCTGGATATTACACTGAAAATCCAATCCTAGGAGTGTGGCAGCGCAGAGGTGGGGAAGGACGTAAAGCCAATAGTTTTTGAACTCCCTCCCCTGCACCGTGAGGTTCGCGATGCAGAACCCTTTTATCTCTACCGAATGGGACCCCGCCACCAGAACATTTTTTTGATTACTCGGGTGGATCGGAAGGGAACAGCGTCTTACCGTATCAGGATGTATAAAACTCTCCGTGCTCCCAGAGTCGATCAGGCAGGGCATCTTGTACCCGTTTACAAATATCGTTGTTGATGCTGTTTGGAGCGTTCGGGGCCGCGACTGGTCCGGGGTCACAGAAGCCAGTAGTAGTTGCTGCACCGGGGCGTTTTCTTCAGGCCCCATGTGGCCGTCCATCCCGGGATCTTTAGACGTCAGCCAAGATGGCGGAGTCCACGGGTTGCACACGGTTGGGGGTGGACAAGATGGTGCCGCCCATGGATCACACGTTGCCGGGGGAGCACAAAATGGCGGCGCCCAACTCTTCCGCATGGAGTCCGGGACCCAAGATGGCGGCGCCCGTTGGCCGCACATGGATCGCTGGGGGGTTTGAGTTTGGGGTTCTCCCCTGGAGATTGCGGCTACCCCCCGGGCCTGGCACACAGCTACGAAGTGCCCCTTTTTCCGCACCCTTTACAGAGGGCCGAGCGGGCTGGGCAGCGCATCCGGGGGTGTTTCCCCTGCCCGCAAAAGTAGCAGCGGGCCCCCCCCGGGTGATCTGCTGCTCTGGCAGCGCAGGCCTGCAGAGGGGCGGGGGTTCCCGGGGGTACGGTCGTGGTGGGGGTCCCTGGTGCCCAAGGTGCTGCCGCGCGGTCGGGGGCGTAGGCGCAGGCGTTCTGTGATGCCACATCAAACGTGGCCGCGAGGGCCCGTGCCTCTTTGAGGCCTAGTGTGTCTCTTTCCAGCAATTGCTGGTGAATTTGGGATGAAAGGATACCTGCCACGAACGCATCTCGGACCAGCAGCTCTGTGTGTTCATTAACCGCAACCGATGGGCAGTTGCAGTTTCTCCCCAGTATCAACAGCGCATTGTAGAATTCATCCAGCGATTCCCCGAGGATCTGCCGTCTCATCGCAAGCTGGTGGCGTGCGTAGACCTGGTTGACGGGCCGAACGTAGATTCCTATCAGCATCGAGATCGCCGTCGGGAAGTCTTCCGCATCCTCGATGAGCGTGTAGATATCAGGGCTCACCCTGGCATGCCTGGATTTTCTGTTCCTCTGTAGGTATGCCGGGGGCCGTTCGGAGGTATCCCTGGAAACACGCGAACCAATGTTTAAAAGTGGCCGCTGCGTTTGCCGCGTGGAGGCTGATTCGCAGACACCCCGGCATGATTCGGAGCTCCATGTCCTTAAAAGTTTGCGTAATAAATTGTAGCACAATCAATCACTCACGAGGCGAGATGAGAAGGAGTCGAACGATAGCTTTATTACGCAGACTTGTTCCCCAGCAGCACAGTTACAGAATGTGGCTGCTGGGAGAACCCAGGCTCTTCTACTCCGCCTTACTGGGTGGCTGATCCAATCGGGATCCAGTGTCTATCTACCAATAGCCTCTCGGCATCCCAGGGTACCTTAATACCCCTAATACATACCACCACGCACCCTTCTAAAAAAAGAATGTAAAGATAAGTAAAGCAACTACAGGTCAGTCACTGTTGCTTCACAGTGCCAGGGATCCGGGTTTGATTCCCAGCTTGTGTCAATATCTGTGCGGAGTCTGCTCGTTCTCCTCGTGTCTACATGGGTTGGGGCGGGTGAGAATGCTTTCTGTGCAATTTCACACTCCTCCAGCCACCTCACCTAAAAGCCCGCTGGGGAGGGGGATGAGGCGGTGCTGGGGGGGTGGGTAGTGCAACGTTTTGGCCAAGGGAAAGTAGCAACATGGAGATTTAATAGCTGAGTGACAGGAAGCAGACAGTGATAGTGACTGGGCATTTTTCAAGTTGGAGGAAGGTCTGTGGTGAAGTACCCCAGGGGTCAGTGTTGGGACCCTCACTCTTCCTGATATATATCAATGACCTAGATCATGGTGCGCAGGGCAGAGTTTCAAAATTTGTGGATGATGCAAAACTTGGAAGCATTATGAACTGTGGCGAGGACAGTGGGAAACTTGAAAAGGACGCAGACAAGTTGGTGGATGGAGGCACAAATGGTGTGGTTCAATTCGGAAAAATGTGAAGTGACTAATTTTGGTAGGAAGAAAATAGACAATATAAAATAAAGGATGCAACTCTGAAAGGTGTGCAGGAACAGAGGGACTTGGGTGTATATATATCAATGAAGGTGGCAGGACAGATTGAGAGTGGTTATTAAAGTATATAGTATCCTAGAGTTCATTAATCAAGGCACAGAAAACAAAAGTAAGGAACTGTCATTCTGCCTTTTTTTAATCGTTTTTTTAATCGATCGGAATATAGTAATTAAACACCAGGCCAATGAAAGAATTCACAACAGTTTTGATCAGTATTAACAGCAAGGGTAATACCGAAGGGCATAAATGTATTTAATGGCTCTTTATGTGAAACAGCAGCCCACCTCTTTGATTGAGTCACAACAGGAACCCAATCCTGGTCCCTCGCCACAATGCATGCCTGTAACCTCACGTAACCTCACATTGACAGCGCACACGTGCATGTGATCTGGTGCAGACATTGTAAAGAATTCCCCAAGCTGTTAGAATCTTCATCATGTCTGGGTGTCTTCAGGTGCAGTTGCATTTCCAAAGAACGTTCGTGTAAAACGTTTTTGCTTCACTGCAGGACTGAACCTGTCCACTGTCATCTCTTGACTCCAGAACAAAGCACAGTGATCCTCCTTCCTCCCTCGATTCAGGCTTACTTTCCCAGTCAGGCCAGATTGTCTAACGCCACTTACTGACATTAAATTGCCATTAGTGCAGTATCTGGAGCAACGCCAGCTTTGGAAATTCTGCCTAAAAATGTAATGTGACATCAGTTCACACTGTGCTATATTTATGGTGTGGCCATGGCCTTTAATGCACTGATAACAGAAGCAACAGAAGGTGTAAATAAATAGGAACGGGACATTATCGTCTTCCCTTTTGACATAGCTTCACTTTTTAGAAGTCGGTTCCATTTAGCACAGTAGCAACATTTTTCAACAAAAATGTTTTGGATTCACACCATTTTTGTCAGAAGGCCAAAGAAAAAGAAAATATTGTGGAATAATTGCATAAATGGAAATATCCTCTTCACATTGGTGGTGAAACCACAAACATGCTCTCCTAGATCATCTTTGTGGTATTGCAAGAAGTGTCAATTAGAAGAGTTGACAATGAATTCATTTATAATATCACTGCACTGTGAACAACACAATTTGTCCTACCTGGTGTCAATATTTCAGGTGTAAATATTCAGAAATGTTAGTATTCTAAATATGAATTAATGTTAATGCCTTTCACAATCTCAAGATGTCCTCAGCATTACTCAGCCAATGTAATCATGCTTGTAATAGAATCATAGAATCCCTACAGTGCAGAAAGAGACCATTCAGCCCATCAAGTCTGCGCCGATCCTCCGAAAGAGCACCCCTACCTAGGCCCACTCCCCTGCCCTATCCTTGTAACCGCACATAACCTTTGGACAATTTAGCATGACCAAGCCACCTAACCTGCACATCTTTGGACTGTGGGAGGAAACAGGAGCACCTGGAGGAAACCCACACAGGCACGGGGGAGAATGTGCAAGCTCCACACAAAAGTCACCCAAGGTCGGAATCGAACCCGGGTCCCTAGTGCTGTGAGGCAGCAGTGCTAACCACTGTGCCACCGTGTCCCACCCTACAAATCCCTACACGACCAGATGATTTACTTTTCTGGCAGTAAATTCTGGAAACACTCCACCGGTGAGGCATCATTTGAGGAGTGAGGAAGAGTCTTCATTACCCCCAACATCGGCTCCACTTCCCGAACACCTTCCCACTGAAGCACAGGAAATGCAACACCTACCTTTTATATCTTCTCTCCCCACCATCCACAGCCACAAACATAGTTTTTCAGATCATACTGCAATTCACCCGCAATCATTTCAATGCACTATATTCATTCCTCACCGTGTAGTCTCCTCTACACTAAGGAGACCACACGCAGATTGGTCCTCGCTTTGCTGAACATCTCCATTCAGCTTGTAAGTGTCACCCCCAAGCTCTCTACCATTTTTAATTTTAATTCTCCACGCCTTTCAGTTCTCCTAGTCCCAGTGAAGCTCAATGCAAGCTCATCTTTTAATTTATAAAAAACAACTGGTCTAACTTTGAGATCAACAACTTCAGATTACAATCATGAATTGGCTCTGCTGTTGCCATCTACACCGCCTCTGGTTCCATCTCCTCATTCTTTATTGCCTCATTACCACCTTGCACATCAACCCTTTCTCTCTTTTCCCCCCTCTGCCATTTCCCCACCATTTTCCAAGATTTAGTACTTGATTATAAATGTATCACCACAGATGTTGCCTAGTCTGCCGTGTGTTTTCAGTATCTTCTATTTTTATTTTGGATTTTCAGCATCCGCAGTATTTTGTTTTACATCTAGTTTGCTAATGTTGACTGAAGGATAAATATTGGCCAGAAAGCCACTGCCCTCATTGAATAGTCCCCTAGGATCGTCCTTGTCCGGGGGCGGCATGTGGCACAGTGGTTAGCACTGGGACTACGGCGCTGAGGACCCGGGTTCGAATCCTGGCCCTGGGTCACTGTCCGTGTGGAGTTTGCACATACTCCCCATGTCTGCATGGGTTTCACCCCCACAACCCAAAGGTGTGCAGGTTAGGTGGATTGGACACGCTAAATTGCCCCTTAATTGGAAAAAAATAATTGGGTACTCTAAATTTATTATTAAAAAAAGGAATGTCTTTTGTCCAAAATGCCTTCTTCCAGAGTGCAAAATATCAGCAACAACCTTCAGACAGTCAACCTCATTATTCACCTTTTCACAAATTGGTGAAGTCCCAATGGGGCACATTTCAAGTAAAGGTTTACAAAATGGTAGTATGCAAATATATGTTTACATGTTTTGCAACTTCCTTCCATAATATTGTAACCATTAAGTGGCAAATTGCACAAGTTGCAAAATGAAAAAAGTAGGTTTGTTTTAAGCCATGAATTCGTTCAAGTAAGATTGAATAATCAGGCTGCCCATGTTTCAGACAATAAATTAATCATAATGTTTAATTTCTGCTTCTGCTGGATGCATTTTGTCATTTATCCTTCTCAATCAGGCAAAATTCCAACATCCCCACTGCCAACGTGAGTAGCCATATGGCTGTTGCCCTTTTATCATTCTTCTGACAGTAGTCTGTCACTAACTCCTCTCAAGCAAATCAGGTCCCATGGACAATCATATCCTAAAATCCGTGGCAGAGACGTGCATAAAAACATTTTACTGAAAGCTCGTGTTCCTGTCAAGATTAATCTACCGAGGCCTGGGGTTGAGATTTGTTTTATATATTAAACCATATTTGCTCTGTCAGCTGGTGGTAATACCGTCTGTATCCCCCTGGTACACAAAAGCCCATTACAGATTCTCATTGGTATTATTTATATTTATAAAATGGTATTTCCTGAACGCATTTTGTTCATCGTTTTGAATTATGCTAATTGTATTAATCAGGAGTCAGAAAAGAAATGGAAGGAAGTGCATTATTTTGTGACTGATTTCAATGCATTATTGCGAAGGCAAATGCAGATTCAGAGTAAAAGATACGCGTGTTTTTAAATCTGCACACTAGCTGGTAGTCCTTTGACAGGACAAAACTATTAGCGCCCTGCTTCACAATCTAAGCTGATGGAAAATAAATTGGAAGACTGAAGGTTCTGAAGTAATAAGCAATGTCAGCATGATTGCGCGAAGTGACGCCTCCATCCTTCCTAGCGAGCATCTTAACAGCAAGAATATCTTGTCAGTCACACGATCCAAGGCCAGACAAATCAAAGCTTTCATAAAGTACACTTACCCAGTGACAAGCAGATTGAAAGGAAACACTGTTTCTTAAATTCCTTCCATCTTCTGGCAGTGTCGCATTACTCTCCTCCCTGAACCCCCAATTAAAAGATGGACGGGCAACTGGCCCTCGGCCTTCTCAAAGACCACTCTTGAGCCCTCTTTTTCCAGATTCACAGATGTGACACAACTTGTTGTTCTCTAGTTTTCCCCCTCTGCCCCCAATATCGCGCCCATTGGAAAATGACTTGCCTCCACGACAATCAAACGGAGGCAGAAAATCAATAGCCTCGAGAACCACAGAGTCAAAGCCATGTTCCACCATGATGTGAGGTAGTGCACTGGGCAAACCATTCCAATGCCATGCTGGCTGCCTTGTGGATGCCACTGTAACCTCTACATAGGCAAGCTGCACACAAAGAACATTTCATTCTGCACATAATTCCTTAATTACAGATTTGAACGTCTTCAGCCTCATTAATTGATAGAAAAGGGAATGGCTCTTTGACTGACAGAGCATTCTTGCGCTGTACAGTCTGTACATCTTGGCACTGTGCCTGGACAACCAGGATGTTTGTTTATGCTCCATGCCTTCACTAAATTTAGCTTCAGCCAGGTCTAGAAGTGTCTTGTTTTATTATTTAAAGTGGGGAATGTTTACAAAATGTACAAGAACAAAATTCTATCAAAATGTACCATGCTCACATTCCGGTATTACTTTACACAATGTCTACTAAATCAGTTTGACCCCTATTTTGATTTGTTTATTGTCACATGTACCAAAAAGTATTTTTCTGCGAGCAGCTCAAACAGGTCATTTAGTACATGGAAAGAAAATATATAATGGGGCAACACAAGGTACACAATGCAAAAGAGAAAAGTTCGTGATAATGTTAGTGTGAGAATTAAATTTTTAAGAGATTAGTATGGTTATAAGAGATGTAAAAAGAGGATCTGTTTGGGAGAGCTCACAGAGAGTCGCCATCTTGAAAGTGACAACATTTTCCTGATCACAGTCTTTTGTCATCTATTGTCTGTGCATGTCTGAGGTATCGGAGGCTAGAATTTTGGGAATTATGACTCAATTCGTTTGCTCCAAGGAGGGAAATTAAAACACCGAGGGGGAATAATGTGATCATGTAGTGATGCATTAAGTGACATTGTGCAGTCGAACTCAACTCCCCATGGGCAGACAGCGTCACAGGTTGTTAGCTGCGTGGTTTGTCCAAGTTTTCTCATCAATACCGTTGGCAAATGGCACAAGGGTAGAGGCCCATAGCCCTCCCTGGCCTCTGGGTAATTTGTTATGGTCTGTGGTGTAACGCAAGCAACATTTCACCCCCTGAATCTGTTTTTTAATGTGAAGTGCATGTGTATGAGGGAATGGGTGAGAGCAAGCTTTGACTCTTGTTTTTCATAGAAACATAGAAAACGGGAGCCAGATCAGGCCAATCAGCCCTTTGAGCCTGCTCCACCATTCGTTATGATCATGGCTGATCATCCAACTCAGTAACCTGTACCAGCTTTCTCCCCCATAATCTTTGAGCACTTTAGCCCCAAGAGCTCTCTCTAACTCCTGCTTAAAAACAATGTTTTGGCCTCAACTGCTTTCTAAGATAATGAATTCCACAGGCTCACTACTCTCCAGCTGAAGAAAGCTCTTCTCATCTCAGTCCTAAATAGTCTACCCCATATCCTCAGACTGTGACCTCTGGGGCGGAATTCTCCGCAATCGGCGCGATGTCCGCAGACCGGCGGCAAAAACGGCGTGAATCAGTCTGGCATCGCGCCGCCCCAAAGGTGCGGAAGTCTCCGCATCTTGAGCGGCCGAGCCCTAACCTTGAGGAGCTAGGCCCGCGCCGGACTGATTTCCGCCCCGCCAGCTGGCGGGAAAGGCCTTTGGTGCCCCGCCAGCAGGCGCGGAACTGACTTTGCCGGACGGCGCATGCGCGGGAGCGTCAGCGGCCGCTCACGGCATCCCCGCGCATGCGCAGTTGAGGGGTCTCTTCCGCCTCCACCATAGTGGAGACCATGGCGAAGGCGGAAGGAAAAGAGCGCCCCCACGGCACAGGCCCGCCCGCGGATCGGTGGGCCCTGATCGCGGGCCAGGCCACTGTGGGGGCACCCCCCCGGGGCCAGATCGCCCCCGCACCCCCCCCCCCCCCCCCCAGGACCCCGGAGCCCGCCCGCCTTGTCCTGCCAGTAAGAGAGGTGGTTTGATTCTCGCCGGCGGGTCAGGCATTCCAGCAGCGGGACTTCGGCCCATCCGGGCCGCAGAATCGCCGAGGGGGGCCCGCCAACTGGCGCGGCGCGATTCCCGCCCCTGCCGAATATCCGGTGCCGGAGAATTCGGCACCCGGCGGGGGCGGGATTCACACCAGCCCCCGGCGATTCTCCGACCCGGCGGGGGGTCGGAGAATCCCGCCCCTGGTTCTGGACATCCCCACCATCGGGAATATCCTTCCTGAAACTAATTGTATTGTTTTTTTATGAGCTCCCCCTTCATTCTTATAAACTCCAGCGAATATAGTCCTAACTGATCTAATCTCGCTTCATACGTCAGTCCCACTATCCTAGGAATCAGTTTGGCAAATCTCCACTATGCTCCCTCTAAGGCAAGAACATCCTTCCTGAGATAAGGAGACCAAAGGTGCACATAATTTTCCAGGTGTGGTCTCACCAAGGCCCTGCATAATTGCAGCAAGACATCCCCGCTCCTGTACTCAAATCCTCGTGCTATGAAGGCCAACATACCATTTGCCTTCCTTACTGCCTGCTGCACCTGCATGCTTACTTTCATGTAAAATACTCATGCTATCATTTTATTAAGCAATTATTTCACTTCCATAGAATCCCTACCATGCAGAAGGAGGCCATTAGGCCCATTGAGTCTGCAGCGACCCTCTGAAAGGCTACCCCATCCAGACCCAATCCTCTGTCGTATCCTCACCTATCCCCTAACTTACATATGTTTGGACACTAAGGGACAATTTTAACATGGCCAATCCACCTAACCTGCACATCTTTGGACTATGGGAGGAAAGCGGAGACCGGGAGGAAAGCGGAGACCTGGAGGAAACCCACGCAGACATGGGGAGAATGTGCGAACTCCACATAGACAGTCACCCAAGGCCAAAATTGAAGCCCGGCCCCAGGCACTGTGAGGCAGCAGTGCTAACCACTTTGCCAACTTGCGGCCCACTCTACCACCATGCCTCTCACTGTGCCGCCAACTTCACTCAACAATTCTGATTATACAATTCAAACTATTGGTACAGATGATTCGTTTTTTTGGGTATATATATTTTATGTTCAGAATACTGCTGCATTTAGATTGTAATCAGTACTGTGACCATGATAAATAAACTATTGGAGCTCCATAAAATACGAGTATGTATCTTATTTAGCATTTTACAACTAACCAAGAATGCACAGAAACTTCTGTATTGTGTGCAACATATACCTCAGCTCAAGTGTGTGCCTGGACACTATACTGTCGTGGAGCATGGGCACCATATGCAAATTTATATTTTATTGTGTAGTATCTATAAACAATAATAGCTTTTATGTAGATGACATGTTAGTGTATGGCAGTGACATCTTGGTGCAATTTAGCCTCAGATTCTGCTACAATTTGTAGCTGTGCATTTTATTACACTCAGGCTAGTTTACTTCCTATGTAGATTACATGCACGTGAGGCATCTAGTGCAAACAGGAGCCAAAACTGGGAAAATCCATGGTGCAGCCAGATGACTCGCTGTCGGTACTTTCCAGTGCTGTACTTTATCAAAAGTCTGCCTTTGGTTAAAGTGAAAGTAGAAACCCTTGTGGGAGGTGCTTGTCTAGTTAGAAAAGAGCGGTGGGCTGGGCTGGTTTTATCCAAAAGTAATTTAATCGGAATAGAAACTTCTGGGAGATAAGAATAATCAATCTTTTCATTTAAAAAAAAATCATTTTTTGAGGTGGAAATTTGCCAATGAGCACTTTCAGATAGCTACTGTGATTGAGGTTTCAGTTTGTCACCTTTTCAGTAAGCCTTTTGTTGCACTGGACAAAACACAGTGACAAATGGGGAAATAAATGCTGGAAATTTGAAATTAGAACAGAAAATACGACAATTGCACATCAGAATCTGTAAGGAGAAGGGGAATTTAAGGCTTTAGCTACATACTAGCCATCAGAATTAAAAGCTAATAGATAAGCAAGTATCTTATCAGGTTATGTGCACATATATACGTAGGTTAGGATTTTATTTAATCTCCTATGATTGAGGCATTTGCTTTCTTTTTACTTCTGCATGGCTATTGGATTTGTACTGTAACAGAAATAATGGAATGATGAAATTTGTTCTTTCCTGGGGTGTTTTAGGGTTTAATGTGTCAGGGCACAATTTAGTTGGGAATGCTCTTTAGCTTCCACACAAATGTGCAATTCGTGCCTGTTGACTTGTTTTGGTGGCACATTGTGAAACTAGATGGCCAAAAGACAGTCTTGTGATAGAAAATGCAACACTGGAGCTCAGAATGATTAGTTACAGATGGTTCGAAAGGAGATCTCTCATTTCTGGAGGCTCTTGTTCAGGGCAACTCTGAATTCGACATGGTGGGCTAGATTCTCCATTGGCTGACGTCAAAATCGTGAAACACGATTGGGCGGAGAATCGGTTCCGATGCCAAAATCACGGCTGGCGCCGATTTGACGTCAAATCGCGAATCTCCATCACCTCAACAGCGGTGTCAATGCGTTCCAGAACGGACGTACAGTTAATACCGTTTGCATGTCATTAGCAGGCCTGACCTTTTATTCCCCGGGGCCTTACCGATTCTCCTCCTCTAATGGGCCGGGTACCCTATGGCGCGGTTCACTTGTGCTTTTAAAAATCGTGAACCTGGCATCTTGGCTGATGAGGAAGGAGCTCGGGGAGGCAGTGGCTGGCGCCGGTTTGACTACCCACCTGTACTACAGGTGTGATCTCACCAAAGCCCTGAACGAGTGTCATAAGACTTCTTTATTCCTGCACTCCATTGTCTTGCTGATTGCTTGCTGTATATGCATGCTACATTTTTATTTTATATTGTTTCACCATTTTTATTTTATATAAATGCAAACAGGAATGAAAGTTGCGCTAACTATCCACGTTTGCGCTGTCTAACTATCCACGTGTCCTTCATTAAATAGGCATTTCTAACATAACATACTAATAATTGTCATCTATCGTATTACTCTTAATATAATAACACACATGCCAAACTCAGTGGTTGAAATAACATCGCTAACTGAGATATGAAAACACAGATCACAGTCCTGAGGCCAAAATCCTGGGAGTGTACTGGCACGGGGGGGGGGTTGGATAAAATTGGGTAGGCATTGAACTCATTGCCTATCTGCCTCGACTGGTATTTTACCATGCGCAGTAGGTATTGTGTAGCAGCCCCCCTACCTTGGACCAGTTGAGGCCCTTAAGTGGTCAACAAATGGCCTCTTGAGACTCTCTTCCTTCCACCAATGGCATTTTCATAGCTGCAGGGCATACCCACACCATGTGGTAAAGCCATCACTGCGGCTGGGGAGGGGGCAATCCCTGCTCTCCAGGCACCTTGTGCTCAGCTGAGCTCCCCCTAAATGATATTACAGCCGCCCCTCACCTCCCCGCAGTCTATTCTCACCAGCCCATCCCCCCATCCTTCCCCTCAAAGTCTCTTGCTGGGACTTGCCTGACAGGACCCAGCGAAGCTGCCCCAACTCACCTTTGTATCCGACCCCCTCTCATGGTGGACTGGCTGCAGTCTCACCAGTGGCCACACCACTACCTGTGGTGCTGCTGAGACTGTACAGCTGCCAACTATCTGACTGGCGGCAGTTCTTGGAGGCCCTCACAGATGATAGTGAAAGCCATCTGCTTCACCACTCTAACAGCCTGAAACCAATACATGGCTTCCCAAACAGGGTGGGAAGTCCCACTGCCTCAGCAAATAATTCCAACCTGTGTTAATCTTCAAAACATACAGAGTTTCTCCAGCATTGTCTGCTTTCAATACAGATCGAATTGGAACAGTGATTGAACGGGCGACATAGTGGCACACTGGTTAGAGCTGCTGCCTCACAGCGTCAGGGACCCTGGTTCAATTCTGGCCTTGGGTGTGGCATCTGAACATTCTGCATGGGTTTCCTCCGGGTGCTCCGGTTTCCTCCCATAGTCATAAGATGTGCAGTTTAGGTGGATTGGCCATACTAAATTGCCCCATAATGTCCAAAGGGGACAGGGCGGGGGTGCTCTTTCAGAGGGGTCGGAGCACACTCTATGGGTTAAAAAGCATCCTTCTGTGCTGGAGGGATTCTACGAGTCACAGAACCGGGGCAAAATTCTCTGTTATCGGCGCGATGTCCGCCGACCGGCGCCAAAAACGGCGCAAATCCCACCTGCATCACGCCGCCCCAAACGTCGCAAAGTGTCCGGCCCGGAATGGGCTAGCAGCGACGTGACGCTATCCGTGCTGGCTCGCGTGGTTCACGCCGTGTGGCGTCATGCACGCCGCACGGCGTGGCGGCTCATAAGACGTGCTGCTCCCCCCACCCGACCAGAAGACCCGACCGGATGGCTGCCCGCCGCTCAGCCCCGAGGTTCCAGTCCCGCGATATTGAGGCGCTCCTGGATGCAGTGGAGCAGAGGAGGGAGGCCCTGTATCCCGGGCACGGCCGCAGAGTTGCCCCACGCCACAGCCGGCGTCTGTGGAGGGAGGTGGCAGAGGCCTTCACCGCTGCGGCCCTGACACCACGGACAGGCACCCAGTGCCACAAGAAGGTGAACGACCTCGTCAGAGCAGCCAGGGTGAGCCTCCCCCTGCACGATATCCATATCCCCCGTATCCCCCCTCCCCATATCCCCCATAGCCCCCCTCCCGCATATCCCCCATATCCCCCCTCCCCCCTATCCCCCCCCATATCCCCCCTCCCCATATCCCCCCTCCCCATATCCCCCTCCCCTATATCCCCCCTCCCCCATATCCCCCATATCCGCCGTCCCCATATCCCCCTCCCCATATCCCCCTCCCCCATATCCCCCATATCCCACCTCCCCCTATCCCCCTCCCCATATCCCCCTCCCCATATCTCCACTCCCCATATCCCCGTCCCCATATACCCCGTCCCCATATCCCCCCTCCCCATATCCCCCCTCCCCCATATCCCTCATGTCCCCCCTCCCCATGTCCCCCCTCCCCATGTCCCCCCTCCCCATGTCCCCCCTCCCCATGTCCCCCCTCCCCCATATGCCCCTCCCCATATCCCCCTCCCCATATCCCCCCTCCCCATATCCCCCTCCCCATGTCCCCCTCCCCATATCCCCCATATCCCCGCTCTCCCATATCACCTGATCACTGCCTGCGTGTCTAACCATGCATGCTTCATTGTGTATCGCAGGAGCAACCGTCGAGGCACCCATCCCCGCAGATACAGACCTCCCGCATGATGCCCCTCGGAGACCACTGGAGACGGAGAGACCCGGACCCTCTGGCAGGCGACGCCCGCAGGATGCCCCTCGGAGACCACTGGAGACGGAGAGACCCAGACCCTCTGGCATGCGACGCCCGCCGATGCCCCTCGGAGACCACGGGAGACGGAGAAACCTGGAGCAACAGGGAGACGACGCCCCCGTCTCGTGCGGGTGCGGCGACGCAGGCGTGTGCCACCCAGCGACGAGAGGGGCAGCCACAGGCCCCCGTCACAGCCGAGCCACGAAACCACAACCCAGGACACCCCTACCCAGGACACCCCTACCCAGGACACCACTAACCAGGAAACTGAAATACAGGACAGTGACACAGATTGGATGGGCAGAGACGAACCGCCACCCCAAAGTGCCATGGACTCAGAGTCGGACGATGTGCACGACACAACTCCACTGCTGTCACCAACACCCTCCACCATTGCAGAAATACTCACCTCGGTTGGGCACTTTAGTGATGAGGCGTCTGGTACACTCACTGGTGCGCACAACACAGCCGTCCCGGTACAGCAGGTGGAGGTAGGAGCAGCAGAGGGGCCGGGCGGTCGGAGGGCAGCCCGGCGCAAGCGAACATCTGCCGCCCAGATGGATCCCGGGTTCCTGGAGTTACCACACCCACCCATAGGTCAGATGCAACCACCAAACCTGAGACGAGCGAAGAGGGTGACGGCCAGCTTGCGGCGGCTGCAGTCGCAGGTGGAGGAGTCCACCCGCGTCCAGGAGCTGGCAGTGGTGCCGGTCATGCGTGCCACCCAGGCCGACACCGCACGGGTGGCATCCGCGGTGGAGGCAATGGGTGCGACGGTGTCAGACATGGGGAGCGGTTTGCGAGGCCTGGGGCTTTCCGTGCAGGCGGCGTCTGTGGCCCAGGATATGGCTGCCCTCTCACAGGAGGCCATGAGCCAGCGGCAGATGGCAGAGGCGCTCAACGCCATGGCCCAGTCTCAGCAGGCCATGGCCCAGTCTCAGCAGGCAATGGCCCAACCCCTGCAGGCCATGGCCCAGTCTCAGCAGGCCATCGCTGAGGGCATCGGCGCCATTGCCCATGTGCTAGCCGGCGTCGCATAGTCACAGACAGGGATTGCCAACTCCCTCAGCTCCATGGCTGCAAACCTGCAGATCCTTGTCGATACCAGCACGGGCTTCCAGGACTGGCAGCGCCAGATGTCGGGGGGGCATCAGATGGCCAGTCCGTTCGCATCCCCCACCCATGTAGAGGCCTGGGGGCCATCGGGCACCCCGAGGGAGGAGGAGGTGCTGGGTCCTGTTCCGGGTCCCATTGTGGGGGAGGTCCCAGAACACCTCAACACCTCGGGCTCCCCCCCTTCCATCCCAGGTGCATCGGGTGGGCAACGGGCAGGACAGGCTGGCAGCTCGCCATCCCAGTCACCCGGGCTGCAGCCTGGCCCATCTAGGCCAGGACGCCCCAGGAAACGGCCGCCAAAGGGATCCCGTGTCAGAGGGCAGGAATCACAGGAGTCCACCTCCAGTTCTGCTGTACCGTCTGGGGAACCACCTAGATGTAGTCATAGGGTCCGTAAGGCCAAACAATTAGACACTGAGTAAGTTGGCACGGGTGCAGGGCACGAGTGCAGGGCACAGATGAGTTTTAGGGGCTAGGGCACGTGCATGAACTCCTTTCGTTATTAAAGTCAATGTTACACCTACAGAAGCTGCTTTTATGCTGTGTCCAAAGCGTGCGGGGGTGTCATGTACGTTGAGCGCAAGTGTGTGTGTGAGGGGTGGTCTTACCTCAGCCCCAGGTGAGTCTGCCCCCTTCCCCCTGGGCCGCCATCAACATCCCCCCGGGCAGAGGACGGGACCATGCGCTGCAGTGTCACAGCTGCATGCAGGGATGGTCCGGGTGGATGGTGGTACTGTGGCCATGGGTCAGACATAGTCCAACGATGTGGAGCCAGGAGCTCATCGCAGGGCGGGTTGTCATCATCCTCCATGGCCTGCAATAGACACGCGTCCACCGGCAACTGTGTGAGCCCGGCCGTTGTGCCGCAGGTGGATCGGCAATGGGGGGGTGGTGTGCATGCGGTGGGGTTGGGGGGGGGGGTGAGGGTGTTGGGTGGGTGAATGGGTGGGGGGTGTGGGTGGTCGGCTGGTGCCATGGTGTGCAGTCTGTGGCCATACTACCCGATTCCCACGCCCATCTAGTCAGTGAAGCGGGCGGCTATCAGCCTGTCCCGTGCCCGCTGGCCCAGCTGGTAACGGTGGACAGCCACCCGCCCGTGCCTAGCCCGTCTGCCCTGACCATTGCTCCCATCCCCCTCATCTGGGGAGGACTGCGCCTCTTCCTGCTGCTCCTCCACTCCTCCCTCCTCTGCCTGCGGCACATCGCCCCTCTGGTGGGCTATATTGTGCAGGACGCAGCACACCACAATGATGCGGCCGACCCTATCTGACCGATACTGGAGGGTGCCCCCAGAGTGGTCCAGGCACCTGAAACGCATCTTCAGCACGCCAAAGCACCTCTCTATCACTCCCCTTGTCGCTACATGGGCATCATTGTAGCGGTTCTCCGCCTCATTGCGTGGCCTCCGTATAGACGTCATCAGCCACAATCGCAATGGGTAGCCCCTGTCGTCCAGCAACCAGCCCCTCAGCCGGGGGTGGCGTCTCTCGTACATGCCCAGGATGTCTGACTGCGACAACACGTATGAGTCGTGTACACTGCCCGGGTACCAGGCGTAGACGTGCAGGATCATCATGCGGTGGTCGCAGACCACCTGTATGTTCATCGAATAGGTCCCCTTCCTATTGGTGAACACAGCCCTGTTATCTGCAGGTGGCCGGACGGCGACGTGCATCCCATCAATCGCGGCCTGGACCATGGGGAACCCGGCCACGGCAGAGAAGCCCACGGCCCGGGCATCTTGGCTGGCCCGGTCCACAGGGAAGCGGATGGCATATAGGGCGTCTGTCACTGCCCGGATGCACCGATGTCTGCGATATGCTGGACAGATCCCCACTCGGTGCCTGGAATGACCCCGTTGCATAAAAGTTCAGGGCCACCGTAACCTTGACGGATACGGGGAGAGGGTGTCCCCCGCCAGTGCCACGTGGTGACAGATGCGCCAGCAGGTGGCAGATGTGTGCCACAGTTTCCTGGCTCATTCAGAGTCTCCTCCTGCATTCCCGGTCCGTGAGGTCCTGGTATGACAGCCGGGGCCGGTACACACGGGGCGTCCTCGGGTGCCTCCGTTGCCATGGGGCCGCGACGTCCTCCTCCCCCTCCTCGTCCTGTCGGTCAGGTGTCCCTCCAGCCTGGTCGGCTGCCGCCTGCCCCTCTGCGGCAGCCTGCGCCGCCTCCCTGGCACGCTCCTCCTCCTCCTCCTCATCCAGGGCCTCATGGACATTAGCGGCTGCCGCCACGGCGGCCAACATCGCTGGCTTACCGGAAAACATGACGGCCTGGGGGGGGGGGGGGGGGGGGCGGGAGAGCGGGTGGAACAATGACATGTCATCATTGCCCATACCCCCTCCTTCCCCCAGCCAGGTGGCATGGACCGCATGGGTCCAACTGTTGGAGGCTGGCACCTGGCCAGGTGGACCATCTCACTTGCCCTCGCACCCCCCCCCTCCCCGGCACAGACCACCCGTCCCCCTCCCCGGCACGGACCCCCGTCCCCCCCGTCCCCCTCCCCGGCACGGACCCCTGTCCCCCCAGTCCCCCTCCCCGGCACGGAACCCCGGTCCCGGACCCCCCGTCCCCGGCACGGACCCCGTCCCCCTCCCCGGCACGGACCCCGTCATGGACCCCGTCCCCCCGCCCCCCTCCCCGGCACGGACCCCCGTCCCCCTCCCCAGTACGGGCCACCCCCCGTCCCTCCCCGGCACGGACCCCCGTCCCCCGTCCCCCTCCCCGGCAGTCATCCTCCCGTCCCCGGCACTCACCCCCCCTCCCCGCACTCCCCCGGAGCCCAGCCCACTCTAACCCCCCCACCCCCGCCACACACACACACACACACACAACCCTACACACACCTCTCCCCCACACATACAGCCTGTGGCCACGCCATTGCCTCTCCAGCGGCCAACCCCCCAGGCCGTCACCCACCTCCACGCTGGTCGGCGTAAACCTTGAGCACTGGTTGACGCCGATTGAAAGGTGGTTTGATTTACGCCGACGCATCCGGACGGGAGAATATCGGCAGCCCCGAAATCCATTGCCTCGCGCCCACCCATGCTATTCTCCGAGGCGTGCGGCGCGATTGACGCCCCACTGACTTTACTCCCTTCGGAGAATTCGGCGGGCGGCGGGGGCGGAATTCACGACGGCCCACGGCGATTCTCCAACCCGGTGGGAGGTCGGAGAATCTCGCCCCCTGAATTTCAATATTGAAGATTTTAGAAATTAAGTGCAATTAGGTGTGATTTTATTGCATGACATGGAGTAAAAGAATATCCCATAAATATTGTATGCATTTAATTCTCTTTGCCATAACAGATTAAAAGAGAAACATAGGGTGAATGTTCGGCTCACTATCGTGGCGGGGCGGAGGTGTACAATGCGACAAGCTGTTCAAATGCCATTGACTTTGGCGGGACCTGAAAATCCCGTCAGCAGGAGCAGCCGCACAATTCCACCCCCAGATCTTACAGCAGCGGGAATAACAAGTTGGCAAACTGGAAGCGAACAGCAAGGACTTCCCAATTCCATCCCTGCCCAAAGATGTTCGCAGCTGGGGACTGCTATATCTGCTTAAAGTATTTGCATTACAAAATGCCTTTCCAGTTATTGCAGTAAAGTGTTTATTCCGAGGTCTCACAAAGCAGTGTTCAAATCAATGTTATTGTTGAAGCAGAACTGTGGCAAAGTGATTTTGAAATAATCAGCACAATATTAGTCCAGCATTCGTAATCCTGAGGAAGAAGGTATAAGGGAGTAAATTATTTTATTGTGAAGTACTTATTTTGAGATGTGTTTCTGTGCTTTGTATTGGAGTCACTAATACTGTGTAGGTTCTCGCAGCTTGATGTCAAACACCCACAAAGGGTCAGTTTTTCAGCCAAATCAAACTTTTGGCTCCTGCCTACTGAAGGTATCCAACGGCAGAGTGATTTCACTGTCCCAAATTTTCTGCAGTCAGCTCATTTAAATAATCATTCAATGCTACTTGCGCAGCTTTGGCCGTGTTCAAGTAGCTGGACTAATGGGGGAAATGTGCAAATCAAATTTTCAAAGGATACTTCCATATAGAGAAGCTCCATACGAAGCAAACATTTATGTCTCTTAAACATCACGATAAGTTGGATGTCTTTGTAAAAACTAAACACAGTGCCAGACAGGGGGGAGGGGGGAGTGAAATCAAACCTAACGTGATCAAATATTGGACCGACACACAGAGGCTTGATGGTTGAAGAGGGTCGTAACACGAGGTGAGTACAAGGAAAAGGCCTTGTTTGGCACGTCAGAGGATTCACCCCAGAAATCAGCAATGTTTTATTACTGGTAGCAGGTGGTGATCAGGCTTAATGCCATGTAGACTGCTTGGGACCTGAGGCCAGATGCAGAATAAAATCTGGTAACTTAAGTCATCTTGGTACACCTACACTGTACTTTCTCTGGAGCCAATATATTCTTCCTAGTGTAGTATCCGGGACTTCTCACAGCACTCCAGGTGTGGTCTGCAAAAAATGACCACACATGATCAAGGTGCAGTATGGTGAATTGGGGAGTCCATGGAAAGCCATCCTCCTGCCATTTTGTCCTTTCCCCCGACACCAGCTCCCCCCCGCCAATGAATCACTGCACAACACCCCCTCCCACCCCCACTACTCTCCCCCCCCACTAACCCCCCCCCACCACCACTAACCCCCCCCACCCCACTAACAGCCCCCCACCCCCCTACTCCCCCCACTAACACCCCCCCCACTAACACCCACCCCTCCCCACTAACACCCCACCACTCCACTAACACACACCCCCACTAAACCCCCCCCACTAACACCCCCCACACTAACACCCACCCCAACACCAACCCCCCCCACTAACACCCCCCCAACACCAACCCCCCCCACTATCACCTCCCCAACACCAATCCCCTCCACTAACACCCCCCAACACCCACCCCCCTACCACCCACCTCCTCCCACCTAACACCCACCCCCTCCCCCTAACACCCACCACCCCCCACCCCCTCCCCCTAACACCCCCCGCCCCCCAACACCCACCCCCTCCCCCCTAACACCCACCCCCTCCCCCCTAACACCCACCCCTCCCTCCTCCCTAACACCCCCCTCCCCCCCATAACACCCACCCCCTCACCCCTAAAGCCCATCCACCTCTAACACCCACCCGTCCCCTAACACCCCCCAACACCCACCCCCTCACACCCACCCCCCCAACACCGACCTCCCCTCCCCCTTACACCCACCCCCCTCCCCTTACACCCCGCCCCCCCTCCCCCCTAACACCCCCATTCCCCTTAACATCCACCCCCTTCCCCCTAACACCCACCCACCCCTCCCCCAACACCCATCACCCCTAACACCCACCCCTCCCCCTAACAACCCCCCAACACCCACCCCCCTCCTCCTCCTCCCTAACACCCACCCCCTCCTCCCCCTCCCCCTCCCTCCTCCTCCTCCTCCCTAACACCCACCTCCCTCGTCCCTAACACCCACCCCCTCCTCCTCCTCCCCCCCAACATCCACCCCCCTCCTCCTCCTCCCCCCAACACCCACCCCCCTCCTCCTCCTCCTCCCCCCAACACCCACCCCCTCCTCCTCCTCCCCCCAACACCCACCCCCTTCTCCTCCTCCCCCCAACACCCACCCCCCTCCTCCTCCTCCGCCTACCCCTCCCTCCTCCTCCCTAACACCCACCCCCCTCGTCCCTAACACCCACCCCCTCCTCCTCCTCCCCCCCAACACCCACCCCCCTCCTCCTCCTCCCCTAACACCCACCCCCCTCCTCCTCCTCCCAACACACACCCCCCTTCTCCTCCTCCCCCCTACCACTCCCTCCTCCTCCCTAACACCCACCCCCTTCGTCCCTAACACCCACCCCCTCCTCCTCCTCCCCCCAACACCCACCCCCCTCCTCCTCCTCCCCCCAACACCCACCCCCTCCTCCTCCTCCCCCCCAACACCCACCCCCTCCTCCTCCTCCCCAACACCCACCCCCTCCTCCTCCTCCTCCTCCTCCCCCAACACCCACCCCCTCCTCCTCCCCCCCAACACCCACCCCCCTCCTCCTCCGCCCCCCAACACCCACCCCCCTCCGCCTCCTCCCACCCCCCCTCCTCCTCCTCCCCCCAACACCCACCCCCTTCCTCCTCCTCCCCCCAACACCCACCCCCTTCCTTCTCCTCCCCCTCCCCCCAACACCCACCCCCTCCTCCTCCCCCTCCCCCCAACACCCACCCCCCTCCTCCTCCTCCCCCAACACCCACCCCCCTCCTCCTCCCCCAACACCCACCCCCCTCCTCCTCCTCCTCCAACACCCCTCCTCCTCCTCCTCCTCCCCCCAACACCCACCCCCCTCCTCCTCCCCAACACCCACCCTCCTCCTCCTCCTCCTCCCCCCTAACACCAACCCGCCTCAACCGCCCCCCAAAGACCCACCCCCCTCCTCCTCCTCCCCCTAACACCCACCCCCTCCTCCTCCTCCCCCCTAACACCCACCCCCCTCCTCCTCCTCCCCCCTCCTCCTCCCCCCAACACCCACCCCCCCTCCAACCTCCCCCAACACCCACCCCCTCCCTCCTCCCCCTAACACCCACCCCCCTCCTCCTCCTCCCCCCAACACCCACCCCCCTCCTCCTCCTCCCCCCTCCTCCTCCTCCTCCCCCAACACCCACCCCCCTCCCTCCTCCCTCAACACCACACCCCCTCCCTCCTCCCCCCAACACCCACCCCCCTCCCTCCTCACCCCAACACCCACCCCCCTCCCTCCTCCCCCCAACACCCACCCCCCTCCCTCCTCCCCCAACACCCACCCCCTCCCTCCTCCTCCCCCTCCTCCTCCTCCTCCCCCCTCCTCCTCCTCCTCCCCCCAACACCCACCCCCTCCCTCTCCCCCCAACACCCACCCCCTCCCTCCTCCCCCCAAGACACACCCCCTCCCCCCAACACCCACCCCCTCCCTCCTCCCCCCAAGACACACCCCCTCCCTCCTCCCCCCAACACCCACCCCCTCCCTCCTCAACCCAAAACCCACCCCCTCCCTCCCCCCCAACACCCACCGCCTCCCTCCCCCCCCAACACCCACCGCCTCCCTCCTCCTCCCCCCAACACCCACCCCCCTCCTCCTCCCAACCCCTCCTCCTCCTCCCCCCTAACACCCACCCCCCTCCTCCTCCTCCCCCCTAACACCCACCCCCCTCCTCCTCCTCCCCCCTAACACCCACCCCCCTCCTCCTCCTCCCCCCTAACACCCACCCCCCTCCTCCTCCTCCCCCTAACACCCACCCCCTCCTCCTCCTCCTCCCCCCAACACCCACTCCCTCCCTCCTCCCCCAACACCCACCCCCTCCCTCCTCCTCCAACACCCACCCCCTCCCTCCTCCCCCCAACACCCACCCCCCTCCTCCTCCCCCAACACCCACCCCCCTCCCTCCTCCCCCCAACACCCACCCCCCTCCCTCCTCCCCCCCAACACCCACCCCCCTCCATCCTCCCCCCAACACCCACCCCCCTCCATCCTCCCCCCAACACCCACCCCCCTCCCCCAACACCCACTCCCTCCCTCCTCCTCCTCCTCCCCCCTCCTCCTCCTCCTCCCCCCAACACCCAGCCCCTCCCTCCTCCCCCCAACACCCACCCCCTCCCTCCTCCCCCCCAACACCCACCGCCTCCCTCCTCCCCCCAACACCCACCCCCCTCCTCCTCCCCCAACACCCACGCCCCTCCTCCTCCTCCCCCAACACCCACCCCCCTCCTCCTCCTCCCCCAACACCCACCCCCCTCCTCCTCCTCCCCCAACACCCACCCCCCTTATCCTCCTCCCCCCAACACCCACCCCTTCCTCCTCCTCCTCCCCCCAACACCCACCCCCCTCCTCCTCCTCCCCCAACATCCACCCCCCTCCTCCACCTCCCTCCAACACCCACTCCCCTCCTCCTCCTCCCCCAACACCCACCCCCCTCCTCCTCCTCCCCCAACATCCACCCCCCTCCTCCACCTCCCTCCAACACCCACTCCCCTCCTCCTCCTCCCCCCAACACCCACCCCCCTCCTCCTCCTCCCCCAACACCCACCCCACTCCTCCTCCTCCCCCTAACTCCAACCCCCCTCAACCTCCCCCTAAGACCCACCCCTCTCCTCCTCCTCCCCCCTAACACCCACCCCCTCCTCCTCCTCCCCCCTAACACCCACCCCCTCCTCCTCCTCCCCCCTAACACCCACCCCCCTCCTCCTCCTCCCCCCTCCTCCTCCCCCCAACACCCATCCCCCTCCCTCAACACCCACCCCCTCCCTCCTCCCCCTAACACCCACCCCCTCCTCCTCCTCCCCCCTCCTCCTCCTCCTCCTCCCCCCAACACCCACCCCCTCCCTCCTCCCCCCCAACCCCTCCCTTATCCCCCCAACACCCACCCCCTCCCTCCTCCCCCAACACCCACCCCCTCCCTCCTCCCCCCAACACCCACCCCCCTCCCCACAACACCCACCCCCCTCCCTCCAACACCCACCCCCTCCCAACACCCACCCCCTCCCTCCTCCTCCCCCCTCCTCCTCCTCCCCCCAACACCCACCCCCTCCCTCCTCCCCCCAACACCCACCCCCTCCCTCCTCCCCCCAACACCCACCCCCTCCCTCCTCCCCCCAACACCCACCCCCCTCCTCCCCCCAAGACTCACCCCCTCCCTCCTCCCCCCAACACCCACCCCCTCCTCCTCCCCCCAAC